>NC_041021.1:12548881-12884145 GCF_004193775.1 Glycine soja | reverse complement strand
GTCCAATAGGGCCCTGGGGTTTCCGGCTTTGATCACGGGCCTCTGCCAGTTCTACGAAGTGCATGTTACCCCCAGCAAGGTAATTCGGCCACCGATCACCCGAGCCTTCATCGAGAAGTACTGCACGCCTATGCAGGTGCGGGGTGACGAACATCAGGCCGTGGGCGCACCGCCACCACCTCAGCAGGCCGATTCGGCTGGACCACTGAGCGTGGAGCAGTATCTACAGCATGTGGTTCGCCAGCAGGCGGCCAACCACCCTGGACAGGTGCAATTACATGAGTGTCTCTACCAGTTCAGCCTCAGCCAGTAGGGGCAGGGTTCCACCCCTTTTGTATGCCCTACCCTGGAGCAGTTTGGGGCTGAGGTCACATGGCCCGGAGACTGGCCCGATGCCCAGACAGGGGAGGAGCCTGCAGGATCCCCCGGTGATGTGGATGAACCCCATATGGATGAGGATATAACCGACCTTCTTGGTTTCTTGGGAGGGAGCGGAGCCACACGACCAAGGTCGCCGCACTTTTAATTCCTTTGTGATCTAACATTACTGCTTTCAGTTATTGTTTTTGTTTCCATTATGATCTAACATTACTACTATTAGTTGTTGTTCTTGTTTCCATTATGATCTAACATTAATGCTATCAGTTATTGTTTTTGTTTCCATTATAATCTAACATTACGGCTTCCAGTTATTGTTTATGTTTCCACTGTGATCTGACATTACGGCTCTCAGTTTGTTTTGTCATTGTTTTTCATTGCGACTTATCATTGCATTTTTTTCGGTTACATTGACGTTGTGATTTGATGTGTAGGTCTTGTGCACTTTCATTTGCACGCCTTTTCCAAAAAGATGTGATCTCGGGCATCATTCGTGCCCAGGTTACAAGCTGTTTTTAATCTTTTGAAAGAAAAACAAAAAAACAAGAACAAAAAGTATATCTTTCAGCTGAAAAGCCAACACACTTTTGAAAAGAAATAACTTCCAGCTTTTCTTTGAAAAAGATTCACCGATCAAAACAAAGGGTTTTGTTGAAAAAATGTGTATACACCTAAAGGGTGAATGCTGTGAAGATTTTCCCAAAAGCCCAAAATGGACTCGGATGAATGCATGAATTGATAAAAGAGCATGTTTTGGAAACACTGGGTTGAATTAAATAGGAAAAATGAATCTTGAGCCCTAGTGTCACATGACCACAAACTTGATGCTTGAGTGTCCACATAGGTACGTGCATGACCAGTTTTGCATAAAATTTCCAAATCATCATTGTTGCACATGTGTCATGGAAATAATATGAGACATTCCTTTATCCCTGAACCACTGGCCAAACCAACACCCTGACATATATCATGTCCAACCATTCTACAAGCCATTTGAGCCAAAACCTCAACCCACCATAAACCTTGACCCGGGATGAGTATTTCCATCCTCGCCCTCGGAAGAAAACAAAAAAGGAAAAGGGTCTCGATCAAAAATAGGAAGAAAAAAAGAGAGGGACAAAGTTCCCGATCAAAGATTGGAAGAAAACAAAAAAGAAAAGAAGTTCTCAGTCAAAGATTGGAAGAAAACAAAGGAAAAAAGAAAATCCCCGATCAAAGATCGAAAGAAAATGAAAGAATTATATAGAAGGGCCTCCGGACCAGACAAATATCCAGAAGTTTTAAAAACCAAATAAGGAAAAAAAGGAAACCACGACTTGAAGTGGTCCTCTCCCTTTGATTGCCAACCAAAATCCTGTGCGTTGGCGACTTCCTTACCCCGCACTAAACAAAAACAGAAAAGGGGAAAGGCCAAAACACTCAAAGCCAAATTTCTCACCAAAACACCATTCCCGAAAAAGTCCTATTAATCCATGATCATGCATGTAATCTTTGTTTTGATAGGAAATGATTTGCAAAATCAATTCATGACATATCCATGGTTCGAAATTAGGATAAAACACTTGCCTGTGTGAGGTTTATGCACTTTGAGTGATTTCTTTCTATTTTTGTTGGATCCAGTGTTTCCTCCAAATGATCATTTATGAGTGAAACGCAAACACCCTAAATCTCATTTGTGGTTATGAGAAAATTCTATCAGCGTGCTTCCTTCCCCAATAGACACATTTTTTTCTTCGAAATATATGTTGCTATGATCAGTTGGAAGTTTGTTCTCTTTACTAAAGCATGTCCTCATTTTAGTGAAAGAACACCGAGACTATTTCTAGTCTCACAAATTCAAGAACTACGTAGGTCTAAGTTCCTCATCACAAATTGAGGATACGTAGGAGCAAAAGCCCCGCTTTTGTCGACCACCCCACCCTTTTGCTATCATGACCTATGAGTCCGGTGGCACGCGGATACACCCGATGGTTATCCGCGCACACTTTTTGCTATCTTGTGAACCGAGAGTCTGATAGCATGTGGAGACACCTTACGGTTATCCACACCTCGTCATTCAGAGACCCCAAGTCTGATTGACAAGCAGAGGCCAAGGTAGTCATCTGCACCTTTCCTGGAGATGTCAGCGTCTTCCAGCCGAGACCGCGAAAAAGTCTCGTTTCTACCGTCAGACTCAAGGGTCCGGTAGCACGCAGAGACCAACATAGTCATCTGCACTTTTCCCAGAGATGTCAGCGTCTTCTGGCCGAGACCGTGAAAAAGTCTCATTTCTACCGTCAGACTCAAGGGTCCGGTAGCACCCAGAGACCAACGTAGTCATCTGCACTTTTCCCGGATATATCAGCGTCTTCCAGCCGAGACCGCGAAAAAGTCTCATTTCTACCATCAAACTCAAGGGTCCGGTAGCACCCAGAGACCAACGTAGTCATCTGCACTTTTCCCGGAGATGTCAGCATCTTCCGGCTAAGACCGCGAAAATGTCTCGTTTCTACCGTCAGACTCAAGGGTCCAGTAGCACACAGAGACCAACATAGTCATCTGCACCTTTCCCGGAGATGTCAGCGTCTTTCGGACGAGACCATGAAAAAGTCTCTTTTCTACCGTCATACTCAAGGGTCTGGTAGCACACAAAGACCAACGTAGTCATCTACACCTTTCCCGGAGATGTCAGAGTCTTCCGGCCGAGACCGCAAAAAAGTCTCCTTTCTACCGTCAGACTCAAGGTTCGGGTAGCATGCAGAGACTAACGTAGTCATCTGCACCTTTCCCAGAGATGTCAGCGTCTTCCGGCCGAGACCGCAAAAAAGTCTCGTTTCTACCGTCAGACTCAAGGGTCCGGTAGCATGCAGAGACCAACGTAGTCATCTGCACCTCTCCCGGAGATGTCAGCATCTTCCGGCCGAGACCGCAAAAAAGTCTCGTTTCTACCATCAGACTCAAGGGTATGGTAGCATGCAGAGACCAACGTAGTCATCTACACTTTTCCCGGAGATGTTAGCGTCTTCCGGCCGAGACCGCAAAAAAGTCTCGTTTCTATCGTCAGACTCAAGGGTCAGGTAGCATGTGGAGATACCTCTTGGCTATCCGCACCTTGATCATCCAGAGGTGAACAAGTCCGATGATATCGAGATGATGATGGTCATCCAATTCTAATCATTTTGAAAATTTTTGTAGGTTTTACCTTTGTCATCCAGAGACATTGAAGTCCGATGATGCACAAGACTCTTCTCTACTAAACAAAGACAATCAAGTTCGATAGCATGTGGAAGCATCATGTGGAAGCATCATGGCTATCCAGTTTTATCACTTTCAAGGCACTGAGGTTTTTACTGGTGCTCCTGATTCCTTTTTTATTCTTTCTAATTGACAGGTTCTGCTGGTTGGGCTATTGATCGGTCGAGTGAGTAAAGAGGGGCAACTGTCATACCCTAATTTCGTCAGGGGACACTTACGATTAGCTTTCAAACCTTGTTTGTTCCCTTTGGGACCCTTAAGAAGAGCATTGTTGCATGATTCGTAAAGTTCCACAGCATTTCAGAAGTCAAGAAGAGCATTGTTGCATAATTCGTAAAGTTCTGCAGCATTTCAGAAGTCAAGAAGAGCATCGTTGCATAATCCGTAAAATTTCACAGCATTTTAGAAATCAAGAAGAGCATCGTTGCGTAATCCGTAAAGTTCCACAGCGTTCCGGATGTCAAAAGAGTATTGATGCATAATTCGTAAAGTTTCGCAACGTTTTAGAAAGAATTCAATAAAAAAAACACAAAAGAGGGATGTATTTAGTGAAAAGGGGGGTGTAAATAGCAATCTGGCCCACTTGGGCCTTCCTGAAGATTCCAAAAAGAGGGTGATGGCTTCTGGTGGAAGCAACCCAGCTCGCATGGGCGAGCTGGGTGGCAACCACCTCCCTCTTTTCTCCTATAAATAGGGGAAGGAGGGCAGAAGGAAGGGGTTCAGCCATTCTGGTATTGAGGAATCACTCGAAATTAGTGAGAAAAATTGTTTCTGTGGAAAAAATCCAAACCGAGGCGCTTCCGTAATGCTTCTGAGACGCTTCCGTAACCGATTACGTGGAGATTCTTCACCATTCTTCGTCGTTCTTCGGTCTTCAACCGGTAAGTTCCCGAAATCGAATCTTTCAATTCATTCTATGCACCCTTAGTGGTCCCTACTTGTTTTGTGTACTTTCACTTTCATTACATTTACTTTCTGTACCCTTTTTTAACAAGTTTTAACCGATCATTTAAGTCGTTATCTCGCCTAATAAATGATAAAATGAATTTCAACCGATCATTTATGTTGTAATCTTGTTTAATCACTGTTAAAATAAAATCCAACCGATCGTTCACGCAGTAACCTCGGTTAAATCAAAAAAGGGCTAAATAATAATAAAATAATCAAAATATCTTTGAATAAAATAATAAAAAAAATCAATCGGACGTTTTTCTTTGGAAGTTTCCTTGAATTAATTGACCAATAACCCAAGTGAAACCAAGGCTAAAATCAACTCACAAATCAAGCTTTGTCCACAAAAATCACTTGAAACTATTTTAAGGTCCAAACGCCTTAAATAGTCCTCTTTGCTTTTATTGGTTAACATGGACATTTCAAAAGCATAAAATCAACGCATAACTTTACCGCTTTTGCAAGAACTACGTAGGTCTGATTTCCTCATCACAATTGAGGATACGTAGGAGCAAAAGCCCCGCTTTTGTCGACCACACCAAAATAAAAAAACATAAAAAGCGTAAAAACACAAAAAGACATTAAAAAAGAAAGGGGAAAATAAAACAAATTGAAGACACAATATTGCACATATTGATTAAAGGTTGTTGTCCCTTGTGACAGATGCGTGGGGTGCTAATACCTTCCCCGTGCATAAAAACAACTCTTGAACCTTTAACGATTAAAGTTCGTAAACCACACGATCCGATTTTTTCGATGTTTTCCTCGAATAAACGTTGGTGGTGACTCTGTGCGCCTTCCTCCCTTGGAAGACGCACCCGTGAGTCTCGCGTCGCCCTCCCTCCCAAGGGTAGGTTGCGACACTGTGCATAGTTGACACATCTCTTTTCATACTAGACACCTATTCACTGAATATAGCTTTACCAAGTAACTCAAGTTCCCCGAGAGTTCGATACTCGGTTCTTACCGTTTTATACTATTTGCGCGATCTGGTGCACTTGTCGGGTTCGAACAAGTTTTTGGCGTCGTTGTCGGGGAACTTCTTTCTATTTGGAAAGTTAGTTCAGTCCTAGGTGTCTATTCTTTATTCTTTGATAAATTGTGAATATTTACTTTGAATTCATATTTGTTTTCCTCTTGAACTGGATAACCGTTGTTACTGCTAGTGTTTTATATGCATAGATCTCCCACAGGAAATTTAGTTCCTCTGGACTTGGAGATTGAAGCTACATTGAGAAGGAACAGAGCCGAGAGGAGAAGAAAATTACTGCAAGACAGGACAGTAGCATCCATTCTTGAGGAAGAAAATCATTTTCCTGATTCTTCATCATTTGACTCACCATCATCAAGGGAATCCGCGACTTATTTACCAGAAGTCGTTTCCATGGCTGATGAGCACCAGCAAAGAGTTACCCTTGAGGACTATTCAAGCAGTTCAGTGCCGCATTTCTTTACTAGCATTGCACGTCCTGAAGTGCAAGCTCACAACATAAACTACCCTCATTCTTTGATTCATTTAATACAGGGGAACTTATTCCAAGGATTACCAAATGAGGACTCCTATGCACATTTGTCGACATTCATTGAAATCTGTAACACTATAAAGATTGCAGGCATGCCAGATAAAGCCATTAGACTCAGTCTATTTTCATTTTCCTTGGTAGAAGAAGCCAAGAGGTGGCTCCACTCATTTAAGGGTAACAGTCTGAAAACCTGGGAAGAAGTTGATGAAAAGTTTCTAAAAAAATATTTCCCAGAGTCAAAGACTATGGAAGGGAAAGCTGCAATCTCTTCATTTCATCAGTTCCCTGACGAGTCCTTGAGTGAAGCGTTGGAGAGGTTTAGAGGTTTATTGAGAAACACTTCCACCCATGGGTTCTCTGAGCCAATTCAATTGAATATGTTTATGGATGGGCTGAGACCACAAACCAAGAAACTGTTAGATGCTTCAACAGGGGGAAAATAAAGCTGAAGACCCCTAAAGAGGCAACTGAGCTAATTGAGAATATGTCAGCCAGCAGTCATGCCATTCTGTGCGACAGAGCTCATCAACCCACAAAGAAAAGCTTGTTAGAACTATCATCACATGATGCTTTATTGGCACAGAATAAGTTGCTTTCTAGGCAACTTGAGATTTTAACAGAAACACTTGGTAAGTTGCCAACTAAATTGTCAATTGGTCAACCTACACATTCTTCCGTTTTGCAGGTTACAAGTTGTACCATCTGTGGTGAGGCTCATGAAACAGGCCAATGTATTCCCATTGAAGAAAACACTTAAGAAGTTCACTATATGGGAAATCAACAGAGTCAAGGATATACTCAAGGAGGATTTTCAGGCTTCCAGCAGGGTCCTTATAACCAACAAGGACAGTGGAGATCACACCCTAGCAATCAATTCATCAAGGACCAGGGTGGACCTTCCAACAGGCCAATTCAACAAGGGCCTAACATCTTTCAGAGGACTAATAAGCTGGAGGAGACTTTGACTCAGTTTATGCAAGTAACAATGTCAAATCATAAAAGCACAGAGTCAGCACTGAAAACCTTGAGGTCCAGGTGGGACAATTGGCCAAGTAGATAGTTGACAAGTCATCCAACAGTTTCATGGCGAATACAGAAAAAAAATCCCAAGGAGGAATGTAAAGTTGTGATGACAAGGAGTAAGAGGTTTGTGGAGGCGGAGGATGAGGATAATGTTGTATCCAAGAAGAAATCTGCTGAAAAGAAAGGTTCTGATGAAAAGAAAGATGATGTAAGAGGTGAAAACAATCAGGAAAAAGAAAAACAAATAATGGTCAAGAAAAAGAAATTAAATGACCAAGAAAAAGAAAAAGAAGTAGAAAAAGAAAAAGAAAATGAAAAAACTAAGAATGAAGAGAGGAGTAGAAGTGAACAAGCAAGAGAGAAGAAAACTGGAAATAACCATGCCCTTCGGAGAAGCTTTACAGCAAATGCCACTCTACTCCAAGTTTTTAAAGGATATGTTAACAAGGAAACACAAGTATATTCACCAGGAAAACATTGTTGTGGAAGGAAATTGTAGTGCTGTGATTCAAAAGATCCTTCCACCCAAGCATAAAGACCCTAGGAGTGTAACCATTCCTTGTTCAATAGCAGAAGTCACTGTGGGAAAGGCTCTTATTGATCTGGGAGCCATTATTAACTTAATGCCACTCTCCATATGCAGAAGGTTGGGAGAGTTGGAGATCATACCCACTAGGATGACTTTACAACTTGTTGACCGCTCCATTACCAAACCATATGGAGTAATTGAAGATTTATTGGTCAGAGTAAAACATTTTATCTTCCAAGCAGACTTTGTGGTAATGGATATCTGTGAAGATAATGACATTCCTGTAATATTGGGAAGGCCATTCATGTTAACTGCAAGCTGCATAGTTGATATGGGGAGAAAGAAGCTGGAGCTGGGCTTTGAAGATCAGAAAATTGATTTTGATTTATTTGTTGAAGACAAGCCTGCTCCATAACAAAATGTTTGCTTACAGGTAATGGAAGTGGGTAAGGAGGTCCTAGAAGTACGAACCAAAACGTGATCACCCATTGAGGTAAAAGCATCAAGCTAATGACGTTAAAGAAGCGCTTCCTGGGAGGCAACCCATTTCTAATTTCTGCTTTTCTTTTCTTTTATGTAGGGCATAATGTGGAACTTGCTTCATAATCATTACATTGGGTTATATCAGCTTATTTTGAAGGATAGATATAAGGGTTTCAATTTCTTGAGGAAGGAACTGAAAAATAACTTAGAAAATTTTTTCTGAAAAAATAGTCCTTTCGCTAAGCATAAGCCTGGCGCTAAGCGCATCTTTGGTCATGCACTAAGCCGAGAGTCTCTAGCACTTAGCGCTCAACCCTTGCATCTCAGGCTGATTTGGTCCGCTAAGCTGGCCAAGGATGAGCTAAGCCCATTTCAATTTGATCTGAATTGGGCTAAGTGATGGCCTGCTCGCTAAGTGCATCGTATTCACTGGTGTCGCAACGTGCCCTTTTGCGGGCGAGCGAAGGCGAGGCTCTCGGGTGCGCTTTCCAAAGGAGGAAAGATGCGCGGAGTCTCCACCAACGTTTATTTGTGGGAAACGTCGGAAAAACCGAAGGAAACCGGTCAAAATGAAAATTCTAAGTTCGGGAGTTGTATTTACGCTTGAGGAAGGTATTAGCACCTCTTACGTTTGTCTCGAAGGACAACAACCTATTTTTCAGAATTGTGGAAATTGTGTTATCTTAACTTTTAGTTCTTTTTATTTTTTGAGGTCGACAAAAACGGGGCTCTTGCTCCTACGTACCCTCTATCAAAGAGGAAATCAGACCTACGTAGTTCTTTCTTATGCGTGAATCAAGTGATTCTTTTTACTTGAAGGGTGATCATTTTAAGGCGTTCGACCTTAAAAATGATCCATTTTACTTGGTAAGAAACTGAAATGATAAACTTTCAAAACCCTATTTTTGTGGACGAGCTTGACTAGGCGAGTTGATTTTAGCCTTAGTTTCACTTTAGTTATTAGTCAATTCAATTAAGAATGAGAAATCCCAAAGAGAAAACGTCCGATTGATTTTTTTTTCGCTTCATTTTACTAAAAGATATTTTTATTATTATATTATTATTTTACCTTTTTTTTTATTTCCAACGAGGTTATGGCACGACCGAACGGTCGGAATTCATTTTAACCGAAATTAACGGATGATACAATTGAAAGGATCGGTGGAAATTTATTTTATTTTTAGATTAGGCGAGAAATGACTTAAATAAATGATTGAAGCACGTCAAAAGGGGGTACAGAAAGCGAATGAAAAGGAGAATAAAAATACATGAAACAAAATGTGGACCACCACGGGTACATAGAATGAATTGAAAAGCTCGATTTGGAAACTTACCCGTTGAAGAACGAAGAACGGATGAAGAACGGTGAATAACGGAGGAAAACCTTCACGGATTTGCATACGGAAACCACTCGGAAGCGTTACGGAAGCACCTCGGCTTGGATTTTCTTCACGGAAACAATTGTTTTCACCCAAAACAGCTGAAATACCTCACCAGGGGCATCCCGGATCCTTATAACAGCCCCCTTCGAAAGCAACCCAGCTCCAAAAAACATTCTGGAAGGGCCAATTCAAAATTTCAAAATTGCTATTTGCATCCCCCAATTTTGATAAGTTCACCTCCCTTTCTTTCGTAATTTATGGAAAAGTTACGGAAGCCTTACATAAGCATATAGGACTTGATTTTCTTCTTTTTTTCTATTCCCTCTCACCCATATTAAGTTAAATATGCTTATTTAGGATTATCGGAATTTTACGGAAGCATTACGGGTGTCCCAGAAGCCCCGGAATCCCATTTTTCAACAAACGGGGGGTGTGGTGGCCACCTAGCTCGCCCAGGCGAGCTAGGTTGCTTCAACCTTAAGCAAGAAATTGCCCAGAAACCTCTAGAAGGGCCCAGATTCGAAAATTACTGTTTGTACCCCCATTTTACTAAATACACCCCCTTTACCTTGTTTTGGTAATTCATTTTCCGTAACGTTACGAAACTTTACGAATTTCGTAACGATACTTATTTTCCTTCCGCAAGGTTACGAATCTTCAGGGATTATGTATTTACTCTTTTTTAGCTTTCGAAGAAGTTACGAAAACTCACGGATTGCGAAAAACACCTCCTTTCTATTTCCGTCACATTACGGAATTTTCACGAATCGCGTAAGCCTGCTTCCTTTTGATTTTCGGCATGTCTCGGGACTTCACATATTATGCAACAAAGGGTGCCAAGTATCTCGAAGCGGCCAATCAAAGGTTGTGTATCATCAAATAATAATCCCCGGACGAAATTAGGGTATGACAGTTGCCCCTCTTTACTTACCTCTCATCGGAGATAAGAGGAAAGCAAATATAAGACACTGATTTCTTCCGTCCTACCCTTTCCGTGATGACGATTCTCGTCTCTACTCCTTCTTTTTTTGATGTACAACACAAAACAAAATACAAACAACAACAAGAACAACGAATATAATATACATATACACATATACACATATACACATGTTTGGCGAAGGAACCAATCCGGAAAATAACAGAAAAACATATTTCCTAGTCACCAGAGGCTCCGCGATTGATAATGGAGGACACATGAACAGCGCTAGGCAATGACATTCATGGGGCTACGAAAAAAGTGGAGAATGGAGGATTGCACTAGAGGGTCCACACTTAGGCAATCATGAAGCATAGCTCCAAACTCGAAGGTGGAGGATACATGAACAGCGCTAGGCAATGACATTCATGGGGCTCCGAAAAAAAGGGGAGAATGGAGGATTGCACTTGAGGGTCCACACTTAGGCAATCATGAAGCATAACTCCAAACTCGAAGGTGGAGGACACATGAAGAGCGCTAGGCAATGACATACATGGGGCTCCGAAAAAAAGGGGAGAATGGAGGATTGCACTTGAGGGTCCACACTTAGGCAATCATGAAGCATAGCTCCAAACTCGAAGGTGCAAGATACATGAACGGGGCTAGTCAATGACATTCATGGCGCTCCGAAAAAATGGGGAGAATGGAGGATTGCACTTGAGGGTCAACACTTAGGCAATCATGAAGCATAGCTCCAAACTCGAAGGTGGAGGACACACGAACAGCGCTAGGCAATGACATTCATGGGGCTTTGAAAAAAAAAGGGGAGAATGGAGGATTGCACTTGAGGGTCCACACTTAGGCAATCATGAAGCATAGCTCCAAACTCGAAGGTGGAGGATACATGAACAATGCTAGGCAATGACATTCATGGGGCTCCGAAAAAAAGGGGAGAATGGAGGATTGCACTTGAGAGTCCACACTTAGGCAATCATGAAGCATAGCTCAAAACTCGAAGGTGGAGGATACATGAACAGTGCTAGGCAATGACATTCATGGGGCTCCGAAAAAAAGGGAAGAATGGAGGATTGCACTTGAGGGTCCACCCTCAGGCAATCATGAAGCATAGCTCCAAACTCGAAGGTGGAGGACACATGAACAGCGTTAGGCAATGACACTCATGGGGCTCCGAAAAAAAGGGGAGAATGGAGGATTGCACTTGAGGGTCCACACTTAGGCAATCATGAATTATAGCTCCAAACTCGAAGGTGGAGGACACATGAACAGCGCTAGGCAATGACATTCATGGGGCTCCGAAAAAAGTGGAGAATGGAGGATTGCACTTGAGGGTCCACACTTAGGAAATCAGGAAGCATAGCTCCAAGCTCGAAGGTGGAGGACACATGAATAGCGCTAGGGAATGACATTCATGGGGTTCCAGAAAAAAGGGGAGAACGGAGGATTCAACTTGAGGGTCCACACTTAGGCAATCATGAAACATAGCTCCAAACTCGAAGGTGGAGGTTACATGAACAGCGCTAGGCAATGACATTCATGGGGCTCCGAAAAAAAAGGGAGAATGCAGGATTGCACTTGAGGGTCCACACTTAGGCAATCATGAAGCATAGCTCCAAACTCGAAGGTGGAGGACACATGAACAGCGCTAGGCAATGACATTCATGGGGCTTTGAAAAAAAAAGGGGAGAATGGAGGATTGCACTTGAGGGTCCACACTTAGGCAATCATGAAGCATAGCTCCAAACTCGAAGGTGGACGATACATGACCAGTGCTAGGCAATGACATTCATGGGGCTCCGAAAAAAAGGGGAGAATGGAGGATTGCACTTGAGGGTCCACACTTAGGCAATCATGAAGCATAGCTCCAAACTCGAAGGTGGAGGACACATGAAGAGCGCTAGGCAATGACATACATGGGGCTCCGAAAAAAAGGGGAGAATGGAGGATTGCACTTGAGGGTCCACACTTAGGCAATCATGAAGCATAGCTCCAAACTCGAAGGTGCAAGATACATGAACGGGGCTAGTCAATGACATTCATGGCGCTCCGAAAAAATGGGGAGAATGGAGGATTTCACTTGAGGGTCCACACTTAGGCAATCATGAAGCATAGCTCCAAACTCGAAGGTGGAGGACACACGAACAGCGCTAGGCAATGACATTCATGGGGCTTTGAAAAAAAAAGGGGAGAATGGAGGATTGCACTTGAGGGTCCACACTTAGGCAATCATGAAGCATAGCTCCAAACTCGAAGGTGGAGGATACATGAACAATGCTAGGCAATGACATTCATGGGGCTCCGAAAAAAAGGGGAGAATGGAGGATTGCACTTGAGAGTCCACACTTAGGCAATCATGAAGCATAGCTCAAAACTCGAAGGTGGAGGATACATGAACAGTGCTAGGCAATGACATTCATGGGGCTCCGAAAAAAAGGGAAGAATGGAGGATTGCACTTGAGGGTCCACACTCAGGCAATCATGAAGCATAGCTCCAAACTCGAAGGTGGAGGACACATGAACAGCGTTAGGCAATGACACTCATGGGGCTCCGAAAAAAAGGGGAGAATGGAGGATTGCACTTGAGGGTCCACACTTAGGCAATCATGAATTATAGCTCCAAACTCGAAGGTGGAGGACACATGAACAGCGCTAGGCAATGACATTCATGGGGCTCCGAAAAAAGTGGAGAATGGAGGATTGCACTTGAGGGTCCACACTTAGGAAATCAGGAAGCATAGCTCCAAGCTCGAAGGTGGAGGACACATGAATAGCGCTAGGGAATGACATTCATGGGGTTCCAGAAAAAAGGGGAGAACGGAGGATTCAACTTGAGGGTCCACACTTAGGCAATCATGAAACATAGCTCCAAACTCGAAGGTGGAGGTTACATGAACAGCGCTAGGCAATGACATTCATGGGGCTCCGAAAAAAAAGGGAGAATGCAGGATTGCACTTGAGGGTCCACACTTAGGCAATCATGAAGCATAGCTCCAAACTCGAAGGTGGAGGACACATGAACAGCGCTAGGCAATGACATTCATGGGGCTTTGAAAAAAAAAGGGGAGAATGGAGGATTGCACTTGAGGGTCCACACTTAGGCAATCATGAAGCATAGCTCCAAACTCGAAGGTGGACGATACATGACCAGTGCTAGGCAATGACATTCATGGGGCTCCGAAAAAAAGGGGAGAATGGAGGATTGCACTTGAGGGTCCACACTTAGGCAATCATGAAGCATAGCTCCAAACTCGAAGGTGGAGGATACATGAACAACGCTTGGCAATGACATTCATGGGGCTCCAAAAAAAAAAGGGAGAATGTAGGATTGCACTTGAGGGTCCACACTTAGGCAATCATGAAGCATAGCTCCAAACTCGAAGGTGGAGGACACATGAACAGCACTAGGAAATGACATTCATGGGGCTCCGAAAAAAGTGGAGAATGGAGGATTGCACTTGAGGGTCCACACTTAGGAAATCAGGAAGCATAGCTCCAAACTCGAAGGTGGAGGACACATGAATAGCGCTAGGGAATGACATTCATGGGGCTCCAGAAAAAAGGGGAGAATGGAGGATTGCACTTGAGGGTCCACACTTAGGCAATCATGAAACATAGCTCCAAACACGAAGGTGGAGGTTACATGAACAGCGCTAGGCAATGACATTCATGGGGCTCCGAAAAAAAAGGGAGAATGGAGGATTGCACTTGAGGGTCCACACTTAGGCAATCATGAAGCATAGCTCCAAACTCGAAGGTGGAGGATACATGAACAATGCTAGGCAATGACATTCATGGGGCTCCGAAAAAAAGGGGAGAATGGAGGATTGCACTTGAGAGTCCACACTTAGGCAATCATGAAGCATAGCTCAAAACTCGAAGGTGGAGGATACATGAACAGTGCTAGGCAATGACATTCATGGGGCTCCGAAAAAAAGGGAAGAATGGAGGATTGCACTTGAGGGTCCACACTCAGGCAATCATGAAGCATAGCTCCAAACTCGAAGGTGGAGGACACATGAACAGCGTTAGGCAATGACACTCATGGGGCTCCGAAAAAAAGGGGAGAATGGAGGATTGCACTTGAGGGTCCACACTTAGGCAATCATGAATTATAGCTCCAAACTCGAAGGTGGAGGACACATGAACAGCGCTAGGCAATGACATTCATGGGGCTCCGAAAAAAGTGGAGAATGGAGGATTGCACTTGAGGGTCCACACTTAGGAAATCAGGAAGCATAGCTCCAAACTCGAAGGTGGAGGACACATGAATAGCGCTAGGGAATGACATTCATGGGGCTCCAGAAAAAAGGGGAGAATGGAGGATTGCACTTGAGGGTCCACACTTAGGCAATCATGAAACATAGCTCCAAACACGAAGGTGGAGGTTACATGAACAGCGCTAGGCAATGACATTCATGGGGCTCCGAAAAAAAAGGGAGAATGGAGGATTGCACTTGAGGGTCCACACTTAGGCAATCATGAAACATTGCTCCAAACTCGAAGGTGGAGGATACATGAACAGCGCTAGGCAATGACATTCATGGGGCTCCAAAAAAAAGGGGAGAATGGAGGATTGCACTTGAGGGTCCACACTTAGGCAATCATGAAGCATAGCTCCAAACTCGAAGGTGGAGGATACATGAACAGTGCTAGGCAATGACATTCATGGGGCTCCGAAAAAAAGGGGAGAATGGAGGATTGCACTTGAGGGTCCACACTTAGGCAATCATGAAGCATAGCTCCAAACTCGAAGGTGGAGGACACATGAACAGCGCTAGGCAATGACATTCATGGGGCTCCGAAAAAAGGGGAGAATGAAGTATTGCACTAGAGGGTCCACACTTAGGCAATCATGAAGCAGAGCTCCAAACTCGAAGGTTGAGGACACATGAACAGCGCTAGGGAATGACATTCATGGGGCTTCGAAAAAAGAGGAGAATGAAGGATTGCACTAGAAGGTCCACACTTAGGCAATAATGAAGCATAGTTCCAAACTCGATGGTGGAGGACACATGAACAACGCAAGGCAATGACATTCATGGGGCTCTGAAAAAAAGGGAGAATGGAGGATTGCACTTGAGGGTCCACACTTAGGCAATCATGAAGCATAGCTCCAAACTCGAAGGTGCAGGATACATAAACAACGCTAGTCAATGACATTCATGGGGCTCCGAAAAAATGGGGAGAATGGAGGATTGCACTTGAGGGTCCACACTTAGGCAATCATGAAGCATAGCTCCAAACTCAAAGGTGGAGGACACATGAACAGCGCTAGGCAATGACATTCATGGGGCTCCGAAAAAAAAGGGAGAATGGAGGATTGCACTTGAGGGTCCACACTTAGGCAATCATGAAGCATAGCTCCAAACTCGAAGGTGGAGGATACATGAACAGCGCTAGGCAATGACATTCATGGGGCTCCGAAAAAGAGGGGAGAATGGAGGATTGCACTTGAGGGTCCACACTTAGGCAATCATGAAGCATGGCTCCAAACTCGAAGGTGGAGGATACATGAACAGTGCTAGGCAATCACATTCATGGGGCTCCGAAAAAAAGGGGAGAATGGAGGATGGCACTTGAGGGTCCACACTTAGGCAATCATGAAGCATAGCTCCAAACTCGAAGGTGGAGGACACATGAACAGCGGTAGGCAATGACATTCATGGGGCTCCGAAAAAAGGGGAGAATGGAGGATTGCACTTGAGGGTCCACACTTAGGCAATCATGAAGCATAGCTCCAAACTCGAAGGGGGAGGATACATGAACAGCGCTAGGCAATGACACTCATGGGGCTCCGAATAAAAAGGGGAGAATGGAGGATTGCACTTGAGGGTCCACACTTAGGCAATCATGAAGCACAGCTCCAAACTCGAAGGTGGAGGATACATGAACAGCGCTTGGCAATGACATTCATGGGGCTCCAAAAAAAAAGGGAGAATGGAGGATTGCACTTGAGGGTCCACACTTAGGCAATCATGAAGCATAGCTCCAAACTCGAAGGTGGAGGACACATGAATAGCGCTAGGGAATGACATTCATGGGGCTCCAGAAAAAAGGGGAGAATGGAGGATTGCACTTGAGGGTCCACACTTAGGCAATCATGAAACATAGCTCCAAACTCGAAGGTGGAGGTTACATGAACAGCGCTAGGCAATGACATTCATGGGGCTCCGAAAAAAAAGGGAGAATGGAGGATTGCACTTGAGGGTCCACACTTAGGCAATCATGAAACATTGCTCCAAACTCGAAGGTGGAGGATAGATGAACAGCGCTAGGCAATGACATTCATGGGGCTCCGAAAAAAAGGGGAGAATGGAGGATTGCACTTGAGGGTCCACACTTAGGCAATCATGAAGCATAGCTCCAAACTCGAAGGTGGAGGATACATGAACAGTGCTAGGCAATGACATTCATGGGGCTCCGAAAAAAAGGGGAGAATGGAGGATTGCACTTGAGGGTCCACACTTAGACAATCATGAAGCATAGCTCCAAACTCGAAGGTGGAGGACACATGAACAGCGCTAGGCAATGACATTCATGGGGCTCCGAAAAAAGGGGAGAATGAAGTATTGAACTAGAGGGTCCACACTTAGGCAATCATGAAGCATAGCTCCAAACTCGAAGGTGCAGGATACATGAACAACGCTAGTCAATGACATTCATGGGGCTCCGAAAAAAAGGGGAGAATGGAGGATGGCACTTGAGGGTCCACACTTAGGCAATCATGAAGCATAGCTCCAAACTCGAAGGTGGAGGACACATGAACAGCGGTAGGCAATGACATTCATGGGGCTCCGAAAAAAGGGGAGAATGGAGGATTGCACTTGAGGGTCCACACTTAGGCAATCATGAAGCATAGCTCCAAACTCGAAGGTGGAGGATACATGAACAGCGCTAGGCAATGACATTCATGGGGCTCCGAAAAAGAGGGGAGAATGGAGGATTGCACTTGAGGGTCCACACTTAGGCAATCATGAAGCATGGCTCCAAACTCGAAGGTGGAGGATACATGAACAGTGCTAGGCAATGACATTCATGGGGCTCCGAAAAAAAGGGGAGAATGGAGGATGGCACTTGAGGGTCCACACTTAGGCAATCATGAAGCATAGCTCCAAACTCGAAGGTGGAGGACACATGAATAGCGCTAGGCAATGACATTCATGGGGCTCCGAAAAAAGGGGGAGATTGGAGGATTGCACTTGAGGGTCCACACTTAGGCAATCATGAAGCATAGCTCCAAACTCGAAGGTGGAGAACACATGAACAGCGCTAGGCAATGACATTCATGGGGCTCCGAAAGGAGGGGAGAATATTGGATTGCACTTGAGGGTCCACACTTAGGCAATCATGAAGCATAGCTCCAAACTCAAAGGTGGAGGATACATGAACAGCGCTAGGCAATGACATTCATGGGGCTCCAAAAAAAAGGGGAGAATGGAGGATTGCACTTGAGGGTCCACACTTAGGCAATCATGAAGCATAGCTCCAAACTCGAAGGTGGAGGATACATGAACAGCGCTAGGCAATGACATTCATGGGGCTCCGAAAAAAAAGGGAGAATGGAGGATTGCACTTGAGGGTCCACACTTAGGCAATCATGAAACATTGCTCCAAACTCGAAGGTGGAGGATACATGAACAGCGCTAGGCAATGACATTCATGGGGCTCCGAAAAAAAGGGGAGAATGGAGGATTGCACTTGAGGGTCCACACTTAGGCAATCATGAAGCATAGCTCCAAACTCGAAGGTGGAGGATACATGAAGAGTGCTAGGCAATGACATTCATGGGGCTCCGAAAAAAAGGGGAGAATGGAGGATTGCACTTGAGGGTCCACACTTAGGCAATCATGAAGCATAGCTCCAAACTCGAAGGTGGAGGACACATGAACAGCGCTAGGCAATGACATTCATGGGGCTCCGAAAAAAGGGGAGAATGAAGTATTGCACTAGAGGGTCCACACTTAGGCAATCATGAAGCATAGCTCCAAACTCGAAGGTGCAGGATACATGAACAACGCTAGTCAATGACATTCATGGGGCTCCGAAAAAATGGGGAGAATGGAGGATTGCACTTGAGGGTCCACACTTAGGCAATCATGAAGCATAGCTCCAAACTCGAAGGTGGAGGACACATGAACAGCGCTAGGCAATGACATTCATGGGGCTCCGAAAAAAAAGGGAGAATGGAGGATTGCACTTGAGGGTCCACACTTAGGCAATCATGAAGCATAGCTCCAAACTCGAAGGTGGAGGATACATGAACAACGCTAGGCAATGACATTCATGGGGCTCCGAAAAAGAGGGGAGAATGGAGGATTGCACTTGAGGGTCCACACTTAGGCAATCATGAAGCATGGCTCCAAACTCGAAGGTGGAGGATACATGAACAGTGCTAGACAATGACATTCATGGGGCTCCGAAAAAAAGGGAAGAATGGAGGATGGCACTTGAGGGTCCACACTTAGGCAATCATGAAGCATAGCTCCAAACTCGAAGGTGGAGGACACATGAATAGCGCTAGGCAATGACATTCATGGGGCTCCGAAAAAAGTGGGAGAATGGAGGATTGCACTTGAGGGTCCACACTTAGGCAATCATGAAGCATAGCTCCAAACTCGAAGGTGGAGAACACATGAACAGCGCTAGGCAATGACATTCATGGGGCTCCGAAAAAAGGGGGAGAATGGAGGATTGCACTTGAGGGTCCACACTTAGGCAATCATGAAGCATAGCTCCAAACTCGAAGGTGGAGATCACATGAACAGCGCTAGGCAATGACATTCATGGGGCTCCGAAAAAAAAGGGAGAATGGAGGATTGCACTTGAGGGTCCACACTTAGGCAATCATGAAACATTGCTCCAAACTCGAAGGTGGAGGATACATGAACAGCGCTAGGCAATGACATTCATGGGGCTCCGAAAAAAAAGGGAGAATGGAGGATTGCACTTGAGGGTCCACACTTAGGCAATCATGAAACATTGCTCCAAACTCGAAGGTGGAGGATACATGAACAGCGCTAGGCAATGACATTCATGGGGCTCCGAAAAAAAGGGGAGAATGGAGGATTGCACTTGAGGGTCCACACTTAGGCAATCATGAAGCATAGCTCCAAACTCGAAGGTGGAGGATACATGAAGAGTGCTAGGCAATGACATTCATGGGGCTCCGAAAAAAAGGGGAGAATGGAGGATTGCACTTGAGGGTCCACACTTAGGCAATCATGAAGCATAGCTCCAAACTCGAAGGTGGAGGACACATGAACAGCACTAGGCAATGACATTCATGGGGCTCCGAAAAAAGGGGAGAATGAAGTATTGCACTAGAGGGTCCACACTTAGGCAATCATGAAGCATAGCTCCAAACTCGAAGGTGCAGGATACATGAACAACGCTAGTCAATGACATTCATGGGGCTCCGAAAAAATGGGGAGAATGGAGGATTGCACTTGAGGGTCCACACTTAGGCAATCATGAAGCATAGCTCCAAACTCGAAGGTGGAGGACACATGAACAGCGCTAGGCAATGACATTCATGGGGCTCCGAAAAAAAAGGGAGAATGGAGGATTGCACTTGAGGGTCCACACTTAGGCAATCATGAAGCATAGCTCCAAACTCGAAGGTGGAGGATACATGAACAACGCTAGGCAATGACATTCATGGGGCTCCGAAAAAGAGGGGAGAATGGAGGATTGCACTTGAGGGTCCACACTTAGGCAATCATGAAGCATGGCTCCAAACTCGAAGGTGGAGGATACATGAACAGTGCTAGGCAATGACATTCATGGGGCTCCGAAAAAAAGGGAAGAATGGAGGATGGCACTTGAGGGTCCACACTTAGGCAATCATGAAGCATAGCTCCAAACTCGAAGGTGGAGGACACATGAATAGCGCTAGGCAATGACATTCATGGGGCTCCGAAAAAAGGGGGAGAATGGAGGATTGCACTTGAGGGTCCACACTTAGGCAATCATGAAGCATAGCTCCAAACTCGAAGGTGGAGATCACATGAACAGCGCTAGGCAATGACATTCATGGGGCTCCGAAAGGAGGGGAGAATATAGGATTGCACTTGAGGGTCCACACTTAGGCAATCATGAAGCATAGCTCCAAACTCAAAGGTGGAGGATACATGAACAGCGCTAGGCAATGACATTCATGGGGCTCCAAAAAAAAAGGGAGAATGGAGGATTGCACTTGAGGGTCCACACTTAGGCAATCATGAAGCATAGCTCCAAACTCGAAGGTGGAGGACACATTAACAGCGCTAGGCAATGACATTCATGGGGCTCCGAAAAAAGTGGTTGGCGGGACCGAACGGTCCACCGGGTTTTTCCACCTGAAAGGCAAACATGCTTTTTGTAAAAAAAAAATAAATCATTCGCGAGAGCACCATATCTTAGAGAAACAATATACTTGTGCCTAGGGTAATCTTCCTTGTAACCGAGAATGATGAGCAAGATGTCAACTTTTATCTTTTAAATGAACATGCAGGGGAAACATCGGGCTAAGCTGAAAATAAATCACTCATAGTGTATAAAGCTCACACAGGCAAGTGTTTTATCCTATTCCCAAACCATAACTGCACCATGACTTTATTTTGCACACGACTTCCTATCGAATCAAAGATCAAATGTATGATCACGGACCAATAGGATTTTCTCGAGGGTAGTGTTTTTGGAGAGGAAGCTGGGTGTTTCGGTCTTTTCCTCTTTGTTCAGGTGGGGTGGGATATCGCCAGTCGAGAACGACGTTGAATGGCAATCTAAAGGGAAGAGACACCAAAAATGGGTTTTCCTTTGTCGGCAGTCCCTTACCTTGCTGAAAATTTATCTGGTCTGAAGATCTTCCGTTCCCTTTCTTTCATTGATCGAGAATTGCCTCTTTTCCCTTTTTACTTCCTTTCGATCTTTGATCGGGAATCCTTCTTTCTTTCTTTTTTATTGTTCTTTTCTTTATTTTCATCATTTTCTTTTTCTTTCTTCCCATTTCTTCCTTCTTCTTTTTTCTTCTCCTTCCCCCATCCCTTTCTTTGGGAAATCGTGTTTTAGCATTCTATTCGCTCTCCCTTGAGGAGATTCCGCTGTCCTTTGCTTCGGGGGAAAGAATGAGGATTCCCTTTTTTACAGGCCAAGGTTCAAAAAGGTCTAAGGTTGTGTTTCAATGGGGTCTTTTATCGTGGGAACCCAATCTTGATATCTGGGGCGAAACAAATTTGGGTGTCAAGGTGTCGGTCTCGGGCCGAACTCCCCTATCACTCCATAAGGCACACATGACAATGATGATTTGAAAACAACGTGCAAAATTAGCCATGGCTACAGCCAGGTGGGCACTCAAGCATCCCGTTTATGACATTGTGATACTACGGTTGGGAATTTACACAAACAGACCCAATGTTTCCAAATTATGTTCTTTCATCAGTTCAATGAATTCATCCATTCTTATCTCGGTTATTCCGGAAAATAAACTCTTAGCATCAGTCCCTTGTTTCCAGAAGATACGTTTGCTCTTTACGAATGATTTATACTTCTTAACTATAACATGTCGACCTTCGCGGTCTTTCTTTCTTTTTCCTTTTTGTTTCATTCACAAAATTATACACCTGTGGTCATTTATGAGGAAAACTTTTCTTTGTACATCTACATTCTTATACATGACAAACTTTTTCTGTACACGCATTGGAACTCTTCCTCTTTACGTCACACGGTCTATATACAAACCCTATTTACGTTCAAAGATTTTTTTCATTTTTCCCAACACACACTTATGGTTCATACAAAATTTTCTTCATATACACTCGTTGCTCACACACACAACAATTCCTTTCCACGCATCATTTACACACAAAAATCCTTTTATACACACTTTCCTTTTACACATATATATAAATAAAAACCTTTTTCTTTTCTTTATGAACATGACTTTTATTCACAACGCTTCTTTCTTTTTATTAGGATTTTTGGTTCATTTTATTTTTAGGACGACGTTCCTAAATGAAAAACTCTACACGGTTCCGGAATTTCAACAAACACTATTGACAACAACGAAGTAAGCGCTAACGCAATAGTCCAAACAAAATATATGCACAAAACAAATGACAATCGTGACATCAAAAAACAAACATTAGTCCCTCAAGTTATGTAAATGATAAAGGACGAAACATAAAAGAACATGAATCTGGGGATCCCTCGGTCATGTGGCTCCGCATGCCACCGGTCTCTTGGGACACGGTAACAAAAAGTGGGGTGGTCGACAAAAGCAGGGCTTTTGCTCCTACGTATCCTCAATTTGTGATGAGGAACTCAGACCTACGTAGTTCTTGACAACTGTGAGACTAAAAATAGTCTCAGTGTTTTCTTCACCAAAATGCGAACATGCTTTAGTAAAGAGACAAAACTTCCAACTGATCAGAGCAACATATGCTTTTTGGATGAAAAACAATGTGTCTATCGGGGAAGAAGAGTATGCTGATGAAATTTTCTCATAACCGTAAATGAGATTTTGGATGTTAGCATTTCATTTCTAAATGACCATTTAGAGGAAACACTGGGTCCAACAAAGATAGGAGAAAATCACTCAAAGTGTATCAATCTCACACAGGTAAGTGTTTTATCCTAATTCCGAACCATAGATATGTCATGACTTGATTTTGCAAATCATTTCCTATCAAATCAAAGATTACATGTGTGATCATGGATCAATAGGACTTATTTTGGGAATGGTTTTTAGGTGGGGAATTTTGGCTTCGAGTGTTTTTGCCTTTTCCTTTCAGTTTTTGTTTAGTGCGTGGCGAGAAAGTCGCTAGCGCACAAAATTTTGTCGGCAATCAAAGGGAGAGGACCACTGTAGGTCGTGGTTTCCTTTTTCCTGTTCACTTGGTGACAATTCTGTATTGTTCAGTTATTGTCTGGTCCAAAGACCTTTCTGCATATTTCTTCTGTTTTCTTTCGATCTTTGATCGGGAACTTTGTTTCCTTTTTTTTTGCTTTCTCCCACTCTTTGATTGGGAATTTTTCTCTCTCTCTTTTTTTTTGTTGTTTTCCGAGGGCAAGGATTGACATTCTCACCCTGGGTCAAGGTTTATGATAAGTTGGGATTTTGGCTCAAGGCTTGTAGAACTGGTGGTCATGATATATGTCAGGGTTTGGCCAGCGGTTCGGGGATAAAGGGGATGTCCTACATTATTTCCATGATACACATGCAACAATGATGATTAGGAAATTTTATGCAAAATTGGTCATGCATGCACCCATGTGGACACTCAAGCATCAAGTTTTTTATGGTCATGTGACACTAGGGCTCAGGATTCATTTTCCCTATTTAAGTTAACCCAGTGTTTCCAAAATATGTTCTTTTATCAAATCATGCATTCATCCGAGTCCATTTTGGGTGTTCGAAAAACTTTTCACAGCATTCACTCTTCAGGTGTATACACATTTTTTTTCAGAAAATGGTTAAGATCAATAAAATCTTTCAAAGAAAAGTTAGAAATTATCTCTTTTCACAAGCATGTTGTTTTTTAGCTAGACAACCTTTATTATTTTTTATTTTCTATTTTTTTTCTTTCTTTTTATTCTTTTCTTGCTCGCTTTCTTTTTGCTCTCTCTTTTTTCATGAGTTATTTTGCTACCTAAACATACGTATAATATTTTTGCTATATACATGCATATCCAAGGTATCTTGCTACCTAAACATACATATATATGTTTTGTGAGATATTTTTGCTATATACATGCATATCCAAGGTATCTTTCTACCTAAACATACATATATACATATATTTTTTGTGAGGTATGACTACCTTCCGAGCTTGTGCTTGTTTTATTTAAATTCCTAGGATCAAGAGCAACTAGGTGTGTCCTACTATTACTTGAGAAACAAAGGTGATCAAACAAGCAGAGATTTAAAAGTTACTAGGTTGCCTCCTAGTAGCGCTTCTTTAACGTCTTGAGCTGGACGCATGATGACTTGTCGGTCACGGACCTAGTACTTTGCTTACCTTTGGCTTCGGGCTTGGTTGCCTATTGGTCGGCCATGTGTCGTAAGCAACGCTCTAACCTTTTTGTGGATGAGCTGAGGTGAACTCTAGAGGTGATGGCGGTGCGTCTGTTGCCCGTTGCCGGCCATCCCCAGGCTACTGTGGTGTTTCGCCCTGCGCCTGCCTGGGGACGCAGTACTTCTTGATGAAAGCTCGATTAGTAGGGGGCCTGATGCCCTTGCTGGAGGTGACAGGTATTCCGTAGAACTGATAGATACCCGTAATTAGAGCTTGACAACTCCAAGACCCTGCTGGACTTCTTTGGGTCCACTGGGTGTCTTGTAGGCGCGATCCCTGCAAACAATAGATGAAATCAGAAATCAGTTGAGCAATGTGCATACTTACCTATGATGACGTGACCTTGCCGGGGGGAACGGGCACCCTATAAGACTACAGAGGCCCGTAACCAGAGCTGGAAACCCCAGGGCCCTGTTGGACTTCTCCGGGTCCACAGGGTGTCTTTGTGGGTGCGATTCCTGCAAACAATAGATGGTATCAGAAATCAGTTGAACCATCTGTATACATACCTATGTCACGATGGCATGACCTCGCTGGGGGAACGGGCACCCTGTAGGACTGACAGAGGCCCGTAACCAGAGCTGGAAACCCCAGGGCCCTGTTGGACTTCTTCGGGCCCACTGGGCGTCTTGTAGGCGCGATCCCTGCAAACAATAGATGACATCAGAAATCAATTGAACAATGTGCACACTTACCTATGTCATGACGGCACAGACCAATCGATACATCTACAGGGGGAGATTGGCATTGTGGTCGCCAGGTAGAATGTTACTAAATAGCAACGTCATCCATATCCATGTAAAAGTGATCATGTTGGTGCGCATGATCCACACTCGTCTTTCTGCAGCGGCACGGGGGAAATCTTGCCCCGGTATGCATAGTAGATGCGTGATAGCCTCCCTCTCTGGATGTGCTCGCACAGTTGGTCACCCTCCAATATCAGGGGGTGGCCCAGGAACTGATAAAAGGAAACTACTGACCCCCTAACCAGGAGCGCAAGTCTCGGTGAAGCATCTAAGGGCAAAGGACCTTATATTCTCTTAAGGTGTGGATATGGAGCACACTGAAAACGAGGACGCGTAGCCCTCTAAAGGCGAGGGCGTGCAGCCCTCTACAGGCGAGGACATATAGTCCTCTAAAGGTGATAGGTACTAGTACCCAAGGGTCCACCTTTATGAGAAAGCAAGAGATCGACTCATCGAGAGGACCGGTCATCCAACAAGACTGGACACGAGATGTAGGAAATCTATGCAATTAACATGATTTTTAGGGATGCAGACGCATGCAACCTTTGTCGTGAAATTTGGTAATGCTGACCTCATATGAAACAATGCAATGCAATGGAAAGTTGTACAATGTTCATGACATTCTTTCCCTATTTTGTGATTTTGATTTTGATTTAATTTTTTGGAAAACACAGATTGACTGTCCTTTTGAAAGAGGTGATAATTCATGCAACCTCATCCTATCATTTTGCAAATCTCTCCGGGAACTCCCTCAGAGTGTATGTTCTGTTTGATTTAGTCACTTGACCATTTTGGAGTGATGGCAATGGAGCTGTTTGACGTTTAATCAATCTATTGAAATTCCAGGGCTTGTCTCCTTTTTTTTCTTGTTTAAAAACATCAACGGGTGAGAACTTTTGATCTACCCTTATGTTCACTTGAGGCTCATGCACGATGCCCCTCTTTGCCCCAGTGTAAGGCTTTGAGGTACCAATTGTTATCTTTTGTCATGACCTTGTAGCTGGGAACCTATTGGGTGAAAACTTCTAATCTGCCCCTAGGTTCGCTTGAGGTTTTTGCATGGTGCCTTTCGTTGCCCCAGTGTAAGGCTTTGAGGTACAATCGTTGTCTTTCGTCATGACCTTGTAGTAAGGAACCTATTGGGTGAGAACTTCTAATCTGCCCCTAGGTTCATTTGAGGTTTATGCATGGGGCCTTTCATTGCCCCAGTGTAGGGCTTTGAGGTACAATCGTTGTCTTTCGTCATGACCTTGTAGCAAGGAACCTATTGGGTGAGAACTTCTAATCTGCCCCTAGGTTCGTTTGAGGTTTATGCATGGGGCCTTTCATTGCCCCAGTCTTGTTTTCACAACCTCGCAGTGAGGAAGAATGAAAGATGCAGTTGATTCTTGCAAAAAGAATTTTCCAAGGACGAGAAATAGTTGAAGGATCTTTCAGTTGATGGATTAAGTCAAATGACTCCTATGTAGAAGCAAGATGTTTTGATGTCTTGATGATGCTAAAGGATCAAGTGCTTCTAAGTTTTACTCAAGACAAGAATCCAAGAAAATCAAGATATATGATCAAGTTGATCTCTAGAATCTTTAGGAAGAAGTTTCCAAATTGAAAATACAAAAGGTTTGACCAAAGAATTCTATCATTTCAAATTGAGATTTTCTTTATGGTAATCGATTACCGGCAGTTGAAAATGTTTATCATAGTCACTAGAAATTTGAATTCAAAATTTATAATGTGTAATTGATTACCAGAGGGGATTTTCAGAAAATAATTGCCAAGAGTCACACCTATTCAAATTTTTTATGAATGACAATCAAAGGTGACTTGGAAACACGAACTTAAAGGGAGTTTTCATTGCCCAAAAAGTTTTATCCTCTTAAAAGATTAAGAGTTTTTCTGAACTGAAATATTTTATCCTCTCAAAAAGATTCCTTGGTCAACCACTTGCATATTCAATAAGGAATTTTGATTGATCTTCATTGTACAATCTATCTCTTTTAAGAGAGATCTCTTCTCCTCTTCTTCTTATTTCTGAAAAGGGATTAAGAGACCGTGGGTCTCTTGTTGTAGAGGATTCTTGAACACGAGGGAAGGGTTGTCCCTGTGTGGTTCAGACTTTGTAAAAGGAGTTTTACAAAGAGAGTGGAAAATCTCAAGTGGGTTGCTTGAGGACTGGACGTAGGCACGGGAAGTGGCCGAACCAGTATAAATCAAGTTTGCATTCCTCTCTTCCCTTAAACTTCTTTTATTTATTGCTATTTATCTTTTGCTTTAAAGAAGTTTATTTTGAATTGTCTTTTGAGTAATTCATGTTTAAGGGTGCATTGTTAATCCGAAAAGAGAGAGTGAAAGTTTAATTGGGGAATAATCTTCGTATCTTAATTCAACCCCCTTTTTCTTAAGGTAACTGAGGCCAACATCCTATTCTTGATAACTCACTTCTCTCTAAAAAGACAAACTTTCCAGAATGAGGTCACATGAACGTCTTGAAAACACAGCCAATCAAATGCTTTTTTTTTCTTTTTCTTTTTGAACCCTTTTTTTATTTTAATTTTTATTTTTATTTTGAAATTTATTTGTTTTGAACTTTACTTGTTGTTTTACGGCAGCCCCACTAACGTGCAAGACGAGTAATCTCTGATTGAACGGTCTTGGAAGTCCAAACTCAGGAGCACAGGTCGCTTGAGCAAACAGACCAATGGCTTGCACCCACATTCCGGTGAAAGTTGAATAAGCAAAGATGCGTTTGTGAGAGGACGAGGGACAAAGATATCAACTTTATCCATTTTATTTAACATTGTAACTGTGGTTTACAATAATGGTACAAACTTGAAAATCCTGATGAGTCATTAGAGACATCTAACAACAGCTTTCAAAATTGCCCTATGTGTGGCATCTCTTGTCAATGTCAGGATTTACACACGATTCTCCTCAAATTTCAGCCAGCCCGCATCAATTAGACCTTGCACCTTACACTTCAGGCCCCTACAATGCTCAATGGAATGCCCCGGGGCTTCTCCATGACAAGCACACGTTGCGTTCGAGTCATATTCTCGGAGAAATGGAGGTTGATGAACCTTGGTTAGGGTTATGGATACCATTGAATTATCAAGTAGATATGGGAGCAAGTCAGCATATGACACTGGAATTGGGGTGAATTCTAAGGCTTTCTCGCTGCAAAATTCATTTCTTGGTTGGTGTTTTGGTTTACGTTAAAGGTGGTGTTTGTCATTGGAAGTGCGGTAGGTAGGCTTTGTGGTTGATTTTAGGGATGGCCTTTATGGATAAATGGGCGGTGGGTAAGGAGAAGGTTTGTTATTGGCTGAGTAATGACATTGTTGGGTTGGTGGGAAACTTGGCTGTATTGGAATGGCAGTCACAGCACGGGCTTCTCCTTCATCCTCACCCTCTTCATTTGCCCTAGTTTTTTTTGGCATTTATCAAAGTATGATGATCAGATTAGCCTCTTTTTAGACTCACTTTGATCCTTTCGTCGGTGAAGACCATATCATCAAAGCTTGAAGGTGTGTAGTCCACCATCTTTTCATAGTAGAATACTGGTAATGTGTCTACTATCATTATCATTTTTTCTCCGTCATTGAGTTGCCACTTGAGCTGCCAGGTCTCTCCACCTTTGGGCGTATTCTTTGAAAGATCTGTGCCCCTTTTTGCACATGTTCTGTTGTTGCATCCTATCCAGAACCATATCAAAATTGTACTGATATAGCCTAATGAAGGCAACCATTAGGTCCTTCCAAGAGTGGACTCGAGAAGGTTCCAGGTTAGTGTACCAGGTAACAGCTACCCCAGTAAGATTTTCTTGGAAGGAATGTATCAGCAGTTCCTCATTGTTTGCGCATGCCCCCATCTTCCGATAATACATCTTTAGATGGTTCTTGGGGCAAGTAGTCCCCTTGTACTTGTCAAAGTCCAGCACCTTGAACTTGGGAGGGGTGATGATATTGGGTTCTAGGAACAACTCTTTTAGGTTAGCAAAGGCATAATCTTCACCTCCTTCAATGGCCCTGAGCCTTTCCTCTAAATGATCCAACTTTTTCATTTCTGCCATAGCACGAGGGTTTTTACTTGTTGTGGAATGCAAGAGGTGTAGCTGGGGGTGATACTGAGGGCCTTCCGAAGTGTTTTCAAGGGGTATACCACCAACTGCTTGCCCTTCAGTGGCATATCCGAGCCAAGGCTCGAAGTCGGCTAGATTGTGATGGAGAATTTCATGTGTCTCCCCCCACGGTTTAAGAGACATGTGCATGATCAGTTTGGGGTTGTTGGCTCTCAATGGGTATAGGAGTGGAGTTATTGACATTCTTATTGGGAGTGTACGCCACATTGGGTGGCGTATAGTTGAGAGGCAAGCCATATGGCGGGAAGGCGTGCTCGTTTTGAATTTGCACATCATGGGGGCCGACCGTACTTCCCAAATCTTTGCCTACCATATCTGAGGTTGGATGATTCATTTGGTTGATGCCGGATGGGGACATCAGGTTCACCTTAGCAACAACACTGGTAGCGGCAATTGCAACCGCATTGGCTTCCATTATCTTCTTCACGCTCATCATGGCCTCCATCATTGCGGCCATTTGCTCTTTCATGGCCTCCATCATTGCGGCCATTTGCTCTTTCATGCATTTGCTCTTTCATGGCCTCCATGTCGGCCTCCATCTTCCCTTGTACCTCCTCTACTTCACCCATTACTCTAGCTCTAGCACAGGTTCGGTGAGGGCACCGTAAAGCATGTTGTTTTTCTTTTTTATAACAATGATTAAATTCTTTTTCAAGGAAAGAATGCAATGAACAACATGAATGTATGCAAATGATGCACAGTTGAAGTATTGCAAATCTTTACGCAGGATATGGGGTTGAATCAATTTAGATTTTCAACATGGTCCATGACATCTTCGTCAAGGTGAAACTGGAAGTAACAAGGACATTAATAGTCCTAAATGTGTTTGGCAGTAGACGAAGCAGCGATGTAACCCGATCCATCTTTTGCCCCAATTTTTTGCAAGATGGTTACTTCCATGCTTCATCTTGACTTGATGAACTTTTTCGTAAAAGCACGAGCTTGGTTCAACCCCATAACCCAGGGAATGGCAATTTTGATCGCCAATACTTCAACAACATTTCATAGGGATGAAAGATTCGGGAATACGCACGCTGTATGGAAAATGTAATTATGAGATTGAGATGCCCGAAAAGACATCCTTTAGTTAACCACGCATTAGGTATCATGCTCAATCATTTTGTTTTGTTGTTTGTGTTGTTTTTTTTTTATTTTAAAAATGGGTTTATGATGCCAACATGGTTGGCTCATGGTACCTAACACATGCAACTATGAATGCATCATAAATTTTCATGCTTCCTTTTTTTGTTTTTGTCAGTTGAAGGGGAAAACGCAAGGGTCACGCATGAGCAAACATGAAAACAATTAGTATGCAATTTGTAGATCAAAAAGTTTGTTGAACACATATGCATGATGATGCAATGACTCATGCAAAATGTGATGTGATAACGGACAAATGCAGGAACGATATGTTCATTAGGATGCTGAAGAGATGTTTATGCGGTGCATGATATGAATGCATTTACGGACACAAAAGCCTGGAAAATCATCTCTCCTTACTGCGCATTTGGGGGTGCAATGCCCCATGTGTGCAGTTAAGAAGACAATATGGATCTTCCAACTTCCCATGACAAAAGACGAGACCCACATACAACGCATGTGTGACGGTATGATGCAGATGCGCATGCATGAAACGGAAAGAAAACAACACAAAGGGGTAATTCACACATACGAGACTGCAGAGATCCAACTTTAATGCTACGTTTTGGGCATGATGGCGCCTCAATGTAGTATTAAAAAGGTTACGTATTACTCTAAAGAAACCAAACATCACTAGCAAAACTATAAACTAGTGCTATTTACCAAAAAATGCATGAGAACGAATGGCACGGAGCGTGTTTGCTCTTTGCCCTTATTTGGGAACCTATAAGACAATATCTAGGGGTCTCTAATAACTACTCCCCAACAATTCATAACTCACACGGCTGTTTTCTAGAGGTATCATCACTCAAGATAATAATATTGTGGCGGTATGGAATACCAGCGACAACACATTATAAAGAGAGAAAGCTCTAGACGAGGTTTCACTATTATCAAGCAAGTCGGAGACCTAGCATGATGATAGATTCACCTCCACTCCTTAAATTCCCATGAACCCGGGTATAGGGCCCCTTTTTTACTCAAACCCGTGGGTGGTTAGAATGCAGTGTAAAGAATGCGAAATAGACAACAATTATTTACATTTTACACAGTTCAACAAATGCACACACGAAGTTTCACAAATCCACAATTCCTTAAAATAGGCCTAACTCACAAAAAAAAGTCCCTAGTGGAGTCGCCAACTGTCGCAACGTGCCCTTCGCGGGCGAGCGAGGCGAGGCTCACGGGTGCGCTTTCCAAAGGAGGAAAGATGCGCGGAGTCGCCACCAACGTTTATTTGTGGGAAACGTCGGAAAAAACGAAGGAAACCGGTCAAAATGAAAATTCTAAGTTCAGGAGTTGTATTTACGCTTGAGGAAGGTATTAGCACCTCTTACGTTTGTCTCGAAGGACAATAGCCTATTTTTCAGAATTGTGGAAATTGTGTTATCTTAACTTTTAGTTCTTTTTATTTTTTGAGGTCGACAAAAGCGGGGCTCTTGCTCCTACGTACCCTCTATCAAAGAGGAAATCAGACCTACATAGTTCTTTCTTATGCGTGAATCAAGTGATTCTTTTTACTTGAAGGGTGATCATTTTAAGGCGTTGGACCTTAAAAATGATCCATTTTACTTGGTAAGAAACTGAAATGATAAAAATTCAAAACCCTATTTTTGTGGACGAGCTTGACTAGGCGAGTTGATTTTAGCCTTAGTTTCACTTTAGTTATTAGTCAATTCAATTAAGAATGAGAAATCCCAAAGAGAAAACGTCCGATTGATTTTTTTTCGCTTCATTTTACTAAAAGATATTTTTATTATTATATTATTATTTTACCTTTTTTTTTTTATTTCCAACGTGGTTACGGCACGACCGAACGGTCGGAATTCATTTTAACCGAAATTAACGGATGATACAATTCAAACGATCGGTGGAAATTTATTTTATTTTTAGATTAGGCGAGAAATGACTTAAATAAAAGACTGAAGCACGTCAAAAGGGGGTATAGAAAGCGAATGAAAACGAGAATAAAAATACATGAAACAAAATATGGACCACCACGGGTACATAGAATGAATTGAAAAGCTCGATTTGGAAACTTACCCGTTGAAGAACGAAGAACAGATGAAGAACGGTGAATAACGGAGAAAAACCTTCACGGATTTGCTTACGGAAACCTCTCGGAAGCGTTACGGAAGCACCTCGGCTTACAATTTTTTTCACCCAAAACAGCTGAAATACCTCACCAGGGGCATCCCGGATCCTTAGAACAGCCTCCTTAGGCCTATTTATAGGAAAAAGGGGGAGGAGGTTGCCGCCCAGCTTGCCCAGGCGATCTGGGTTGCTTCCTCCAGAAGCAATCCAGCTTCAAAAAAAATTCTGGAAGGCCCAATTCAAAATTTCTAAATTGCTATTTGCACCCCCCAAGTTTGATAAGTTCACCCCCCATTTTTCGTAATTTACGGAAAAGTTACGAAAGCCTTACGGAAGCATATAGGACTTGATTTTCTTCTTTTTTTTCTCTTCCCTCTCACCCGTATTAAGTTAAATATGCTTATTTAGGATTATGGGAATTTTATGGAAGCATTACGGGTGTCCTGGAAGCCCCGGAATCCCATTTTTCAACAAAACGGGGGGTGTGGTGGCCACCTAGCTCGCCCAGGCGATCTAGGTTGCTTCAACCTTAAACAAGAAATTGCCCAGAAACCCCTAGAAGGGCCCAGATTCAAAAATTACTATTTGTACCCCCATTTTACTAAATACACCCCCCTTTACCTTTTTTTGGTAATTCTTTTTCCGTAACGTTACGAAACTTTACGAATTTCGTAACGATACTTATTTTCCTTCCGCAAGGTTACGAATCTTCACGGATTATGTATTTACTCTTTTTTAGCTTTCGAAGAAGTTACGAAAACTCACGGATTGCGAAAAACACCTCCTTTCGATTTTCGTCACATTAAGGAATTTTCACGGATCGCGTAAGCCTGCTTCCTTTTGATTTTCGGCACGTCTCGAGACTTCACATGTTGTGCAACAAAGGGTGCCAAGTATCTCGAAGCGGCCAATCAAAGGTTGTATATCATCAAATAATAATCCCCGGACAAAATTAGGGTATGACAACTGGCTAAGCACGAGACGTCGCCGCTAAGCTCATTTTGATGCGGCCCAAATTGGGGTTCATTGAGCTAAGCGTTACTCATGCCAGCTAAGCCCAATTCCTTGCAGCCATAGCAGCGCTAAGCGATCCATCAACCGCTAGGTGCATGCCCCTCTGTATTCAAGATGCATCATTTTAGCTAAGCCAGCCCAGATCCTGGCTCAACGAGAGTTTCCGGTTTTATGACCTGCAGAATTCGCTAAGCACCGCTTCTGTGCACTAAGCCCAGCTTAAAAAAAATTCAGATTTTGAATTTCAAACATGGGCTAAGCGCGAAGTTCCGCTATGCGACCAGCTTTGAGAAGCCAAATGTCTCTGATCGAGGCCGTACCCGAATCAAATAAACATTAAAAATACAGTATCTAGGAAGTGATCCTAGGTCGTCTCCCAACGAGCAATGGTCAACCAAACGTTCATAACAGATAGTAGGAAAATAGTAACGAATTGGGGGGGGGGGGGTGTTTGCTTTTGTAAATTAAACAGCGAATAGATGTGAATTAGAAAATATCAGAATTAAAACATGTTGCTTCCCCTTGATTCACAAGCAAGACTCTTATCCTAGGTTACGAGAGTTTATCCTTTATCATTTCAACCACTTAATCCAACCCTAAATTAAATTACTAAGCGAAATTTAACATAAGGCATTCATTATGTGATTAAGCAACACATACACCAATTAATCATAAACGATCATTAAGCATGAACGTAAATTAAGCGCAGAGACAATTAATCAAGCACTAAGCAAGCATGAATTAATAGCAACAAATACAGAGTAATTGGTGAAGAGGAAAAACTTATCAGAATTTAATAGTAATAATAAAAACTCAAAGAGAAATGTGCTTGATCCTCAAGAGAAAACAACGCTGGAGACTTAGCCTTCCATTAATCAATAGAGAACGAAATTATAGATTGAAGAACGAAATTTTATTGCTAAAACAAAAAAAGAGTAGAACTCTAAAACTAAAATGAAAAAGAGAGAGAGAGGAGAGGAGAGAGAGAAGAGAGCCTAAACTAGAACCTTGGTGCTGTTATATAGTTTTCAGTCCCAAAGCTTACAAATCGGTTTTAAATCCAAGCCCATAAATAAAATAAAATCTAGATAAGATAAGATAAGATAAGATAAGATAAGATCTAGATGAAATAATATCTAGATGAGATCAAATCTAAATAATATCTACTTAAGATAAAATTCGGTAGAATAAAATAGTCTGCTCTCTTCAAGTCCAAGCCCAATTCTGGATTCAAGCCCAAGCCCAATTCTGGATTCAAGCCCAATTGCTTATAATTCTCCTGAAATTAAATTAAAAACACAAAATTAATCCAGTAAGCCCAAATGATAAAATTGCATAATTAATTTGACAATTAAGACTAATCAGTAATTAAAATGGTGCAAAAAGGGTTAAGAAATAGGAGAAAATAATGGCACATCAAAACCCCCCATACTTAGCCTTTTGCACTCCTGGGCAAAATGAAACAAAGAACAAAATCCAAGGATATCAAAGAGAGACAAACAAAAACATTTACATATTTCTCAATGAACATCAAGGAATGAAAGGAATGGGTAACATCTAACATGAAGAAATCCAAAGAGTCAAGACATTCGTGAAAATCATCCAAGCAACCCAATCATGGCAAAATAGTTAATCAGCTCAAGAATGAAAAGTGATAAAGCCTCACAAGATATACACTCTATCTCTCAAGTGTCTAGGCTACTATTTACCCTCAAAGCACCCATGAAAACCAACACCACATAAACTTGGCAAGATTCTAAAATTGACAATCAACCCATAATCACAAGCACATGAGGATCAAAAGGTCTTTTAAGGTTGTAATGGGGCCAAGGACAAGGTAGGGAAAAATATGGAATAAGTAGCTAAATCCCAAAGGAATAGAGGAGCAATGGGGAATAAGTGCATATTAAGAAAAAAATAAGAAAACCTAAAGATAAAATTTAAACATAAAGAGTAGAACCAAGAGTCTCATCATTCTCTCTTTTTTTTTTTAGAACTTATTCACTCAACTTTATTGCTTTTATTTTTCTTTTTCTGATTGATTCAACTCGAAATATTTTTTTTTTGACAGTAGCATTTGAGAACTAGCATATCATTCAGCAGCATGTCCAACATTGAACTCATATGCAATGTACATCAGTATGGCCCAAAAATACATCATGAAGCATACCCAACAAAACATGTTATCCAATGAAACAAAACCCCCACACTTATTCCCAAAACAATTCCAAAGCTCCAAAATTCCTTAAGGGTAAGGTGATATCATGGTTTTTCACTTAAGGCTTGTAATGAGCTTCAAAACAAAGAAAGGGAAACATAGGCTCAAAGGGCTATCAAAGGGATTAATTCAAGGTAAGTCCATTTGGCTAGAGGCTTATAAGAACAAAATTGCCTAAATCATTTCCAAATATGCATGTGAATTAGGAAGCAACAACAAGAATCAAGCCAAGGCTATTGTGCAAGCAATCAATGGGGCAAAACACACCAAATGATTATGATGATGGCTCAAATTCTCACAAAGGTAAACTTATCACTTCCAAATTGAGCTTTCAAAACTACCATGACATGTAGAGGAAAAACAAGGATTTCAAATCACAAAATGTCAAGAGACTTTTATTTTCAAAACAATTACCCATTTCTTGAACATATCCTATAATTCAAAGAAAAACATGCAAAGTTGTACATGCAAACAGAATTGACCTAAAATATTAAACTAGAAACCCAACAAAACTAACAAAATTAACAAATCCAACAAAACTAGTAAAACCAAAACCAAAGAACACTCCTCCCCCCCCCCCCCCCCCCATACTTAAATAGCACATTGCCCTCAATGTAGCACAAGTAAAAGATTAAAAGCAATTTAACCATCAAATAGAATCGCACAAATGTAATAAAAGTAAAGAAGGAGATAGGAAAAGAAAAACTCCCTAAGTCATGGTGGAGGAAGAGTAGGGTGGAGTAAGGAAGTCTCTTCCACCATTGCGTCCACTAAAGAAGGGTTTGTGAGAAATGGCTTAAGTTGGTGTCCATTGACCTTGAAGCTCTTGTTTGTGGAGTCGCTTTTGATCTCAATTGTACCATAAGGAAAAACATTAGTAACAACAAAAGGATCAATCCACTTAGACCTCAACTTACCACTCATGAGTCCAAGCCTAGAATTATACAATAACATTTTTTGCCCAACCATGAAGTCCTTCTTAATTATCATGCTATCATGGAACTTCTTGGTCTTTTCTTTGTAGAACTTGGCATTCTCATATGCTTTTAGGCGGATCTCATCTAACTCACTCAGTTGCAACTTTCTTTCCTCACCAGCTTGATCCATAGAGAAGTTACAGGTTTTCACTACCTAGTATGCTTTGTGCTCAATCTCCACTGGAAGATGACATGTCTTTCCAAAGACAACCCGATAAGGAGACATTCCTATGGGTGCTTTGTAGGCAGTTCGATGTGCCCAAAGAGCATCATCAAGCCTGATACTCCAATCTTTCCTGCTTGGCTGCACAATCTTCTCTAAAATTCTCTTGATCTCCCTATTAGAAATTTTTGTCTGTCCATTGGTTTGGGGGTGGTATGGTGTGGATACCCTGTGTACAACCTCGTACTTTTTAATCAAGGCATGCATTGATTTGTTTCAAAAATGGGTTCCTTGATCACTAACGATTGCTTTAGGTACTCCAAACCTGCAAAACATATTAGATCTGACAAAATCTGCAACAACCTTAACATCATTAGTTCTAGTGGGCTTGGCTTCCACCTATTTTGAAACATAATCAACTACAAGGAGAATGTAAACATAACCAAAAGAGACAGGAAAAGGGCCCATGAAATATATACCCCAAACATCAAACACCTCACAGAATAGCATAGGTTGCTGAGGCATTTGTTGTCGCCATGTAAGTGCACTTCCTGCTCTCTGACACTGCTCACAAGTGCTACAAATCTTCCATGCATCTTTAAGTACTTTGCGAGTTGTCCTTTCAACACCCAGATGACCTCTCGGTGCAGAAGAATGATAGAACTGCAGGACTGAGTCAGTCTCATGATCTGGAATGCATCATCTAATGACTTGATCACTGCACAATTTCCACAAGTAGGGGTCATCCCAAATAAAATGCTTAGCATCACTTTTAATTTTATCTTTTTGAGCTTTAGATGCTAAGGGAGGAAAAACAGATGTAACTAAATAATTGACAATGTTAGCAAACTAGGGAGTAGAAAGAGAATCAGAAATACTATACAGTATATACAAATGATCATCCGGGAAATCATCCCAAATGGGTGAATCCTAATCAAACACACGTTCGATCCGACTCAAATGATCAGCAACTAAATTTTGTGCTCCGCTCCTATCACGGATCTCCAAGTCAAACTCTTGGAGCCAAAGCATCCATCGGATCAACCTAGGCTTTGAATCAGCCTTCTTCACCAAGTACTTTAGAGTTGCATGGTCAATATAAACAATAGTACGAGTACCAAGCAAATAAGAACAAAATTTTTCAAGAGCAAAAACTATGGCTAGTAGCTCTTTCTCAGTAGTAGTATAATTCGCTTGGGCAGCATCTAAAGTCCTAGAAGCATAATATATCACCGTAGGCAATTTATCATTTTTTTGAGCAAGGACAGCCCCCAATGCATAATTTGATGCATCACACATAAGCTCAAAAGGGGCTGTCCAGTCGGGTGCTTGGATGATGGGGGTGGTAGTCAATGCTCTTTTTAGTCAATCAAAAGCCTCTTTGCATTTATCATTAAAGTAAAACTCCACCTCCTTTTGCAACAAGTTGGATAGTGGAAGGGCTACTTTGCTAAAATCTCTTATAAATCGCCTGTAGAATCCTGCATGACCAAGAAAAGATCGCACCTCTCACACGCAAGAGGGGTAAGGCAATTGTGAAATAACAGAAATTTTTGCAGGATCTACTTCAATGCCCTTATTGGAAATAATGTTGCCTAAAACTATACCTTGCTCAACCATAAAATGACATTTTTCAAAATTTAGAACAAGGTTAGTTTCAGTGCATCTATTAAAAACCTTTTCCAGACTATCCAAATAAATATCAAAAGAGGATCCATATACAGTGAAATCATCCATAAACACCTCTATGCAATTTTCTTAAAAAATCACTAAAAATACTGATCATGCACCGCTGGAAGGTACCAGGGGCATTGCACAGGCCGAAAGGCATCCTCCTATAGGCAAAAGTGTCGAAGGGGCAGGTGAATATGGTCTTTTCCTAATCCTCAGGAGCAATAGTGATTTGCATATAACCAGAAAAACCATCAAGGAAGCAGTAGTGAGATTTACCTACCAAGCGTTCAAGAATCTGGTCAATGAATGGCAGGGGAAAATGGTCCTTTTTGGTAACCTGGTTCAGCCTCCTATAGTCGATGTAGACTCTCCAACTGTTCTGCACCCGAGTAGGAATCAGCTCCTCCTTCTCATTTTTTATCACGGTGAGGCCGGTTTTCTTCGGGACTACCTGGACGGGACTCACCCATTGGCTGTCGGAGATAGGATAAATGATTCCAGCTTGCAAAAGCTTGGTTACCTCCTTCTTCACTACATCAAGAATCACCAGGTTGAGTCTTCTCTGTGGCTGTCATACTGGTTTAGCCTCATCCTCTAAATTTATTTGATGCATACATGTGGATGGGCTAATACCAGGAATGTCCGCCAGGGTCCAGCCTATAGCCTTCTTATGCTTCTTGAGAGCTGATAACAACTTCTCGTCTTGCTCATCAACAAGGGAGGCAGATATAATTACTGGAAAACTTTTTCTATCATCCAAGTAAGCATATTTTAAATTTGATGGCAGAGGCTTTAATTCTGGTGTGGGTGTCTAGATAGTGGTAGAAAGAGATGGTTTCTCAGCTTGTACCTCATAAAGAAAGTCAGAGGTATATGTACTTCCTGAACAATGGTTAGTTCTATCTGACTCTAGAAAATCAATCTCAAGAGGTAAAACATCACCAGACATGTAATCAATATCAATTTCAGATTCACTCTCAGCATCAAATTTAGACATATGATTAAGTACAAATTCAGATTCAATGCATGAAGAGTTACAGGCATGCAGATTAGAATGAAGATCAATCATGTATTCATCAACAATATGGTCAATTATTTCAGCACGAAATACAGAAATATCTTCATATGGGTGTTTCATAGCATCAAGAATATTAAAATGAACAGTTATATCACCAAACTCCATAGATAGTGTGCCTGCATATACATCTATCTTAGTTCTACCAGTTTTCATAAAAGGTCTGCCTAGAATGATGGGAACTGATCCATGAGAAAATCCCTCCTCCATATTCAAAATATAAAAATCAACAGGGAAAATCAGTTCACCAACTCTAACTAAGACATCCTCTATGAAACCAGCAGGATAGGCAACACTTCTATTAGCTAAATGAATTACCACATTAGTTGACTGCAAAGGACCAAGAGATAGAGAATTAAAAATAGGCAGAGGCATAACACTAACAAAAGCTCCTAAATCTAGCATGGCATTGTCAAACTTACTATTCCCTATAATACAAGGTATGTTGAATGTACCTGGATCTTTACATTTTTCAGGGATTTGGGGAACAGATTTACCAATCAATGCAGAGACATTTCTTTCCATACTAATTCTTTCACTTCCTTTAAGCTTCCGCTTATTAGTGCACAGCTCCTTCAAGAATTTAGCATATCTTGGAATTTGCTTTATTGCATCCAGCAGAGGTATGTTTACCTCTACTTTCTAAATGTTTCCAATATCTCCTTCTCTGCCTCTTCCATTTTTTTGTTGGAAATTGCTCTTGGAGGGAATGGAAGAGGGATATGCTGCTTCTGTAAATCAGAATTACCAGTGGAAGATTCACCTACATAGAAATTGTTAGGTAACTTACTCTTTAAATTTTTGTCATCATTTTTTTCTAGAGTAGAGTGAAGTTGGGCAGGTTCATTTGTGGATGAGGAAGATGTTGTTGGTTGAGGTCCTTGACACTGTTTTCCCGACCTCAATGCAATGGCACTCACATTTTTGGGGTTCTGGACAGATTGAGAAAGTAATCAGTCAGAATTCTGGGACTGTTGTTGATTTAACTGTGTAGCCAATTGTCCCATCTGATTAGTTAAGCTCTAAATGAAGGCTCTGGTCTCTTGTTAAAACTGCATGTTTTGCATAGTCATTTGCCTCATAAGTTCTTCAGGGGAAGGTTGCGGAGGAGCCTCAACTATTTGTTGTTTCTGGGGTTGTTGTTGTTGTTGTTGTTGTTGTTGTTGTTGCTGGATTGGTGTAGTAACGTATGGTCTGCTTGGGCCAGCAGCATTCTGAAAATAAGGTTGTTGTTGTTGTTGCTGCTATTGTGAAGGATTCGACCATCTAAGGTTGGGATGATTCCTCCACCCGGGATTATACCTGTTGCTGGAGAGGTCATAATTGTTCTGTTGTGGCTGATTTTGCTGCTGAGGTTGAGGAGGTCTATTGTAGATGTTTGCAGCATAAGCTTCAGGCTGTTCAATTGCTTCAGATTGTTGCACAAAAGGGTATAGGTCTGTGTAGTGGTCGACAGAGGAGCATAAACCATTGAGTTTGGCGACAAGTGCAGATTTTTTATTCATGGCCAGTTGGGTTACTAGGTTAACCAAGGCATCTAGTTTACCTTCAAACTTCTTAGTCTCGACTGATGAAGATGAATTCGTGGCTACTTCATGCACTCCTCTAATGGCAATAACATCATTTCTGGCACTAAATTGTTGGGAGTTGGAAGCCATCTTCTCAATTAAATTTCTGGCTTCAGCAGGGGTCATGTCTCCAAGGGCTCCACCACTGGCATCATCTATCATACTTCTCTCCATGTTACTGAGTACTTCATAAAAATATTGGAGAAGAATCTGCTTAGAAATCTGGTGGTGAGGGCAACTGGCACATAGTTTTTTAAATCTCTCCCAGTATTCATATAGGCTCTCTCCACTGAGTTGTCTAATGCCTGAAATATCCTTTCTGATGGTCGTGGTCCTGGAAGCAGTGAAAATTTTTTCTAAGAATACTCTCTTGAGGTAATATAGCCAGTCCTTTGCCACTCCCTCTAAAGAATGAGGAAAAGCCTTCAGAAATATGTGATCTGTGGCGTCCCCAAAATAATGACTGGTTTAATAGTAATGATTTAATTAACAAAAACCATGGTAATTTTTTTTTCTTCCTTTTCTTTTTCATTTCTTTCTCTTTTCACCAAAATAAGGTTTAGAAGGAAAATCCTCACTATAGAGTCCTGAATGGCCAGTTCACAACTCTATTCGGAGTCATTTCTTTCTTACCGCTCATAATCTCTAAACTAATTTGTTGTTTAAAAAGGAAGAATGTACCAGCCATTACCTTAGGTCGTCACATGAAAATAAAAGAATAAAATACGGTCGATAAACTCTTTTACAAATAAATTGCTAATGCTTTCTTTTCAAATAACAAGATTGATCATAAGTGCATTCATCATTTAAAGTTGTCCAAAATATGGGAGTTTTACAAAATACGCAGTGTCATCCAGAGCAAAGGTGTCCATAGTGGTGGCTTCATGTACATGTATACAATCATCAAATTCCTATACATCAGGTCTACCCATACAAAAACAAAAGAGTAAACCTAACAGTCAGTCCTAGATACACCCACCCTCAAAAGTATATAAAACTAGTCCGGAGAGCTGTCCACTAAGATGAAGAGCCTCCGCTGATCGCCATCTCCCCCGGGCCACTATCCTCCGTAGAGTCTGCCTCAGATGCCAACATGACTTCCTCGGGAGGATCCACCTCAAGAAGTGGGTCCTCATCACCCTCTAGAACGTCAAGAGCATTCGCAGCAGGCTCAGGAGGTAGCTCCTCAGGATCCTCCTCAGGGTCTTCCTCGGATGACGTCACCTCGATCACTTGGACTGGCTCCAGTAGACGATATGGTGTAGGCGTGGGTAGTATCCACTCCACCGTGCGCTGAAGCGTCCGTGCAGGTTCATCTAGATGCACCAAAGAAGTAGCCGTGAATCGAATGGTGCCCCGAAATCGGCACCTCGTGTTGCCTTCGAGGGTCTCCCAAGCTCCCTTTAGGAACTCCATCTCTACTCGATCACGGATTAGCTGCGCCGCCATCACGATCTACAAGGAAGAAAAGAAAGGGGTAGACTCTTTCACAAGAATCTAACTATGCCGCAACACAATGCTTCTCATAACCATTACATGCAAGTAAAAGGGGTATCTTAAGGCTTTTCATCTCTGGTAATCGATTACACAGCCTTGGTAATCGATTACCAGAGGCTAAACTTGAATTACACAGCCTCGGGACATGAAATATGCAAAAATGCACTGTGTAATCGATTACACATACCTGGTAATCGATTACAAGTGACCCATTCCTCTGTGTAATCGATTACACAGGCTGGTAATCGATTACCAGAGGCCTCCACAATGTTCCAGTCCCCTTTCTAAGCCTGGTAATCGATTACACCCCCTTGGTAATCGATTACTAGAAGCCCTCATGGCTTCCTGACCTCGTTTTCAAGCCTGGTAATCGATTACACCCCGTGGTAATCGATTACCAGAGACCATCTTAGCCTCCTGTCTTCATTTTTAAGCCTTGTAATCGATTACCCTTCCTTGGTAATCGATTACCAGAGGCCATAACCCACATATCAATCAAAGTTCACAGCTGGCCAGCCACCACAAGCCTCCTTGCTTTGTGGTCTTTGTTCCTTTTATCTGTTGACTGCCAGGAGCTCGCCTGTTTAGGTACCTCACAGGTTCTCATTGACCGACTATGCCCGGGTTGGGTCGGGATTGGTCAAGCTTGGTTTTGGGCAATAGCACCCCACCTGACGTCCCTAAGGTCTCCTGACCCCCGCGACATATCTCCAGGTACCACTCTGTGGTCAACAATAAAAGCAGGAAGTTTCACCCTTCTACACTTCCTCATCTCAAGCTTGTAGGATTATGGGGTACCCATCACATGTGGTACTAGGTGGCGGTCGGGCGATGGTGCACATCAAGTTTTCCACATCCACAAAGCGCGCATAAACCCACCATCCCCTGTTGCCCACCTCCAACTGAGCTCACGTAGCCCATATCCTCGTTTCTCTCAACACCGGGTCCCCATCAATCCTCTCAAGCTTCCACAACATCCAAGCAAAACAACATTCAAACAGCACAAGCTATCACAGCCAAGCAAAACAGAGCAAAGGCAGAAAACTCTGCCACAACACCAACCAAATCACAGCTTTTCTCACTTAAAGACCCCAGTAACAATTCCTACGATCCAATTCGTTAACCGTTGGATCGACTCCAAAATTTTACTGGAAGTCTATAGTACATGAGCCTACATTGTGACCGTTGGGATCTACTAGTAAGCATCCAGAACTCATTCTGCACTACTCTTTCCACAGCCAACCACACACAAGCATTTTTCTGCACAAAGCCAAAATTCTGCTGCACCTATTTTGACAGCAAAATTCTGCATAAGTGCAGATTTCGAAAATCACACTTCCTCTCATCCAATCTTGCCCAAATCAATTCCTACAAGTCCCAAATCATGTATCAATCATGTCTAAACCAAAGTCAAGCTTTACAGCACAGCAACACAGAATCTAGGTGTCCAACACCCCTCAATTCAATGGGTTTTCTAGGTTTGAAAAGTGAAATTTAGAATGAGGTAAATTTGAAGCAAACTCTCACCTCACACAAGTCCATAACATCAATCTAAACTTGCTCAAACTGAATTTACACCTAAAATTCCACCGAATCAAAATTTGACTCCTCAACACCCAATTTTGCCCTAGAAATGGCTCTTGATTCACTTTGGTCATTTGTTTTTCTCTCTAGCTCAGCCTAACCTTTCTCACATGTTCTAAATGGCATTTCAAGCTAAGATTAACTCACTCTAACCTCTAAATACTACCAATTCCAGATTTGGCCTTCCAGCCCTCAAAAATTCACTCTTTTTTCCATTCATAACACCACATTCTCACTTTCTAACCCTAGGTTAGTTCTACCCTTCATTTCTAACAGTTTTCCATAAGCAATTTCAGCACATGAACATCACAAGCATCATCACAAAAACCCTAAAACAGAATGGGTATGTTTAACTCATCCAAACATGGCAATTTCGACAAGCTTTCAACAAGAGTCTTCACAAATAACTATCATGAAGCAGAAAACTAACAAAACTATCCATCATATCTCCCAAAACCCCATACCCACGAAAATCAAAGGAGAAAGAAGTCCACCCAAACCTGAAATTTCGAAGTCCCACTCGTAGACACGCACTGCACGACTCCGGAAATGCCCTCCTTTCGCGATTTGGAGCAGAAATGGGCACCAAAGGTTGAAGCTTTGTGTGGAGCTTCAATGGAGAATGAAGAAGAAGAAAGCTACGTGAGAGAGGGAGAGAAAGGCTTCTGAATTTTTCTGCTTTGGCTGAGTGAGGAGAGAGAAAAGCTTTTTGGTTTTTAAATAAAGGGTTTTCTCTTTTTCTATTATTTTATTTAAGCAATGCCACATGTCTCCATTTGAGTGGAGCCAAAAGGGCCCACTTTCCCTTTTGACTGTGACCCATACTCAGCCACAAAAGTGGGGAAAATCTAACCTTTGAAACGCTAAAATCCTGCCTCGGTTTGCATGCCGTTTCTCTGGTTCCAGTTCCTCGCGTTTCTCTGCGTCCGTCGGGGCCAGTTTTCAAAAGCAAGCAATATATATATCAAAACGCTCAGAATAAAACCCCGAGCGTGGTTCAGAGGTTGGTTTAGTTAAATTTTAAGTCGCACGCAAAACGATGATTTTTAGACTAATTACTTAAGAATTAACCCATAACCTCCCAGTTATGGATTTCTCTTCCTTAATTAGCCTAACCCGCATATCTTGCCCCCACTATTCCTACTTCTACCAAGAACATATAGGCATATACACTGAATAATACTTATATATATAATCATTCAAAATACATCGTTTAGAAAAAATTCTGGGTAGAAATTTCCAGGATGTTACAAGATCCTCCTGGACATCTGGGGTTTCATGGTGGAATAGACAATATGGAATTCTTTCAGATGTTTGTGCGGGTCTTCACCTGCAAGGCCAAGAAACTTTGGAAGCAAATGGATCAGTCCAATTTTAAGAACATATGGGACATCCTTATCAGGGTATTGGATGCACAAGCTTTCGTAGGTGAAATCAGGTGCATCCATTTCCCTTAGAGTCCTCTCACGGGGTGGAGGTTGTGCCATGTTCTCAGAATGTTCAAAATCAGAATGTTCAAAATTATAATGCTCAAAATCAGGAGGCTCAAAAGGTATAAAATGATGCTTAACTAATCTATGAAATGTCCTATCTATCTCAGGATCAAAGGGTTGTAAGTCAGAGGGATTGCCTCTAGTCATATACTACATTCAACATGCACAACTAGTTGCCTTCTTATGCAAGTAACAGTGTAGGTTTGAACTATAACTACCCTCAAATGATATCCAAATGACTTGAAATTTTGTGAGCAACACCCTAAAATCATAAAAAGATGGCACAAAAATTTTCAGGAAAAAATTCAAAGTCTAACTATGGAAACTACCTAAGGAAAGTTTAGAAAAATAAAACAATAAAACTTGAAAAATAAAAAAAAACTAGTAAACAGACGATTTTGGCTAGCTAGAGACCTCAGCCGGCCTTTGGCAAATTGTTACAATATGGGAAATTTTTTTCTACCCCAAATACATATATAATAATAGTCATTCTGATACCCGGAGCAAAAGTTATGGTCGTTTGAAGTTTGGCTAAACACAAGTTCTCAAATTTTTTTTGAATCTCTCAAATCTAGCCACACCAAGTTTTCCTGGTATTGTTCACACAAAATATGAGTCAAAAGAACCTACCACACCAAAATTCAGCCAAAAATAACAACCCTAACTATCAAAACGAAAATCGCCAATTAAATTGTCAACAGTAGTCACTAATTCAGTCACTAATGGATTTGCACTATTACTCTATTTTCCAGGTCAGCAAAAGTGGTCGCTAAATCCGTCGCAAAGCACTATTCAAAGCAAAACTCAAAAACTGAAATAGGGGAACCGCTGAACAGAAAAACTAAAACAAAACACCACACTAACACAACACGAAAGCATAAAACAACTAAACATAAAACACGAATCACTAGCTATTATGAACCTTTGGACACTGCTCCCTGGCAACGACGCCAAATTTGATTGAGGCCATACCCAAATCAAATAAACATTAAAAATGCGGTATCTAGGAAGTGATCCTAGGTAGTCTCCCAATGAGCAATGGTCAGCCAAACGTTCTTAACAGATAGTAGGAAAATAGTAACGAATTCGGGGGGTTGTTTGCTTTTGTAAATTAAACAACGAATAGACGTGAATTAGAAAATATCAAAATTAAAACGTGTTGCTTCCCCTTGATTCACAAGCAAGTCTCTTATCCTAGGTTATGAGAGTTTATCCTTTATCATTTCAACCACTTAATCCAACCCTAAATTAAATTACTAAGTGAAATTTAACATAAGGTATTCATTATGTGATTAAGCAACACATACACCAATTAATCATAAACGATCATTAAGCATGAACGCAAATTAAGCGCAAAGACAATTAATCAAGCATTAAGCATGCATGAATTAATAGCAACAAATACAGAGTAATTGGTGAAGAGGAAAAACTTATCAGAATTTAATAGTAATAATAGAACTTCAAAGAGAACTGTGCTTGATCCTCAAGAGAAAACAACGCTGGAGACTTAGCTTTCCATTAATCAATAGAGAATGAAATTATAGATTGAAGAACGAAATTTTAGTGCTAAAACGAAAAGAGAGTAACACTCTAAAACTAAAACGAAAAAGAGAGAGAGGAGAGGAGAGAGAGAGAAGAGAGCCTAAACTAGAACCTTGGTGCTGTTATATAGTTTTCAGCCCCAAAGCTTACAAATCTGTTTTAAATCCAAGCCCATGAATAAAATAAAATCTAGATAAGATAAGATAAGATCTAGATGAAATAATATCTAGATGAGATCAAATCTAAATAATATCTAGATAAGATAAAATTTGGTAGAATAAAATAGTCTGCTCTCTTCAAGTCCAAGCCCAATTTTGGATTCAAGTCCAAGCCCAATTATGGATTCAAGCCGTATTGCTTATAATTCTCCTGAAATTAAATTAAAAACACAAAATTAATCTAGTAAGCTCAAATGATAAAACTGCATAATTAATTTAACAATTAAGACTAATCAGTAATTAAAATGGTGCAAAAAAGGTTAAGAAATAAGAGAAAATAATGGCACATCGTATTGATTTGGTCCGCTAAGCTGGCCAAGGCTGAGCTAAGCCCATTTCAATTTGATCTGAATTAGGCTAAGTGATGGCCTGCTCGCTAAGCGCATCGTATTCACTGGCTAAGCGCGAGACATCGCCACTAAGCACATTTTGATGCGACCTAAATTGGGGTTCATTGAGCTAAGCGCTACTCATGCCAGCTAAGCCCAATTCCTTGCGGCCATAGCACCACTAAGTGATCCATCAACCGCTAAGCGCATGCCCCTTTGTATTCAAGATGCATCATTTTAGCTAAGCCAGCCCAGATCCCGGCTCAACGAGAGTTGCCGGTTTTATGACCTGCAGAATTCGCTAAGCACCGCTTCTGTGCGCTAAGCCCAGCTTAAAAAAAAATCAGATTTTGAATTTCAAACTTGGGCTAAGCACGAAGTTCCGCTAAGCGACCCGCTTTGAGAAACAAAACGTCTCTCTAGCTCGCTTAGCGTTGTGGTTCGCTAAGCGAGAAGGTCGAAAATTGCTTAAGTCAATGTAACGTCAGTTGCACTCACATTTGCCCATAATTCTCAGAGCATTCCCTGCATTTTCTCTCTCGCTCAAATCTGTGCAACCTGCATTCTTGCTTTCTTTTTGCATCTTTTACGCATCTTCAGCACACAACAATCCAAGTAAGTTCCTCATTCCGTTTCTTTCTCTGTTATTTTGTTGAACCTTAGGTTACAAAACCATAAATGTAGCTTTTAATTTTTAGGGTTTAAATGATATTAGATTAGTTAAGAATTAGGATTTTGTGAATGATTGTGCTATGTAGATAGTTTTGACTGGTTTGTATGTTTGATATGCCTTTTAGAGGCTCAAAAATGGAAGAAAACAAACTGCATTTTCTATGTTTTTTCTGGAAAATGCGATGAACTCGCTAAGCGAGCATGTTGAGCTAAGCAAGTTCATCAATATTCATTGAATATGTGTGTTTCCAGACAAACTGCACCTACTGCGCTAAGCGAGTTCATCTTGTGAGGATGAACACTCATCCTCTTGTTGAGATACCAGTGGCTAAGCAAGGCTGAATCGCTAAGCCCAGGTAACTTAGTCAATTTTTTTGTTGAAAGTCGCACGCTAAGCCGAGCCTATCTGGGCTAAGCTTATTTCATTGCGGCAACCATTGGGCTAAGCGAGCCTTGCTCGCTAAGCCCCCATACTTAGTGAATTTTCTGAATTTCATGGTGCCACTAAGCGCAACCCTGCTGAGCTTAGCGCATATCTGTTGCAGCATTGATTAGGCTAAAGCGCATGTTGTTTCGCTAAGTCGATATGTTATATTTCTGAGGGCGCGCTAAGCGAGCTGTATCCTGCTAAGTGCCCATCGTTAATTTCAGCCTTTATTTCTATTTTTAAACTTGAATAAATTTGGTCTAAGGAATTTTGAGTTCTTTTAGTTACAGATGGCATCGAGAAAAAGGGCTAGAGCATATGACATCCCATCATCATCCACTCCAGCTCCTCCGTCAGCAACCATAAGACCAGATGTCCAAAGCTCTCAAACCTTAGCCCCTATGCTACAAAGCTTATTTCGAGGACAGTTTATTATCATGCACAGCCTGCGAGAATTGGCTCACCACAAGACAATTATAACTATGGAGCATTTCCTTGAGCGAGTAGACTGGCCTGAAGCTTAACCTCCATTGGTGAGACCCAACGAGGCTGCTCCTCCTGAGCCCACACCTGCACGGGTTGAACCAGTGCCAGCTAATCCACAATCTCCAGTGGTGAATCCACCTTCTTCCCCTGAGCTTGAAGTAGTTCCCCCATCTCCACCTTTGATTATCATCTCTGATTCCCCATCTGGAGAAGTTGCTGCTCCCCCTGAATCCCCAGCTGGAGAAGCTGCTGATCTTTCTGATTCCTTATATGGAGAAGTTGTTGCTCTCTCTGATTCCCCTATTTTTCCATCTGATAGATGAGGAGGAGGCTCAGACTCAGGATGCCCAGGACCTGTCTCAGGGATTTTAAATTCCTGATGATTTTGCTTTTTGGATAATAATTATAACTATATTGGTTTCAGTACATTGTTTTGAATAATTTTGGTTTCTGTTTATAATTATATACTTTTTCTTCTATGGATAGTTAGTATGCATGTTTTGAAGCATATGGAACAATTTAACTTGACTTGGATGATTATGCAGTGAAACATTTTTATCTTTTTGTGAAAATTGGTGTTATGAATTGATTTTGGATTGAATGCATGATTGTGATGGAGTTTGTGTTTCTTTTCATAAGTTTGAGCAAGTATGTATGTTAGACAAAGAAAGAACAAGAATCTAAACTTGCAATTAGAATTGTTAGTCAATAGACAGGTTGATTGAGAAAGAAAAGCTTGAACCATAACCGGTGAGAGTGTGATCTTAAACTGTGAGGGAACGACTAGCTTTGAGTAATAGTCTTTGCATCAATCTCTAAAATTTAGAATGAATTTGTATGAATGAGGACATGAAGAAGGCCATGATTGTATATACAAACCAATTGACCAAAAAGCTTACCTTGAATTATAATTGTATCCTTTGCACCCTTTGTGAGCTGAATTACATTTTCAAAATTGAACCCTGAACTTGAATGAATATCTCCATATACCTTTTTTAGATTCTAGGAGAGCAGATAGTTCAAGGAAAATTACCCCAAATTTGGGGGAGTTGATTGGGATGTAAAGTAAAAGGTAAAGCATCAGCACACACAACAAATAAGTTATGTGTTAAAAAAAAAGAGCAATCAAAGAAAATGTGTGTTGTTGTAATAAGGTCAAAGACAAATTAAAGTGAAAGACTAGTAAATAAGCTAATTGTATTGGAAGAAATATTTGGATAAGTCTAGGATTTGTGCTCTCTTAGAATCTAAGCCTTTGAATCCTAGAAAAACCAATTATTTTTGTAGCCAAGCCTCACTGCAAGCCTATAAAAGTCCTTCTAATTATATTTATGCATTTCTGACTTTATGGCTTGAGATGAAGTTCAAAGATTGGACCTCTTGCTAGTTGTTATTGATGAATAGCTTAAACACTTGTGCTTGAGTGAAACAAAAGCCATAAGATTGTGGTTTAAGCTGATTTCTTTGATATTTGTCTTATGCCTAACTTCATCTAATTGTACAGGTGACATTTTATTCTTCTCTTTGAATAACTGCATGCTTTGTGAAAGACAAGTGATGAGGGCATTTTGCTTCATTCTTTTATCACGCAATCAATAACTTTTGTTGCATACACCTTTGTACATAGTCACTACATGTTTTTGTCACTTTGGGACCAGTGAGCTGTTCTTTATTTGCTTGAGGACAAGCAAAACTGTAAATTTGGGGAAGTTGTTAGTCGATTAATACGACTAACTTTTGTGTATAAAACCTGTGTAAATTGTAACAAACTCCTCCAATTTATGGTTATTTTGTAGTGTTGTAATTACTTTTTGTTAAAGATAGGTAATAAATACTTAATACTCCCATTTTGTGTGTTTAATATGTAGATGCAATTGCCTTTGATGTTTTGATGATGAACATGATGATGTGTTGCAATTGATGCAAATGAGCTTTTCAAGATTAAATTCAAGACAATACTTCAAGATTACAAGTCACAACATCAAGATGATCACTAGAATATTAGGAAGGGAATTCCTAATTGAATTAGCAAAGGTTTGGCCAAGTGATTTAAATTAAAAAAGTGTTTCTCAAAGGTTTTACTCTCTGGTAATCGATTACCAGAGGATGTAATCGATTACCAGTGGCCAAATACGTTTTATAACAGCTACAAAAATTTGAATTCGAAATTTTAGACTGTGTAATCGATTACACAATTTTGGTAATCGATTACCAGCAGTTAGTAAACGTTTTAATTCAAATTTTAAAAGCTGTAATCGATTACACAATTACTGTAATCGATTACCAGACAGGATTTTCAGAAAAATAATTTCAAGAGTCACAACTTTTCAAAGGCTTTATTCATGACCACCAATGGTCTATATATATGTGACTTAAACACGAAATTGCTCAGAGATTTTCAGAACAACAAGTGTTTATCCTCTCAAAGAGCAAATTCATTTTATCCTCTTAAGAATTCCTTGGCCAATTCAATTGCAATTCATTAAGGAATTATTTGAGTGCTCAATCTGTAAAATCTATCTCTTTCTAGAGAGATTTGTTCTTCTTCTTCTTCTCATTCTCTAAGGGATTAAGAGACTGTGAGTCTCTTGTTGTAAAGGAATTCTAAACACAAAGGAAGGATTGTCCTTGTGTGTTTAGAACTTGTAAAAGGAATTTACAAGATAGTGGAACTCTCAAGCGGGTTGCTTGGGGACTAGACGTAGGCACAAGGGTGTGGCCGAACCAGTATAAAACTGAGTTTGCATTTTCTCTTCCCTTAATCTCCTTTATTTATTATTGCTTTATATTCATATTCAAATTGTTTCATTTGAATTAATATTTAAGAAGATTTTCATTAAAGGGAATTAATAACTTGAGTAAAAAGTGAAATAGATTTTTAATTAGGGAAAATAGTTTGGAATATCTTAATTCAACCCCCCCCCCCCCCTTCTTAAGATATCTGAGGCCACTTGTCTAACAAGTGGTATCAGAGCTTCATTCTTGTATAAAGTTTAGAAGCTTCAAGAAAAAGATGGCCTCAGCAAATTCCTTATTTCCAGAAGGGAATTCTATCAATAGACCTCCAATCTTTAATGGAGAGGGTTACCACTACTGGAAAACCCGAATGCAAATTTTTATCGAGGCAATAGATCTAAATATCTGGGAAGCCATAGAAATAGGGCCTTATATACCCACCACAGTAGAAAGAGTTTCAATAGATGGTAGTTCATCAAGTGAAAGCATAACCATAGAAAAACCTAGAGATAGATGGTCTGAAGAGGATAGAAAACGAGTACAATACAACTTAAAAGCCAAAAACATAATAGCATCTGCCCTAGGAATGGATGAATATTTCAGGGTTTCAAATTGTAAGAGTGCTAAGGAAATGTGGGACACTCTTCGATTAACACATGAAGGAACTACAGATGTTAAAAGATCTAGGATAAATGCACTAACTCATGAGTATGAATTATTTAGAATGAATGCAAATGAAAATATTCAGAGTATGCAAAAGAGATTTACACATATAGTAAATCATCTAGCAGCCTTAGGCAAAGAATTTCAAAATGAGGATCTTATAAACAAGGTGTTAAGATGTTTAAGTAGAGAATGGCAACCCAAAGTAATGGCCATTTCTGAATCAAGAGATTTGTCTAACATGTCTCTTGCCACTTTATTTGGAAAATTGCAGGAACACGAGATGGAACTGTTGAGATTGCACCAAAATGAAGAAAATGACAAGAAAAAGAAAGGAATTGCTCTTAAAGCATCATCCTCAATTCAAGAAGAAAGTGATCAGGATAATGATCCAGATGATGATGATGATCTAAGTCTCTTTGTAAAAAGATTCAACAAGTTTCTTAAAGTAAGAGGAAATTAGAGGTGACCAAATTTTAAATCAAAGAGAAGGACATAAAATTCATCCTCTACTCTAAAATGCTTTGAATGCAATCAACCTGGACATCTGAGGGTTGATTGTCCCATCTTCAAGAAAAAGATGGAAAAATCTGAAAAGAAAAATCATAGTGAAAAGAAACTGAAGAAAGCATACATCACATGGGATGAAAATGATTTGGAATCCTCTGAAGATTCTGAAAATGAAGAGATAAATCTCTGCCTTATGGCCAAAAGTTACGAAAGTGATGAAGAGGTAACATCTTCAAACAACTTATCTATTTCTTTTGATGAATTGCAAGATGCATTTGCTGATTTGCATAAAGAATCAATTAAACTTGCAAAATTAGTTTCATCATCAAAGAAAACAATTTCAAATTTAGAAAATGAAATTTCGAAATTAAACAAAGAATTAGATCTTCTTAGAAATGAAGTCTCAATCTCTAAAACAAATGAAAAAGTTAATATCTCCACTATTAATGACAAGAAAATAACAGATTCTTAAAAAGATTTCTCTAGAGGTAAAGTGGATACCACATTGTTCATAAAGAGAAAGCATAATGATATTTTGTTGGTTCAAATATATGTTGATGATATAATTTTTGGATCCACTAATGATTTATTATGCAAGGAGTTTTCCCTTGATATGCAAAGTGAATTTGAAATGTCAATGATGGGAGAACTAAAGTACTTTCTGGGATTACAAATCAAGCAAACTCAAGAAGGTATATTTATCAATCAATCCAAGTACTGCAAGGAATTGATCAAAAGATTTGGAATGGATTGTGCAAAACACATGTCTACACCGATGAGCACTAATTGTTACTTAGATAAAGATGAATCTGGTCAGTCTATAGACATAAAACAATATCGAGGTATGATCGGATCTCTTCTTTATTTATCTGCTAGTAGACCTGATATTATGTTTAGTGTATGCATGTGTGCTAGGTTTCAATCCAACCCCAAACAATCACATTTAAGTGCAGTACAGAGAATCATGAGATACCTATTAGGAACAATCAATTTAGGATTATGGTATCCTAAGAATTCAACATGTAACTTAATAGGATATTCTGATTCTGATTTTGCCGGATCTAAAACTGATAGAAAAAGTACAAGTGGAACTTGTCAATTTATTGGATCGGCTCTTGTTTCATGGCATAGTAAGAAACAAAACAGTGTTGCTTTATCTACTACTGAAGCGGAGTATATCTCTGCCGCTAGTTGTTGTGCACAGATTTTATGGATGAAGCAACAATTATCTGACTATGGCATCATTCTTAATCATATACCTATTAAGTGTGATAATACTAGTGCCATAAATCTATCCAAAAACCCAGTTCAACACTCTAGAACTAAACATATAGAGATTAGACACCACTTTCTTAGAGATCATGTCCTAAAGGGAGATTGTGTATTAGAATTTGTTGATACTAAGAATCAACTTGCTGATATTTTCACTAAACCTCTCCCCAAGGAAGTGTTCTTCTCTATTAGAAGAGAATTAGGTCTCTTAGATGTAAGCGATTTAGAAAAATGTTGATTGATTGGTTGATTGATTGGTTGATTTACTCTTACCTTTTGATTGTAGATTATTTTGTTTGATCTTGTTTGAATTCTTGTTTTTATGATAGAATGTATGATTTCTCGTGTATATAATAATTGAATGATTGAATTTAGTGTATTAGTAGTAAAAATTAGTCATATAGGATGTATTTGAGCATAAACATGAATATTCTCTTAAGAAACTAGCCTAGGATAGGCTCTGGTAATCGATTACCATCCAGTGTAATCGATTACACATGAACAGGCAGCCTGTAATCGATTACAAACATCCTGTAATCGATTACCAGAAGGCTTATTGGGCCTGTAATCGATTACCAATACCTGTAATCGATTACAATGTGTCATCTTCTATAAATGCTCACGAAATCAGAGCTGCTGCGCAGCCAAAGCATCCTCCACGTTTTCCTCCATACCTAGAACTTCAAACCTTCGATTCTCACTCAATTCTTCACCAAATCACGTCCCGTAAAGCCCAATCTTCCTCTTTTTCACTCCTCTTTCACTTCCACCGATCAAAATCCAGAAAAACTTCATCAAATGGCAGAGCCATCAAAGAAGAGAAAGGGATCATCCTCCACTGCTACCGCTGCTGCCCATCGCCGCCACGGCTCATCCGGAGCACCCACAGCACCTATTCCTCCTTCTTTGTCATCTCCAAGATCATCAACATTGTTTTCATCCGATGATCAACGTCTACGGTACCTTTCTCAGTTTTCTTCTAGAATAATCTTAGACCCTAAGTACCTAGACGTAGAGTTCTTTAATGATGAAACGTTTGATTGCTATCAAGTGTTTCAAAATTCTGGTCTTGTTGATTTCATGTCATTAAAATTGCCATATTATCCTGAACTTGTAAAGGTCTTCTACTGCAATTTAAAAATTCAGGATGGTATTATTATGTCTGAGGTGCATGGTACTTCTATGATCATTGATCAGTCACTTTTCTTTTCTTTGACTCATTTACCCAGTCAAGGTGCACCTTTTGAGGGCACCATTGTTGATGACTGGAAATTTGATTATTCGAGTCATGATGCTCGTCGCATGGTCTGCAATGATCAAGCTGAAATGACCGGTAGATTGCTGGCCGGGTCATTAACATTTGATAATCGCATCATGCATTATATCATTGTTAGAATTTTGCTTCCTCGGTCTTCAAATTTAGCACAAGCCTCTGAGGAGGATTTGATTCTTATGTGGGCTTTTCTTACCGGTCGTCAGATCGACTGGGCCCATTTGGTTCGGTACCGAATGCATAAGGCATTACGGGCCAATGCACCTCTTCCTTATCCACAATTGATTACTCTGTTTTTGCGTCATTTTCAAATTCCGCTTGATGATGAACCCTTTGTTCAAGTCAAGCGTTCTTTTGCAATTGGTGCTGGTGCAGTGACCTCCTTTGGGTATCGTAAAGATCGGAATGGACAATGGCTGAAGAAGGATGCACTCCCTCCTCAAGATGAACGTACTCCTTCACCTCCCCCTCAACGTGAAGATTCTGCACTCATAAATGAAGTCCTCTCCGAATTACGGGGTCTTCGTTCTTATGTTGGTGACCGCTTCGACTCATTAGATTCACGCTTTTCCGGTATGGACATTCGCCTTACACAGCTTGAAGAGGATGTCGGATACATTCGTCAGAGTTTCGATCTTCCACCACCACCTCCGTCTTCTTAGATTTTAGTTTTTGATTATATGTCTTTTATAAGCCGTGTATTTTGGCTTTTAGTTTCTTAGAATTTACATTATTATGATAAGTACTTTGCTTATTTATCTTGTGGTTTTTAAATTTCAGTCTTGGATGTTTTGTGGTTGTTGACATTTTTAAGTTATTTGGATTCTGGTTTGATTACTTCTTCTTTGTGAGTTTGGCTTATTGTGTTTTATACTCTGATATCCATATCTATATCCATTGTTATATCTGTGTTGATTTCCGAGTTCTTTGGCTTTTTGATGCTGCCAAAGGGGGAGAAAAGGTTGTAGAAAAAGCTTAAGAAAAAGCTTAACAAACTTAGAAATCAAGTGATCATGAATTCCGAAATATAGGGGGAGTAAACGCTTTATCTATATATACAATTGTTTGTTGCTTGCTTGAATCTTGATTTCAGGTATTGTATTGTCATCATCAAAAAGGGGGAGATTGTAGATGCAATTGCCTTTGATGTTTTGATGATGAACATGATGATGTGTTGCAATTGATGCAAATGAGCTTTTCAAGATTAAATTCAAGACAATACTTCAAGATTACAAGTCACAACATCAAGATGATCACTAGAATATTAGGAAGGGAATTCCTAATTGAATTAGCAAAGGTTTGGCCAAGTGATTTAAATTAAAAAAGTGTTTCTCAAAGGTTTTACTCTCTGGTAATCGATTACCAGAGGATGTAATCGATTACCAGTGGCCAAATACGTTTTATAACAACTACAAAAATTTGAATTCGAAATTTTAGACTGTGTAATCGATTACACAATTTTGGTAATCGATTACCAGCAGTTAGTAAACGTTTTAATTGAAATTTTAAAAGCTGTAATCGATTACACAATTACTGTAATCGATTACCAGACAGGATTTTCAGAAAAATAATTTCAAGAGTCACAACTTTTCAAAGGCTTTATTCATGACCACCAATGGTCTATATATATGTGACTTAAACACGAAATTGCTCAGAGATTTTCAGAACAACAAGTGTTTATCCTCTCAAAGAGCAAATTCATTTTATCCTCTTAAGAATTCCTTGGCCAATTCAATTGCAATTCATTAAGGAATTATTTGAGTGCTCAATCTGTAAAATCCATCTCTTTCTAGAGAGATTTGTTCTTCTTCTTCTTCTCATTCTCTAAGGGATTAAGAGACTGTGAGTCTCTTGTTGTAAAGGAATTCTAAACACAAAGGAAGGATTGTCCTTGTGTGTTTAGAACTTGTAAAAGGAATTTACAAGATAGTGGAACTCTCAAGCGGGTTGCTTGGGGACTGGACGTAGGCACAAGGGTGTGGCCGAACCAGTATAAAACTGAGTTTGCATTTTCTCTTCCCTTAATCTCCTTTATTTATTATTGCTTTATATTCATATTCAAATTGTTTCATTTGAATTAATATTTAAGAAGATTGTCATTAAAGGGAATTAATAACTTGAGTAAAAAGTGAAATAGATTTTTAATTAGGGGAAATAGTTTGGAATATCTTAATTCAACCCCCCCCTTCTTAAGATATCTGAGGCCACTTGTCTAACATAATAATCATTTCCTCTCAATTTCAGGTTAATTAGGCAAGTTTGTGAAGTGTTGATTTTCATCCGCTCGCTAAGCCAATCTTCTGGCTTAGCGAGCCATCTGCTGAGCACAACACTCCTTTGGCTGAGCGCGAGGAAGAATCTGGAAGAAGGATGAGCTGTGCATGTTCGCTGAGCAAGGGCAAATCCCGCTAAGCACACCGCTTGAGGCAGAGCGAAAAGACGAGCACTAAGTCGAAATTCACTAATGCGCGCTAAGCGCGCAAGCACCAACAAGGCCACCTATTTAAGCCTGAAATCAAAAATGGAGAGGGAGTTTGGGCAATTCTCGAAGCTTTTGCATGTTTATAGATTTCTAGAGAGAGAAAGGTCCAAGTTCCAGAGAGTTTTGAGAGCTTTTGCTGTGAGAAGACTGGCAGAGAACTGAGCGAGAAGAGGAAGCCATCCTGAGAGTATGAGATGAGTCTGTGAGTGATTGTGAGGTTCTAGAGGTGGAGGAGACATCCCCACTACTTTTATTTCTTCAATCCTTCATTTTTCTCTTCTCTTTGTTGTAAAGGAAGCTTCCCAGATATGGAGAGCTAAATCCTCTGTTGGTTCTTCCTTGTAGGTACTTGATGTAAATACTTGTATATCTATTTAATGATGTTTAGTGTGTTCTCTATGTTATTAGTACTTCATTTCAGTGTGCATTTTCCTTGATCATGTAGATGCATGCTTTGTTAGGATCATTCAACAGTGAAAATTGGTCTGATTCTTAGAACTTGATAAGACAAGGCTAGTTTATCGTATTATCAGGAGGGATCGGGGTATGGTAACCTAGTTGTTTGTATGTTTGTCTTAATGCGGTTCTGGTCGAGTTTAGTCTAACAAGAGGAATCTGAGGATGATGTTTGATTAGGATTAGGCTAGACTATCATGAGAAATCGGGGTTTAGCATTTCAGGAGACACCATAGAACACATGAGCATTGTTAAGTAGAGAATATCCTTTTAACATCAGGCACCTAATAGGAAGACCAACGTGTTGTCTTCTTTTCTTTACACATCATTACACACGTGATTTTCCTTTTAATAGTTAGTTTACATACCTGTGCATAGTTGACACATCTCTTTTCATACTAGACACATATTCACTAAATATAGCTTTACCAAGTAACACAAGTTCCCCGAGAGTTCGATACTCGGTTCTTACCATTTTATACTACTTGCGTGATCTGGTGCTCTTGCCAGGTTCGAAAAACATCTTAGGCTTCATCCTCCTCAGTTTTTGCTTTACCGGGGAACACTCAGGATTTATAGGTAGTTTATGTTGTACAATGTCTGAGCTCAAACCAGGCATATCCTAGTAGGACCAAGCAAAGATGTTTTGGTAGTCTCGTAATAGAGCCACCAATTCATCTCGAACGTTTGTGGACATGCAAGTGCCGACCTTGACTTCCTTTCTTTCTTCGCCAACACCTAAGTTCACAAATTATGTTTCTTCTTGGTGTGGCTTCACTTCCCTTTCTTCTCGCTCCACCATTCTTTTCAAATCTGGAGGAAGCCCCCAATCTTCATCTTCTCCTTTCTCAGCATTATTCATTAGTTGCTCAAAATCAACATCAAAGTCCTCGGTATCACTACTTTCACAGAACTCAATGTTGGATCTGCATCAAATCATTTAATCACAACAAAAATAAATATGCAGAAAAATGAAAATAGACGAAAGTGCGAGAGGGAACACATCAAATGGAAAAGTGTTGTGTATTTATAATTGTGGGAACATCGAAGAAAAAGATATGCCCAACAGGAAGCAAACCCTAAAGCCTAGGCCCAACGATAGGGTTGGAACTATTGAATTACATTGAATTTGTCATGGAAATATCGGGTTGTTTGATAACTTGCCAATTCCCCGATTCAAACTCTGGAGGACACGGCCGCACCCAAATTGGTTGGTCTTGAGGGGTTTCTTCATTTATCATGGAAACCCGTCCCTCGCACATCCACCTTGAACTAACGAAGCTTTCATCGATGTGACAAAAGGGGACTCTTTCCACTTGTAGCCCATGTGGCTGAGTCGAGCTTTTCTCCTTCCTTTCTAAGGCGATCCTCCTCTTGTCAGCACGCGTAGGCTTGTAACCCAACCCGAACCTTCCGCGATTCTCTGCAAACTCCACCAAACTTGCTATGCCATTCCCATTTCGGCCTAAACCCATTCCGGGCTCATATCTATGCCCCAACATAACCCAAGCCACCATCAAAGCGACACCAAATGAGCATGGCTGCACCGGAGGAGACTCCACGTAAGCATTGCTTACAACTTCCAGTGCCTGGAAGGATGTTTCCAACGAATCCTCTGCAGCCACAACATAAGGCGTAGAAGACGGACAACTTACAAGTATGTCTTCCTCTCCTAATACTATAATCAGTTGCCTCTCCATCATGAATTTTAACTTCTGGTGCAGCGTTGACTGGACCACCCCAACCAAATGAATCCAAGGTCGGCCTAATAAGCAGTTGTAGGCAGGATTTATGTCCATTACTTAGAAGGTAATTTGACATATGTGGGGCCCGATTTGAATTGGGAGATCGATCTCTTCCCTTACGTCTCGGCGACTACCATTGAAAGCTCGCACCACCATGGAGCTCGGCCTCAGGTGCGACACGTTAAAAGGCAGCTTGCCCAAAGTAGCTTTGGGCATGGTGTTGAGGGAAGAGCCATTGTCAATGAGCACTTTGGCCACTATGTGGTCCAAACATTTGACAGACATGTGCAAGGCTTTGTTGTGTCCCCTGGCCTCGACGGGTATCTCTTCGTAGGCAAAAGTGAGGTAATTGTTGGACATGATGTTATTGACTATACCCCTGAAACCCTCCATGAATATGTTTTATGCTACGTGGGCCTCATTCAAAATCTGGACCAACAACGCCCAACGAGGCTCGGAGTTCATAAGCAGCCCCAACAGAGAAATCCTAGCTGGGATTTTGTTTAATTGTTCAATCACCTTGAACTCACTCTATTGGATGATCCTTAGGAACTTGGTGGATATTCCCCTTTTGCTGAAGTCGTCTCCTTCCTCTGCAATCTTTCCAACTAAGACCTTGTCATTCGAGGTTAGGCCCACCTTATCTCTCTTGCATATATCCGCTTATGCCTTCCCTTTGTCTTTGGACCGCACCGGTAGCTCAGGTGTCGCGAAGATCCGTCCACTACGAGTCATGCCACTCATATTGGATATATTTTTAACTTTAGCGGATGGCAGATTATCCTTAACATGTATGAGGAACGCGTCCTTCCTTCCGTCAGGCCCTTGTGCAGTGTACTTCCATGGCACTGTCTTATCACTTTTGTAAGGGAAGGGTGCAGGCTTCTTAACTATAACGGGTTGGAAACCTCGGGGCCTCTGAGTGGTGACGTCCCTGGTGAAGTGGATCACCAAAGGTTTAGGCTTACTCGGGTTTTTATCATATGACTGCATGCATACATCCCTCTCCCCTCTCTTCGCACTGTAGACTTCAATATGGCCCCTATTCATCACTCCCTGTAGCAACTCTTCCGCCATTGGGCACGTCTCCACATCGAGCGATGCCCCTAGATGCATTAAATTGAAATCTCCTTTGTCACCATCAAGGCAAATCATACCAACTTCGCTTGATGCTTCCAAAATTAACCTTCTAGAGGTTGAATGTCCCGCATCTGCTTTGATCGTCAAGCCTCCATGACTGGCGAGTGGATTACTCCTCACATTCGGACTGTCCTCTTGAAATGCCAATCATCCTGCATCAATCAAGCTTTGTACCTTGTGCTTGAAGGCCACATACTGCACTATAGAATGCCCCAAAACACCACCGTGATAGGCACAAGTTGCATTGGGATTGTACCATCGGGGAAAAAGAGATTGATAGACCTTCCTGGGGCTCACCACAGCCATTTGGTTGCTGAGCAAAGATGGTAGTAGGTCAGCATAGGCCATTGGTATCGGGGTGAACTCCAATGGCTTTCTTTCTGGGAAATTCCTCCTCGAGTTTGTGTTTGTGTTGGGATTGATTTTTCCAGTTGGTCAAGATTGTGTGGGAAACAAATTTTGTGAGGGAGGCCTTTGTGGTTGAGTGGGCAATCTTTTTTGGATGGGCGCCGGATTGGGAGGGGTTTCGATGTTGGCTGAATAATTTGGTTGATGCGGGGAATATTGGTAGGTGGGGTTGTGAGGGATTTGTTGGGATTTTGGCCATGTGGGAGTTGAAGTCATGGCATGGGCGTCTCCCTCCTTCTTCTTAGCTCCACCCGTTCCGGACCTCCTATTGCTTGTACTCGTTGAAGCGGCGTAATCGAATTTGCCCCTTCTTAAGCCCACTTCAATTCTCTCGCCCACAAACACCAGATCCGCAAAGCTCAAAGGCATATAACCCACCATTTTCTTATAGTAAAACACTGGTAATGTGTCTACTTTCATGGTTATCATCTCCCTCTCCATCATGGGAGGTGCTACTTGGGCTGCCAAATCCCTCCACCTTTAGGCGTACTCCTTGAAAGACTCATGCTCCTTCTTGCACATGTTTTGCAATTGTGTTCTGTCGGGAGCCATGTCGGAGTTGTATTGATACTGCCTGATGAAACACCCATTAAGTCCTTCCAAGAATGGATCCAGGAAGCTTCCAGGTTAGTATACCAAGTGATTTCCGCCTGTCGCAACCTACCCTTTGGCGGGAGGGCGACGCGAGACTCATGGGTGCGTCTTCCAAGGGAGGAAGGGACGCGAAGTCTCCACCAACGTTTATTTGAGGAAAACGTCGAAAAAACCAGAACGTGTGGTCTACGAACTTTAATCGTGAAAGGTTCAGGAGTTGTTTTTACGCACGGGGAAGGTATTAGCACCCCACGCGTCCGTCACAAAGGACAGCAGCCTTCAATCAAGTGTGCAAATATGACTTCAAAATTATGTATTTTTCCCTTTTTTATGTTTTTTAGCTTTTTATGGGCCTTTTTTTTTATCTTTTTGTGGTCGACAAGGGCGTTTCCCTCGCTCCTTTGTATCCTTAATTGCAATGAGGAAATCAGACCTACGTGGTTCTTTCAGAATTAAACGTTGGTTAATTTGTTTTTATCTTTTTTCGCAAGATCAATTTTAATCGAACAAAAGTCATTTAAGGCATTGGACCATTAAACGATCTTTTGATTTTGAAAGGAGAGAAAACGTTAAGGCGTTGGACCATTAACGATCTCTTGTTTTTGAAAGGAGAGAAACATTAAGGCGTTGGACCATTAACGATCTCTTGGTTTTTGAAAGGAGAGAAACGTTAAGGCGTTAGACCATTAACGATCTCTTGGTTTTTGAAAGGAGTGAAACATTAAGGCGTTAGACCATTAACGATCTCTTGGGGTGGTCGACAAAAGCGGGGCATTTGCTCCTACGTATCCTCGATTGCGATGAGGAACTCAGACCTACATAGTTCTTACAAAAGTGATAAAGTTATGTGTTGATTTTACGCTTTGAATAGTCCATTTTAACCAATAAAAGCAAAGAGAACCGTTTTAAGGCGTTGGACCTTAAAACGGTTTTGAGTGACTTTTGCGGACAAAGCTTGATTTGTGAGTTGATTTTAGCCTTAGTTTCACTTTGGTTATTAGTCATTCAAGGAAACTTTCAAAGAAAAACGTCCGATTAATTTTTTTGATTATTTTATTCAAATATATTTTGATTATTTTATTATTATTATTTTTTAAGATATTTTGATTATTTTATTATTATTTGCCTTTTCTTGATTTAACCGAGGTTACAGCGTGAACAATCGGTTAGATTTTGTTTTAATAGTGATTAAACGAGATTACAACACAAATGATCGGTTGAAATTTATTTTATCAATTATTAGGCGAGATAACGGTCTAAATAAACGGTAAAAAGCTCGTTAAAAGCGGAAGAAAAGTAAATCGAAAGTGATCGAGATGAAGATGAAAGCAAATAAAACAAGAAATGAATTGAAAGTCTCGGATTCGAACACTTACCGATTGAAGACCGAAGAATAGACGAAGAACGGCGGAAAATCTTCACAGATTTGCTCACATAAATGTCTCGGAAGCATTACGGCAGCACCTCGACTTGGATTTTCTTCACGGAAACACATTTTTTCACCCAAAATAGCTGAAATGCATAGCGTATGGGTCAGAGACCCTTGAAACTCAGCCTCCTCCCCCTATTTATAGGAGAAATGAGGAGGTGCTTGCCACACAGAGGCTTCTTGAGGAAGATTTCTGAGCGCAACCCAATTACTAAGTTCACCCTCCCTTTTCGTACTTTACAGAAAATTTACAGAAGCCTTACGAAAGCATTTCGAACTTGATTTTCCTCTTTTTTTCTCTTCCCTTTCACCAATATTAAGTGAAATATGTCAACCCAAGGTTTTTGGAAATTTTACAAAAGCATTACGGAAGCCCTGAATGCCCCGAATGCCATTTTTTAACAAAATGGAGGTGGTTGCCGCCAGGCTTCTTCAGGAAGATTACTGAGCGCACCCCCCGAGTTTGATAAGTTCACCCCCCCCCCCACTTTTGTGTTTTTGGCTGTTTTCTTTTCGAAACGTCCCGAAACTTTACGGATTCCACGACAATGGGTATTAAACATTTTGAAGTGGTCAAACGAAGATTTCATGCCGACAAACAATGGTCCTCGGATGAAATTAAGGTATGACACTGCCCTGGCCAACCTCTCTTGAAAAAAATGCATCAAGAGTTTCTCATCTCTTGAGTATGCCCCCATCTTCCGACAATATATCTTCAAGTGGTTCTTGGGACAAGTGGTCCCTTGGTAGTTGTCGAAGTATGGCACCTTAAATTTGGGAGGGATGACGACGTCAGGCACTAGACATAATTCTGCCATGTCGGCAAAAGGGTAGTCATCAATCCCCTCAATGGCCCTCAGCCTTTCCTCTATAAGATCAAATTTTTATCTTTCTTCCATGGCAGGAGGTAGTCTCCCCACTGAGAAATGCAAGGATTGCAGCGGGCGATGTTGAGGGGCCCTCGAGGTATTGGGCTGAGGCATGCCACCAAACGTTGGTCACTCAGCAGCATATACAGGGTCTTCACGGGCCCAGAGCGCAGTCCCGAGGCTCTTCACAGGCCTCTCCCATAGGTTGAGCAAAGGGTGCATGCCCCAATTGGAGTTGCTGGCTTTCAAGGAGAACGAGAATAGAGTGGTTGGTGTTCGCGCTGGGCACATGCACCGCATTGGATGGTGTATAGTTAAGTGGCAAGCCATACGGTGGGAAAGAATTCTTACTTTGCACAATATGGGGACCTCTTGTACTTCCCAACACTTCTCCTCCCTGACCTACCACGTCTAGGATTGGACGACTTGTTTGGTTTATGCCGGATGGGTGAGTCAGATCCGCCTCAGTGGCAGCGCTGGTGGTGGCAACTGCGGCCGTGTTGTCCTCCATCATCCTTCTCATACTCATCATGGCCTCCATCATTGAGGTCATTTGGTCCTTCATGGCCTCTATGTCGCCTTTCATCTGTTCTTGCACTTCTTCTATTTCACTCATGATTTTGGTTTTGGCATGTGTTTGGTAGGGGTGTCGTAAAGCGCGTTCATTCTTTTTGGTTATTGTGTTTACTTTTTGCCTACGACTGCTAAAAAAATAAAATGCAATGAGTAATGTGACAACGAAATAAACATTAATGCATGATAATGATAAGTTGCCGAAGTATTGAACACACGCAGAAATTTCAATAAAGACATAGGGTCGAATCAAATCTCATTTTCATTAAGAAACAACATTGTTTATCTTGTCAAAGCCAAAGCATAAATACAACACAAACGCCTTAGCAGTTCCTAATTATGTGGGACATCAATTCGACCATGTGTTGGCAATAATCAAAAAGCCCATGAACTTCATCGGGAGCCGAGTATACATCCACCATTGCCTTGGCTCTGGCTAACAACCTTGGAAGCTCTTGACTCCCATTCAGAGTGAGAGCGAATCTACCCATCCATTTCACAGCTTTCCCATGCAATGATTCTATCACCCTCTCTCTTGCTTCCCTTTCCATTTGTAGAGCCGATACCTTCACATGCTTGCCCTCTAGTCTCTACCCATGACTAGCAGCTAGGTTTACCTTTTCCTTATACTGATCAATAATTGTCAACATATTCTCTTCTGTTCTACTCAGCTATTCGATCAAACTTCTCTTTTGCCTTTGACAAGCCTTCAATTTATCCTCTAATACCATGCTTTCCACCCTTGACTCATCCCTTTCGGCCATTCTAAGTTTGAGCTCGTTGTTGCTGCCCCATAGAGCCCCTCGGGACTTGTTACTGCTCCATTCTTCCTTTTGGGCCCTTTTTGTTTCCTGGTCTAATGCTTCGACCGTAGTTGTCGCAACATGCCCTTTTGCAGGTGAGCGAGGCGAGGCTCACGGGTGTGCTTTCCAAAGGAGGAAAGATGCGCGGAGTCGCCACCAGCGTTTATTTGTGGGAAACGTCGAAAAAACCGAAGGAAACCGGTCAAAATGAAAATTCTAAGTTTGGGAGTTGTATTTACGTTTGAGGAAGGTATTAGCACCTCTCACGTTTGTCTCAAAGGACAACAGCCTATTTTTTAGAATTGTGAAATTGTGTTATCTTAACTTTTATTTCCTTTTTATTTTTTGAGGTCGACAAAAGCGGGGCTCTTGCTCCTACGTACCCTCCTTCGAAGAGGAAATCAGACCTACGTAGTTCTTCCTTAAGGGTGAATCACACGATTTCTTTTTACTTGAAAGGTGATCATTTAAAGGTGTTGGACCTTAAAAATGATCCATTAACTTGGTAAGAAAGACTGAGATAATAAACTTTCAAATCCCCTTTTTTAGTGATTTTTTGTGGACGAGCTTGACTTGGCGAAGTGATTTTAGCCTTAGTTTCACTTTAATTATTAGTTAATTCAATTAAGAATGAGAAATCTCAAAGAGAAAACGTACGATTGATTTTTTTTGGTTTATTTTACTAAAAGATTTTTTGATTATTATATTATTATTTTACCTCTTTTTGGTTTAACCGTGGTTACAACGTGAACGATCAGTTAGATTTTGTTTTAACAGTGATTAAACGAGATTACAACACAAATGATTGGTTGAAATTCATTTTATCATTTATTAGGCGAGAAAACGGCTTAAATAAACGGTTAAAGCACGTTAAAAACGGAAGAAAAGAAAACTTAAAGTAAACGAAATTAAAGTGAAAGTACACAAAACAAGAAATGAATTGAAAGTCTCGGATTCGAAAACTTACCCGTTGAAGAATGAAGAACGAATGAAGAACGGATGAAGAACGGTGAAGAACGACGAAGAACGATGAAGAATTTCCACAGAATCGCTTACGGAAGCGTTACGGAAGCACTTCGACTCGATTTTTCTTCACGAAAACGTGTTTTTTGCCCAAAATAGCCGAAATGCATAGCCAAAGGGGTCTTGAACATTTTGAAACAGCTCCCCCCTCCCCTATTTATAGAAAAAAAAGGGAGGTGCTTGCCGCTCAGAGACTTAATGAAGAAGATTTCTAAGCGCACCCGAATTACTAAGTTCACACCCCTTTTCGTATTTTACGAAAAAGTTACATAAGCCTTACGGAAGTGTTTTCGAATTTGATTTTCATCTTTTTTCTCTTATCTTTCACCAATGTTAAAGGGAATATGCTTACCCAAGGTTTTCGGAAATTTTACGGAAGTATTACGGAAGCCGCGGAAGCCCCGGAAATCATTTTTCAAAAACGTGGAGGAGCTTGCCACCCAATTGCTTCCTCCTTAAGCAACCCAACTTTCAAAATGTTCCGGAAGGGCCTAGACTCGAATTTCTATTTACACCCCTATCTTGATAAGTCACCCCACCTTCTTTCGTAATTTACGGAAAAGTTACGGAAGCATATATGGCTTAACTTTCATCTTTTTTCTCTTCCCTTTCACCAATGTTAAGTGGAATATGCTTACCCAAGGTTTTCGGAAATTTTACGGAAATATTACGGAAGCCGCGGAAGCCCCGAAAACCATTTTTCAAAAACGTGGAGGAGCTTGCCGCCCAGTTGCTTCCTCCTTAAGCAACCCAACTTCCAAAATGTTCCTGAAGGGCCTAGATTTGAATTGCCATTTACACCCCTATCTTGATATGTTCACCCCCCCTTTACCTTTTTTGGTGATTCTTTTTTCGTAACGTTACGAAACTTTACGAATTTCGTAACGATACTTATTTTCTTTCCGTAAGGTTACGGATCCTTACGGATCATGTATTTACTCTTTTTTAGCTTTCGAAGAAGTTACGGAAACTCACGGATTGCGCAACAACACCTCCTTTTGGTTTCCGCCACATTACGGAATTTCACGGATCACGTAAGCCTGCTTCCTTTTGATTTCCGGCATGTCTCGGGACTTCACATATTGTGAAACAAAGGATGCCAAGTATCTCAAAGCGGCCGATCAAAGGTTGCATATTATCAAGTAATAATCCCCGGACGAAATTAGGGTATGACAATTGTCCCTTTTTACTTACCTTTTATCGGAGATAAGAGGAAAGCAAAGATAAGACACTGATTTCATCCGTCTTGCCCTTTCCGTGACTAGTCTATGACGACTCTCGTCTCTACTCCTTCTTTTTCAGCACAACACAAAACAAAATACAAACAACAACAAAAACAACAATATCATAATATACATATACACGTTTGGCAAAGAAATCAATCGGGAAAATAACAAAGATCACATTTCCCAGTCAAGAAGATCCGCACTTGACGATGAAAAACCCTGGAGAATGGAGGATTGCACTAGAGGGTCCTCACTAGTCAATCATGAAGTATGGCTCCAAACTCTTTGGGTGGAGGATGCATGAACGAAAACGCAATTCATGGGGCTCCGGATAAAAGGCGAGGATGGAGGATTCCACTAGAGGGTCCTCACTAGTCAATCATGAAGCATAGCTCCAAACTCGAAGGTGGAGGACACATGAACAGCGTTAGGCAATGACATTCATGGGGCTCCGAAAAAAGTGGAGAATGGAGGATTGCACTTGAGGGTCCACACTTAGGCAATCATGAAGGATAGCTCCAAACTCGAAGGTGGAGGATACATGAACAACGCTAGGAAATGACATTCATGGGGCTCCGAAAAAAAGGGGAGAATGGAGGATTGCACTTGACGGTCCACACTTAGGCAATCATGATGCATAGCTCCAAACTCGAAGGTGGAGGATACATTAACAGCGCTAGCCAATGACATTCATGGGGCTCCGAAAAAAAGGGGAGAATGGAGGATTTCACTTGAGGGTCCACACTTAGGCAATCATGAAGCATAGCTCCAAACTCGAAGGTGGAGGACACATGAACAGTGCTAGGCAATGAAATTCATGGGGCTCCGAAAAAAGTGGAGAATGGAGGATTGCACTTGAGGGTCCACACTTAGGCAATCATGAAGCATAGCTCCAAACTCGAAGGTGGAGGACACATGAACAGCGCTAGGCAATGACATTCATGGGGCTCTGAAAAAAAGGGAGAATGGAGGATTGCACTTGAGGGTCCACACTTAGGCAATCATGAAGCATAGCTCCAAACTCGAAGGTGGAGGACACATGAACAGCGCTAGGCAATGACATTGACGGGGCTCCGAAAAAAGTGGAGAATGGAGGATTGCACTTGAGGGTCCACACTTAGGCCATCATGAAGCATAGCTCCAAACTCGAAGGTGGAGGACACATGAACAACGCTAGGCAATTACATTCATGGGGCTCCGAAAAAAAGGGGAGAATGGAGGATTGCACTTGAGGGTCCACACTTAGGCAATCATGAAGCATAGCTCCAAACTCGAAGGTGGAGGATACATGAACAGCGCTAGGCAATGACATTCATGGGGCTCCGAAAAAAGGGGAGAATGGAGGATTGCACTTGAGGATCCACACTTAGGCAATCATGAAGCATAGCTCCAAACTCGAAGGTGGAGGACACATGAACAGCGCTAGGCAATGACATTCATGGGGCTCCGAAAAAAAGGGGAGAATGGAGGATTGCACTTGAGGGTCCACACGTAGGCAATCATGAAGCATAGCTCCAAACTCGAAGGTGGAGGATACATGAACAACGCTAGGTAATGACATTCATGGGGCTCCGAAAAAGTGGTTGGCAGGACCGAACGGTCCACCGGGTTATTCCACCTGAAAGGCAAACATGCTTTTTGTAAAGAAAAATAAATCATTTGCGAGAGCACCATATCTTAGAGAAACAATATACTTGTGCCAAGGGTAATCTTCCTTGTAACCGAGAATGAAGGGCAGGATGTCAACTTTTAGCTTTTAAATGAACATGCAGGGGAAACATCGGGCTAAGCTGAAAATAAATCACTCATAGTGTATAAAACTCACAAGGCAAGTGTTTTATCCTATTCCCAAATGATAACTGCACCATGACTCTATTTTGCACACGACTTCCTATCGAATCAAAGATCAAACGTACGATCACGGACCAATAGGATTTTCTCGAGGGTAGTGTTTTTGGAGAGGAAGCTGGGTGTTTCGGTCTTTTCCTCTTTGTTCAGGTGGGGTGGGATATCGCCAGTCGAGAACGACCTTGAATGGCAATTTGATGGGGAGAGACACCAAAAATGGGTTTTCCTTTGCCGGCAGTCCCTTACCTTGCTGAAAATTTATCTGGTCTGAAGATCTTCCGTTCTCTTTCTTTCATTGATCGAGAATTGCCTCTTTTCCCTTTTTACTTCCTTTCGATCTTTGATTGGGAATACTTCTTTCCTTTCTTTTGTTCTTTTCTTTATTTATATCTTTTTCTTTTTCTTTCTTTCCATTTCTTCCTTTTCTTTCTTTTCGCTTCTCCTTCCCCATCCCTTTCCTTGGGAAATCGGGTTTTAGCATTCTATTCGCTCTCCCCTGAGGAGATTCCGCTGTCCTTTGCTTCGGGGAAGGAATGAGGATTCTTTTTTATAAGCCAATGTTCAAAAAGGTCTAAGGTTGTGTTTCAATGGGGTCTTTTATCGTGGGAACCCAATCTTGATATCTGGGGCGAATCAAATTTGGGTGTCAAGGTGTCGATTTCGGGCTGAACTTCCATATTATTCCATAAGGCACGCGTGACAATGATGATTTGAAAACAACGAGCAAAATTAGTCATGGCTACAGCCAGGTGGGCACTCAAGCATCTCGTTTATGGGATTGTGATACTACGGTTGGGAATTTACACGAACAGACCCAACGTTTCCAAGTTATGTTCTTTCATCAGTTCAATGAATTCATCCATTCTTATCTCGGTTATTCCGGAAAATAAACTCTTAGCGTCAGTCCCTTGTTTCCAGAAGATATGTTTGCTCTTTACGAATGATTTATACTTCTTAACTATAACATGTCGACCTTCGCGGTTTTTCATTCTTTTTCCTTTTTGTTTCATTTTTATATATTCACAAAATTATACACCTGTGGTCCTTTATGAAGAAATTTTCTTTTGTATATCTACACTCTTATACATGACAAACTTTTTCTGTATAAGCATTGGAACTCTCTCTCTTTACGTCACACGGTCAAACCCTATTTACATTCAAAGATCTTTTTCGTTTTTCTCCAACACACACTTATGGTTCATACAAAAGTTTCTTTATATATACTCGTTCACACACAAGAATCCCTCTATAAGTATTTTTTTATAAAAACCCTTCTATGCACATTTTCCTTTTTCTTTATATACGCAGACATTTATTCACTACACTTCTCTCCTTTTTTATCATGATTTTGGTTCATTTTATTTTTAGGACGACATTCCTAAAATAATAACAAATTCTACGCGATTCAGGAATTTCTACAAACATTATTGACAACAATGAAACAAGTACCGACGTAACAACTCAAACGATATGTATGTACAAAACAAAAGTCAATCAACACGAAACAAACATTAGTCCCTTAGTCAAACAAAAACAAAAATAAGATGATATGTAACAGGAAAAAATGGAAACAAAAAGAAATATGGATCAAGGGATCTCCCAATCATGTGGCCCCGCTCCCTCCTAAGAAATCAAGTAAATCGGTCATCTCCTCGTCCTCGCGGGCCTCATCTGTCTCGTCGGGAGCCTCTGCTGGCGCCTCTCCTGCCCGGGCCTCGGGCCAATCTCAAGGCCATGCGACCTCTGCCCTGAACTGGTCCGGAGTAGGGCACGGAAAAGAAGTAAAACCCTGGCTCTACAGGCTAAGGCTTAACTGGTAAAGACAATCATGGGTCTGTACAAGCGCCCGGTGGTTGGCCGCCTGCTGGCGAACCAAATGCCGCAAATACTGCTCCGTATCAAACGATCCAGCTGGGCCAGCCTGATGAGGTGGCGGCGCGTCTGCAGCCTGCGGAGCATCCCCCTGGGCCTGTCTCTGTGTGCAATACTTCTCAATGAAAGCTCGGGTGATGGGCGGCCGAATCACCTTGCTAGGTGCAACGGGGACTCCGAACGACTGGCAGAGTCCTGTGATCAAAGCAGGAAATCCCAGGGCCCTGTTGGACTTATCCGGGTCCAGAGGGTGCCTGGTAGGCGCCATACCTGCAAATAGATAGATGGCATCAGCGATTAACTGAGCCACGTGAATGCTCATCCATGTCAGGATGGCGTACACTAGCTGACACTTCGGCAGGGGGAGGTCGGAATTATGATCGCTGGGTTGGATGTTGCTGAGCAGCAAAGTCATCCAGATCTGAGTCAGGGTGGTCATGTTGGTGCGCACGATCCGCACCCGTCTTCCAGCAGCAGTCCGGGCAAAATCCTGCCCCGGTATACATAGCAACTGGGCGATGGCCTCCTCATCGAACCCATCGGATCGGTTCCTCCTCTGGCCATACTCGCATTCCTGGCCCTCCTCCAACACTAAAGGGTATCCCAGGAACTGGCTGAGAGCATCCGCATCGAACGGGATCCACTGACCCCTCACCCAGGATCTCATATCTCGCACGCCCTCATCTGTAGGCCAAGCATTAGCATAAAATTCGAGGACTATGTTTGGGTCGAACTTGGCCATGGGGGTAACCAGTGATGCCCACCGTCGGTGAACTATCTCCTCCTGGAAGTCGGTATACTCATCGTCCCTGAGCTGGACGCGTCGCTCCCGGAGAAATGACCATCCCTTGATGGCCTCGAAGCGTTGCTGGTGCTCAGCACTCCTAAAACGGTGGCTGTCATATTCGGGAGCGGAACTGGTTCCTTCAGCCGCTTTATCCTTCCTAGATCTCTTTGAGGCAAGCTTCCTCGGGGCCATTTCCTGCGAGAACAAACATTTAGAAGTTAGTTTTACAAGATAATGCTTATCTTAACGCAAAAAATGTCATGCTAATCCCTCTGGTTTAGAACGAACTCATGGGCACGTTTAAAGTAACACATTTATGCACATGCGTATGTGTAGAATATCCTACTATTTATATCAACATAGAGGCCATCCATCACATTCTAATTGTCATACATATATATGCATTTGAAAAGAACACACATTCTCACGCTCAAGGCATTGCGTCAAAATTTACACTTAACTATGTCCTAAACATTTGCTATCACAAACTACCTACACACACTCGAAATATATATACCATACAAACTTTCATTGTTTCACTCACACTTACACATATTGGCAAGCTATTTACATTATGCACATACTTGCATTCAAAAGGGAATCCCGTGCTATCATACATTCATTTAGGAAGCGACCTCAATATTCCTTCACCCTTTGCAAAGAATTTCATGCCCCTTATATTTACCTATGTATACACACTATTGCAAGGTGTTTTCCACGCTACCTCTATGCAAAGTATCAAACATGGGGCAGCCCGAATTCGAGCAAAAACTCTCACAAGCAAGTCCTAATTTTCATGCTTTTCTAATTCTAAAACCAAATTTTGGATTCCTAGCAATAAGCATGTTTCCTTGCATTGAAGCTACAAGTTTGGGTTCCTAAGCTTGGAATTGCATTTGGGCACCTATTTTGAATCTCCTATGTTGTACCTACATATAAGAAACAGTCCCACTCTCCCAATTTTACAAAATCATATTCATATATCATTGGGGAATTTCACCGAGCACTTGGTGGGCGCATGTTTGGACATAAATTGCAAGAGAATGGGGGCAATGTGGCATGCCCCATTGCTTCAGAAAACAACACAGGCCTAAGGCCTTCTCACACAAATCCTCAACTCAACAAATCAAGCATCAAAGCAACCCAAAAATGCCTCACAAATATAAGCACGTTCTCACAATTTAGAGCATCAAAAGATGAAGAAAACACCTCAATGGGAAGCTAAAAACTCAAGGATTGAATACTTACTTGTTGGAGTGAGTAGAAACACCAAAAATGAAAGCAAAATGCAACCAAAAGTGGCTTGAGGGAGCAAAAACCGCAAGCCTTCGTGAGTCCTCTCTTTTGAATGAGGGGGGGGGGAAGTTTTTGGATACAAAAACGTTCCCCTCCCTCGTTTTTATATTTTGAAGTGCAGGGGTTGCTCGCCCAGGCGAGCTAACCTGCCATTTTTTTTTAAGGGTGCATTAACCATGCCTCCCCCCCCCCCTCTTATGGGTTAGCGTTTTGCCTACTTGAACCTACTTAAGTTTGAATTAGGCGGAGATTACTTAAAAAACAAACAATAGTAGTAAAATAATACGAATTCAAAGGATACTGGGCTGCCTTGCAGCGATGTTCTCCGCTGGCCCAGCGTCGGGAAGGGGTGACGATTGGTCGGTCGCGATCCTATCCTCCATTCGCCTCCATCCCTAAGTGCTTGCAAGTAGGAGACAGACAATATGCGGCCAATCATGACCGGTCATCGTCTTACCTTGGTTGATTTCTGCCATTGACTTGTCTTGACTTCTGACCGTGGCCTGAGACGATTCTGCTCCTTGCTATCACAAGATATGCATGTGCATGTGCATGTATGAATGTTTCTAATGCGATGATTTTATTTTAGTGAAGGCTGGTTAGATTCAATTTTAAATAAGCGTTTGGGGCACCCCATACACCGAGCGAAGAGGGCTCAAGTTATAACAAATCTAAAACACAAGGTTTGAAACCAAAGGGAGGACTGAAACCTCGCCCATCTTTTCTTTTCAAAGAAACGAGGCAAATACAGTGAATGGGAATCCCTAGAGGAAACCAAGAAGAACGAGAAAAACTCATAAATAAAAACATGCAACGGTCCTCTCGATTGCCCCAGACTTCAAGCGTAATATTGTTTAATTACATCGGAGTTCACGGGCGAGGGCAGCTCCTCGGCATCCATGTGGGTGAGTATCAGAGCACCCCCAGAAAAAGCTCTTTTCACCACGAAAGGTCCTCATAATTCGGGGCCCACTTGCCTCGATTATCTTTAACAGCATGGGACATTTTCTTCAACACGAGGTCCCCCTCGTTGAACTTGCGCAGGCGTACCTTCTTGTCGAATGCATTCTTTATCCTTCATTGATACAAACGCCCATGGCTCATGGCGGCCAAACGCTTACCTTCAATAAGGTTAAGTTGGTCGTAGCGTGCTTGAGCCCATTCTGACTCTTCTAGGCCTGACTCTGCCATTATCCTCTGAGAAGGAACCTCTACCTCAAATGGGAGCACTGCTTTCATCCCATAAACCAAGGAATACGGCGTTGCCCCAGTAGAAGTTCATACCGAGGTTCTATACCCGTGCAGGGCGAAAGGCAACATCTCATGCCAATCTTTGTATGACATTGTCATCTTCTGAACAATCTTCTTAATATTTTTATTCGCAGCCTCTACAGCCCCATTCATCTTTGGCCGATAAGGGGTGGAGTTATGATGTTGGATCTTGAAATCTTCGCACATTTCCTGCATCATCTTATTGTTCAGATTGGTGCCATTGTCAGTAATGATCTTCCTGGGGAGTCCATATCGGCAAATCAGCTCCTTCTTTATGAATCTGACTACCACACTTCTCGTGACATTAGTATAAGAAGCCGCTTCGACCCACTTGGTGAAGTAATCTATCGCCACAAGAATGAAGCGGTGACCATTCGACGCTTTGGGTTCGATGGCCCGCATAATTAGAAATCGTTAGGAAACTTGTATGGTCTCTCAGACCTTGACTAGATATGACTTCCTTTTTGAAATAAAATGAGTTGGTCCCATGTTTCTACTCCAAAAAGCTTGTGCAAATCAAATCACTCCTACATTTCATCTCTAGCATGCATTTTCTTTCTTTACCCACTCCTCACGTTTGGTTTTTTAGGGAAAAACACCTTAACTAAACGCGCCGCAAGGGATCCCTATCGCACCAGATCCAAATCTAGAACGATGGGTGATCAAGAGGAGACGCAGGAACAGATGAAAGCCGACATGTCGGCTCTGAAAGAACAAATGGCCTCTATGATGGAGGCCATGTTAAGTATGAAGCAGCTCATAGAGAAGAACGCGGCCACCGCCGCCGCTGTCAGTTCGGCTGCCGAAGCAGACCCGACTCTCTTGGCAACTATGCACCATCCTCCCTCAAACATAGTAGGACGGGGAAGGGACACACTGGGGCACGATGGCAGCCCTCACCTGGGATACAACCGAGCGGCTTACCCTTATGGATTGCCGCCCAACTATTCACCACCCGTCTTGCAAGAAGATGCGGGCCACATTGCTTCTCCCGTCCATGAAAGAGAGCCTCCTCAGCAGCCCGACGAAGTCCACAAAGACCCTCAAGATTATGCTCGAAGGGATGTCGAGTTCTATCCCCCGATCCCCGAAGGGCCGGCACCAGGCACGTTGCCTCAACCCAACATCGCAGCACCACCAATAGTTCTGTCCACGGAAGGGCCGCCCCCAGCAACTGAAGAAAGGAGGAAGCTCGATCTCCTTGAGGAAAGATTGAGGGCCGTAGAAGGATTTGGGGACTATCCGTTCGCAGACATGACGGATCTTTGCTTAGTACCCGATGTTGTTATTCCCTCGAAGTTCAAAGTGCCGGACTTCGACAAGTATAAAGGGACGACTTGTCCCAAAAACCATCTCAAGATGTACTGCCGTAAGATGGGCGCCCACTCTAAAGATGAAAAGCTATTAATACACTTCTTTCAGGATAGCTTGGCCGGAGTTGCGGTAGTATGGTACACTAATTTGGAAGCTTCCCGTATCCGTACTTGGAAGGATCTGATTACCGCCTTCCTAAGGCAGTATCAGTACAATTCTGATATGGCTCCTGACCGTACTCAACTGCAGAATATGTTCAAGAAAGAGGGTGAAACCTTTAAAGAATATGCGCAGCGATGGAGGGATTTGGCGGCACAAGTAGCTCCTCCCATGGTTGAGAGAGAGATGATCACCATGATGGTAGACACTCTGCCAGTGTTCTACTATGAGAAGCTAGTAGGTTACATGCCGTCCAGCTTTGCGGATCTGGTGTTTGCCGGGGAAAGAATCGAGGTAGGATTGAAAAGAGGAAAGTTTGATTACGTTTCCTCCACAAACGCGAATGCCAAAAGAATCGAGGCAACAGGGGCAAAAAGGAAGGAGGGAGATGCCCATGCCGTCTCTTCAACACCCGCGTGGGTCAAAACCCAGCAAACACCTCATGGTACCCATCAGTACGCGCAACATCACCCAAGCTTCTCGGCTCATACTGGGAACGCCTCTAGTTCAACACCCGTGCAGCCTAAGGCACCCACCCAGAGGGAAGCTCCCCAAGTTCCAACTCCGAACACGGCTCGACCGGGCGGTAATTCCAACACGACAAGGAACTTCCCTCCGAGGCCATTTCCGGAATTCACCCCACTCCCAATGACGTACGAAGATCTTTTGCCATCCCTCATCGCCAATCATTTGGCCGTGGTAACTCCCGGAAGGGTCCTCGAACCCCCTTTCCCGAAGTGGTATGACCCTAACGCAACTTGCAAGTACCATGGGGGTGTCCCGGGGCATTCCGTCGAAAAATGCTTGGCCCTTAAATACAAGGTCCAACATTTAATGGATGCTGGATGGCTGACTTTCCAAGAGGATCGGCCCAATGTGAGAACCAACCCGCTCGCCAATCATGGAGGGGGAGCGGTTAATGCAGTTGAGTCCGATAGGCCGCACAGGTCTAAACCTTTAAGGGATGTGGCAACCCCTAGGAGGTTTATCTTTGAGGCCCTACAAAAAGGAGGTGTGATTCCCCATAGTGGGTGTAAGGAGGATTCCTGTCTGCTACACTCCGGCGAGATGCATGACATGGAGACGTGTTTGGGAGTAGAGGAATTGTTACAGCGGATGATAGATCAAGGTCGACTGGAAGTCGGCATTGAAGGAAAAGAAGAGCAGCATATATGCATGTAATCTACGGAGGGGAGCGGTGTTGCGAAGCCCAAACCCTTGGTGATATACTTCACTAAAAGCGCAGCTTCACAAAAGCCCGGACACCCCTTAATAGCCAAACCTGTTCCTTTCCCGTACTAAAATAGCCACGCAGTCCCGTGGAGATATACACCTCCGGGGGAGAAGGAAGAAGAAGTCACTGACGTCAGCTCGCTGTCAGCTAAAGTAATAAATATCACGGGACTGAGTGGTGTGACCCGTAGTGGTCGTGTGTTCGCAAATCCGGACCTACCAGTCCAACCCGCCGACGTCAAGGGAAAAGGAAAAGTGGTGGAGGAACAAGATGGCGAAGCACCCCACGCTTCGAATAAAGATATTCCAGCAAAGGGCCCCCCGGAGAAAAAGGATGGTAAAAAGGAGGTGTCGCTAGAGGAAGCCAGTGAGTTCCTTCGGATAATTCAGCAGAGCGAATTCAAGGTTATCGAACAGCTCAACAAAACCCCGGCCAGGGTCTCGCTGTTGGAGTTACTTATGAGCTCCGAGCCTCATCGGGCTCTGCTAGTAAAAGTGCTGAACGAGGCTCATGTGGCCCAAGATATCTCGGTAGAAGGTTTCGGAGGGCTGGTCAACAATATCACTGCCAACAACTATCTTGCCTTCACCGAAGAAGAAATCCCTGCCGAGGGGAGAGGGCATAATAAGGCTTTACACGTATCAGTCAAGTGTATGGACCATATCGTAGCCAAGGTGCTCATCGATAATGGTTCCAGTTTAAACGTGATGCCTAAGAGCACTTTGGAGAAGTTACCATTCAATGCTTCCCACTTAAAACCAAGTTCAATGGTGGTTCGGGCCTTCGACGGCACTCGCCGAGAGGTTAGGGGAGAGATCGATCTCCCAATACAAATAGGCCCTCACACCTGTCAAGTCACCTTCCAAATAATGGATATTAACCCCTCCTACAGCTGCCTGTTGGGGCGCCCGTGGATCCACTCAGTGGGAGTTGTGCCTTCTACACTCCACCAAAAGCTGAAATTCGTAGTGGAGGGGCACTTGGTCATCGTGTCAGGCGAGGAAGATATCTTGGTAAGCTGCCCATCCTCCATGCCTTATGTGGAAGCCGCAGAAGAATCGTTAGAAACTGCTTTCCAGTCTTTTGAGGTGGTCAGCATTTCCTCCGTGGACTCCCTCTTTGGGCAGCCTTGTCTGTCCGATGCAGCGGTAATGATGGCCCGAGTTATGTTGGGGAACGGTTATGAACCCGGGATGGGTTTAGGCAAAGACAACGGCGGCATAACTAGCCTGATAAATACCCAAGGAAATCGTGGGAAGTATGGTTTAGGCTATAAGCCCACTCAGGCGGACATGAAAAGAAGCATCGCGGGAAGGAAGAACAGTGGTCAAAGCTCGCGTTGGAGACAAGAAAGTGAAGGAAGCCCGCCCTGCCACATAAGTAGAAGCTTTATAAGCGCGGGTCTGGGAGACAAAGGTCAAGTGTTCGCGATATGCGAAGATGATGTTCCGAGTACTTTGGATTTGGTACGACCATGCCCTCCTGATTTCCAGCTGGGAAATTGGCGAGTGGAGGAACGCCCCGGCATTTACGCAACGAGCATAATGTAAACCTTTACGGTTTTAAAAGCTCTATAGTTGGGCCTAGGCTTTAGAGTTTTTCCTTTTGTTAAGGCTTTGTGTCTTTTGTTTTTGAATTTATAATACAAGGATCTTTCTTCATCTGTTCCTGGTCTCTACCCATTCTAATTCATTTGCATGTTTACTTCTTTTTCTGAAACGGCAGATCCGATGACGAGTCCCCCGAAGGTACTAATACCTGGGACCCGCCTATCGACTTCGAGCAAGAAATGAATCAAACGGAAGATGAAGGAAATGAGGATGTGGGACTTCCCCCAGAACTAGAAAGAATGGTCGCCCATGAGGACCAAGAAACGGGGCCTCATCAAGAAGAAACAGAGCTAGTAGACTTAGGAATTGGCAGTGGAAAGAGGGAAGTAAAGATAGGTACAGGTATTACCGCACCTATCCGTGAAGAATTAATAATCCTGCTAAAAGACTACCAAGACATCTTTGCTTGGTCATACCAAGATATGCCCGGTTTGAGTTCTGACATTGTACAGCATCGATTACCTCTAAATCCCGAGTGTTCCCCGATAAAACAGAAACTGAGAAGGATGAAGCCCGAAACATCCTTGAAGATAAAAGAAGAAGTGAAGAAGCAATTTGACGCTGGATTTCTGGCCGTCGCTCGGTATCCAGAATGGGTTGCCAACATCGTACCGGTTCCTAAGAAAGATGGAAAAGTACGAATGTGTGTGGATTATCGGGACCTGAATCGGGCCAGTCCCAAGGACAATTTTCCTTTACCACACATTGATATCCTCGTAGATAACACGGCCAATTTCGCTTTATTTTCCTTCATGGACGATTTCTCTGGTTACAATCAGATAAAGATGGCGCCCGAAGATATGGAAAAGACTACTTTCGTCACCCTGTGGGGAACGTTCTGTTACAAGGTGATGTCCTTTGGACTCAAGAATGTCGGGGCAACTTATCAACGGGCCATGGTAGCTTTGTTCCATGATATGATGCATCAAGAGATCGAGGTCTACGTGGACGACATAATTGCTAAATCTAAGTCCGAGGAAGAACACCTTGTCAACCTGCGGAAGTTGTTCGAAAGGCTTAAGAAATATCAATTAAGGTTGAACCCCGCTAAGTGTACCTTTGGGGTCAAATCAGGGAAATTGCTTGGTTTCATTGTAAGCCAGAAAGGGATAGAGGTAGACCCCGAAAAAGTGAAGGCTATCCTTGAGATGCCAGAACCCCATACAGAGAGGCAAGTCCGAGGTTTCCTGGGGCGCTTGAATTATATTGCCAGATTCATATCGCAGCTCACCGCCATTTGTGAGCCGTTGTTCAAACTCTTGCGCAAAAACCAAACTGATCGCTGGAATGAGGATTGCCAAGAGGCTTTTGGAAGGATCAAAAAGTGCCTAATGAATCCTCCCGTGCTTATGCCACCAGTACCTGGAAGGCCTCTCATTTTGTACATGACAATCTTGGACGAGTCAATGGGGTGTATGCTGGGGCAACATGACGAATCCGGGAAGAAAGAGCGCGTTGTTTACTACCTAAGTAAGAAGTTCACGACCTGTGAGATGAATTACTCCTTGCTCAAAAGAACGTGTTGTGCTTTAGTATGGGCATCCCATCGCCTAAGGCAGTACATGCTGAGCCATACTACCTGGTTGATATCCAAAATGGACCCAGTTAAGTACATCTTTGAAAAGCCAGCTCTCACGGGACGAATCGCCCGGTGGCAAGTCCTGCTATCTGAGTTTGATATAGTCTACGTCACCCAAAAGGCGATAAAAGGAAGCGCTTTAGCAGATTATTTGGCTCAATAGCCTCTTAACGACTACCAGCCCATGCATCCTGAATTCACGGATGAGGACATCATGGCCTTGTTCGAGGAAAAATTGGACGAAGATCGGGACAAATGGACTGTATGGTTTGACGGAGCGTCAAACATTCTAGGTCATGGCGTTGGGGCAGTGTTGGTCTCTCCGGACAATCAATGTGTACCTTTCACAGCCAGGCTTGGATTCGACTACACCAACAACATGGCCGAATATGAAGCATGTGCCCTAGCCGTCCAGGCAGCAATTGACTCCAATGTCAAACTACTCAAGGTGTACGGCGACTCAGCGTTGGTAATCCATCAGCTGAGAGGGGAATGGGAAACTAGAGATCCCAAGTTGATACCCTACAAAGCCTATATCAAGGAATTGGCTAAGACCTTCGATGAGATCTCCTTCCATCATGTTCCCCGCGAGGAAAATCAAATGGCGGATGCACTTGCTACGTTGGCGTCTATGTTCCAGCTAACACCGCACGGGGATCTACCCTACATTGAATTTTGGTGTCGTGGCAAACCTGCGCATTGTTGCCAAGTGGAAGAGGAACGGGACGGAAAGCCTTGGTATTTCGACATCAAGCGATATGTCATAAGCAAAGAATACCCGCCAGAGATTGCCGACAACGATAAAAGGACATTGAGGAGGTTGGCAGCCGGTTTCTTCATGAGCGGAAGCATACTGTATAAGAGAAATCACGACATGACACTCCTGCGGTGTGTGGATGCCAGGGAGGCAAATCACATGATCGAGGAAGTCCATGAGGGCTCGTTTGGAACGCACGCCAACGGGCATGCTATGGCCAGGAAGATCCTAAGAGCAGGTTATTACTGGCTTACCATGGAAAGTGATTGTTGTGTCCATGTGAGGAAGTGCCACAAATGTCAAGCATTCGCAGATAATGTCAATGCCCCACCACATCCTCTGAATGTCATGTCCGCCCCTTGGCCTTTCTCCATGTGGGGAATAGATGTCATCGGGGCCATTGAGCCCAAAGCCTTGAATGGTCATCGCTTCATCCTCGTGGCGATAGATTATTTCACCAAGTGGGTCGAGGCGGCTTCATATACCAATGTCACGAGGAATGTGGTGGTCAAGTTCATTAAGAAAGAGATCATCTGCCGATATGGTTTGCCAAGGAAGATTATCACAGACAACGGCACCAACCTGAATAATAAGATGATGGCGGAAATGTGCGAGGAGTTTAAAATCCAGCATCACAATTCCACGCCCTACCGGCCAAAGATGAATGGAGCCGTGGAAGCGGCCAATAAGAATATCAAAAAGATTATCCAAAAGATGACCGTGTCATACAAGGATTGGCACGAGATGCTCCCCTTCGCGTTACACGGTTACCGGACTTCAGTGCGAACGTCAACTGGGGCAACGCCGTTCTCATTGGTATATGGGATGGAGGCTGTGTTACCGTTTGAGGTAGAAGTCCCGTCATTAAGGATCTTGGCAGAATCCGGATTAAAGGAATCAGAGTGGGCTCAAACACGCTATGATCAGCTCAACCTCATTGAGGGTAAGCGCTTAACGGCCATGAGTCATGGGCGCTTATACCAGCAAAGAATGAAGAGTGCATTCGACAAGAAAGTACGCTTACGCAAGTTCCATGAGGGAGACCTTGTGCTAAAGAGAATGTCCCATGCTGTCAAGGACCATCGAGGGAAATGGGCCCCGAACTACGAAGGGCCTTTTGTTGTGAAGAGGGCTTTTTCCGGAGGAGCCCTGGTGCTTACCAACATGGATGGCGAAGAGCTACCTTCACCCGTGAACTCTGATGTCGTCAAACAATATTATGCTTAGAAGCTGGGGCAATTAAGGATGTCGCTGCATGTTCTTTATCTTTATGCGTTTTCTGGATTTCCCCCAGGGATTTCCTGTCTGTTGTATCTCTCGTTACAATCTTTCAAAGAAATGAACGTGGATTCGAGGCTTTAGTCCTCACGTTAGTTTCAAACCTTGCGTTAATCTGTGATCACCTGAGCCCTTCCGCTCAGTTCATGGGATGCCCCAAGCGCTTAATTAGAATTGAACCTGAACCAACTTTCCCTAAATTTGCTGCGTTTGAAAACATTCATGCATACGCATACGCATACGCATGTATATTGTTGTGGTAAAACAGGGGCAGGATCATCTTGGGCTACCTTCTGGGGTAGAGACAAGACATGAACGGCAGAAACCAATCAAGGTAAGGTAATGACGCGGTCAAGATTGGCCATACCTGGTTGTTTATTACTTGCAGATACTTAAGGACGGATGCAAGTGGGGATGGGGTCACGACCGACCGATCGATGCCCCTTCTCTGCGCGAAACAAGCAGAGAATGTCACTGCAAGGCAGCCCCGTATCCTTTGTATTTTGCAGCTTTCTTTTACTATTTGTTTGTTTTAAAAAAAGGTAAAAAAATAAGTAATCAACACCTAATTCTAACCTAAGTAAGTTCAAGTTAGGCAAGATGCTAATCCATGAGAAGGGAGGGGGCATGGTTAATGTTCCCCTCAAAAAAAAAAAAAATGAAAAATGCAGGTTAGCTCGCCTGGGCGAGCCGCCCCTGCACCAAATTATTAGAATGACGAAAGGGGGGGCGTTTTTGCATTCAAAAACTTCTTTTCCCCCCTTTCAAAAGCCATACCCACGGGATTGACGAGTTTGCAGCCCTAGGGTCATCATTTTTCGCTTTTTTTGATTCCGCTTGGCGCTTTTGTTCATCACCAACAAGTAAGTGTTTCATCCCTGAGCTTTCTAGCTTTTCATTGGTGTATTTTGATCTCCTTTTGGTGCTCTAAATTGTGGGAATGTGCTCAAATATGTGGGGCAATTTTGGTTTGTTTTCTTGCTTGATTAGGTTGAATTAGGGGTTTGTATGGGATGGCCCTAGGCCTATAATGCATTTTGAAACAATGGGACACGCCACATTGTCCCCGTTCTCTTGCTATTGTTACCTAAACGCGCGCCCACCAAGTGTTCGGTGAAATGCCTCAGTGGCATTAGCGCGTGACTTTTGTAAGGAAACAACCCATGGGGCATTTTGGTTTGTACATGTTTTCTATTTTTTGGGACATGTATTCATTCCCGAGAAAAGCTAGAGTAATTGCCCCACATATATCCTAGGCCTAGGAACCAAAGTTTTTATGCAAAAGAACACAAGAGGAGGTGCATGTTGGGTAAAGTTACCCTTTTTGGCCAGCAATCAACTATGGGCCACGCTACAATATTTTCCCTATGCCTAGATGGTTAGGAATTTTGCTCATCATAAATGTGTAGGTTTAGAATAGGTAGCAAAATACCTTCGGCAATTTACACTTTGGGTATGGTAGCAAGATACTTGGATGTATGTACATATAATTTTTGGTAATCAAAATGTCTCACAAAAATCTATAAATATGTTGCATGTTATGTAAAGAAAATACATTACAAAAAATATATACCTTTTAATTTGAATACAATTTTAGTCAGCAAAGGAAAATATACTTGAATTTGCATGCGGCTTTAGGTAGCAAAAACTTGAAAAGAGCATGAAATGTAGCGCCTTATTGTGTAGATAGTCAAGATTCATCATGAAGTTTGTGTATGTATAGGTATTAAAAATACCAAGATGTGCACATGTGCAATTTTTGGTACCCCAAAATGCTTTGAGTATGCATGTATGTAAATTTAGCCAAGGAGATGTGTGTGATGTAAGTAACAAATACACCTTGGAAGTACATGTAAATAATCTAGGTAACGAAGCTGCCTTGATTGTATATGGGTGCATTTTTCTTAGTTAATAGAATGTCTTGTGCAAGTGAACGTTCGTAAGGAAATATGCGCATAAGCTTGCTCTAAATTTACATTGATGTTTGTATTTATGGGAGGAGGTTGTATGCCATTTTTGTTTAAAGAGTAGTGTCCCACTAGTAAAACTAACTTTCCAAATGTTTGCCTTCGCAGGAAATGGCCCCGAGGAAGCTTGCCTCAAAGAGGTCCAGGAAGGACAAGGCAGCCGAAGGAACTAGTTCCGCTCCGGAGTATGACAGTCACCGCTTTAGGAGCGCTGTACACCAGCAGCGCTTCGAGGCCATCAAGGGATGGTCGTTTCTCCGGGAGCGACGAGTCCAGCTCAGGGACGACGAGTATACTGATTTCCAGGAGGAAATAGGGCGCCGGCGGTGGGCATCACTGGTTACTCCCATGGCCAAGTTTGATCCAGAAATAGTCCTTGAGTTTTATGCCAAAGCTTGGCCAACAGAGGAGGGCGTGCGTGACATGAGATCCTGGGTAAGGGGTCAGTGGATCCCGTTTGATGCCGACGCTATCGGCCAACTCCTAGGATATCCGTTGGTGTTGGAAGAGGGCCAGGAATGTGAGTATGGCCAGAGGAGGAACCGGTCTGATGGGTTCGATGAGGAGGCCATCGCCCAGCTGCTATGTATACCGGGGCAGGATTTTGCCCGGACTGCTGCAGGGAGGCGAGTGCGAATCATGCGCACCAACATGACCACCCTGACCCAGATATGGATGACGTTGCTCCTCAGCAACATCCTGCCCACCGATCATAATTCCGACCTTCCCATGCCAAAGTGTCAGCTGGTGTACGCCATCCTGACACGGATGAGCATCCATGTGGCTCAGTTGATCGCTGATGCCATCTATATTTTTGCAGGTATGGCGCCCACTAGGCACCCTTTGGACCCAGATAAGTCCAACAGGGCCCTGGGATTTCCCGCACTGATCACAGGACTCTGCCAGTCGTTCGGAGTCCCCACTGCACCTACTAAAGTGATTCGGCCGCCCATCACCCGGGCTTTTATTGAGAAGTATTGTACCCAGAGACAGGCTCAGGGTGACGCTTCACAGGCCGTAGGCGCGCCACCACCACCTCATCAGGCTGGCCAGGCTGGGGCATTTGACATGGAGCAGTATTTACGGCATTTGGTTCGCCAGCAGGCGGCCAACCACCGAGCACATGTACAGACCCATGATTGTCTGTACCAGATGAGCCTTAGCATGCAGAGCCAGGGCTTCGCTTCTTTTTCATGCCCTACTCCAGACCAGTTCAGGGCAGAGGTTGCATGGCCCGGAGATTGGCCCGAGGCCCAAGCAGGAGAGGCACCCCCAGAAGCTCCCGACGATGGAGAAGAGGCCCATTTGCTTGACTTCTTGGGAGGGAGTGGAGATACGTGACTGGGAGATCCCCAGATTCATGTTTTCTTTCATATTTCTTTTATCATTTTTTATTCTATGTTATTGTTTTGACTTGAGAGACTAATGTTTGTTTTTGTTGTTTCGATTGTCATTTGTACAGCGCATACTTTTTTTTAGATTGCTGCGTTAGTGTTTATATATCATTACTATCGATGATGTTTGAAATTCTGGAACCGTGTAGAGTTCTTCGTTTAGGAACATCGTCCAAAAAATATATATGTAAAATAAACAAAAAAAGAATCATGATAAAAATAAAAATAGAAAAGAAAAAATGAAATGAATGTAAATGGAAAAGAGAACAAAAGGGAAAAGAAGAGAGCAAGTAAAGAAAAAGAGAGCAAATAAGGAAAAAGAAAGCAAGTAAGAAAAAGGTGGAAAAAGAGAAAATAAGTTGTCTAGCTAAAAACCGACATGCTTTTGAAAAGAGATGATTTCCAACTTTTCTATGAAAAAATTTCACTGATCATAACTAGTTTTTGAAAAAATGTGTGTACACCTGAAGGGTGAATGCTGTGAAATTTTCCCGGACGCCCGAAATGGACTTGGATGAATGCACAAATGGATAAAAGAACATATTTTGGAAACATTGGGTTGACTAAAATAGAGGAGATGAATCCTGAGCCCTAGCATCACATGACCATAAAAATTTGACACTTGAGTGTCCGCATAGGTGCATGCATGACCAGTTTTGCATAAAGTTTCCAAATCATCATTTTTGCATTTGTGTCATGGAAATAATGTGGGGCACCCCTTTTATCCTTGAGCCAAACCAAACCCCGACATGTATCATGTCTAGCCATTCTACAAACCTTGAGCCAAAATCATGACTCACTATAATCCTTACCCTCGGAAGCAAAAAATAAAAGAAAGGAAATTCCCAATCAAAGAGTGGGAGAAAGCAAAAAGGAAAGAAAGGAAATTCCCAATCAAAGAGTGGGAGAAAGCAAAAAGAAAAGAAAGGAAATTCCCAACCAAAGAATGGGAGAAAGTAAAAAAGGAAGGAAAGAAAGTTCTTGATCAAAGAAACTAGAAGAAATGTGCAGAAAGGTCTTTTGACCAGACAATATCTGAACAATACAGAATTGTCACCAAATGAACAAAAAGAAGGAAAGGAAACCACGACCTAAAATGGTCTTCTCCTTTTGATTACCAACCAAAATCCCGTGCGCTAGCGACTTTTTCGCCCCGCACTAAACAAAAACAGAAAAAGAAAAAGCCAACAAAAAAATCAAAAGCCAAAAACACACAAAAGCCGAAAAAAACCCACCAAAAGAACCCATTCCCAAGGGAAGCCCTATTAATCCATGATCACACATGTAATTTTTGATTTGATAGGAAATAATTTGCAAAGTCAAGTCATGACATATCTATGGTTTGGAATTAGGATGAAACACTTACCTGTGCGAGATTGATACACTTTGAGTGATTTTCTTCTATTTTTGTCGAACCCAGTGTTTCCTCTAAATGGTCATTTAGAAACGAAATGCTAACATCCAAAATCTCATTTATGGTTATGAGAAAATTTCATCAGCATACTCTCCTTCCCCGGTAGACGCATTGTTTTTCACTCAAAAAGGCATATGCTGCTCTAATCAGTTGGAATATTTGTCTCTTTGCTAAAGCATGTTTGCATTTTAGTGGAGAAAACACCGAGACTTTTTCAAGTCTCACAAGTTATCCAGAACTACGTAGGTCTGAGTTCCTCGTTGGAGGATACGTAGGAGCAAGAGCCTCGCTTTTGTCGACCACACCGCCTTTTGTTGCCATGACCCAAGAGCTGGTAGCCCGCAGAGACACCTTACGGTTATCCGCACCTCGTCATTCAGTGACCCCAAGTGTGATTGACGAGCAGAGGCCAATGTGGTCATCTGCGCCCTTTCCGGAGATGTCAGCATTTTCCGATGGAGACTTTTCAAGTCTCACAAGTTATCCAGAACTACGTAGGTCTGAGTTCCTCATTGGAGGATACGTAGGAGCAAGAGCCTTGCTTTTGTCGGCCGCCCCATAATCTTTGTCATACTGACCCTGAGGTCACGTGACATGCACCCTTGTATCATCCAGAGGCGGCGGGCCCGATGATACGCGGAGATACCTTACGGTTATCTGCACCCTTTTGTCATCCAGAGGCGGCGGGCCCGATGACAAGCAGAGACAAAATTTGGTCATTCTGCACCCTTGTATCATCCAGAGGCGGCGGGCCCGATGATACGCGGAGATACCTTACGGTTATCCGCACCCTTTTGTCATCCAGAGGCGGCGGGCCCGATGACAAGCAGAGACAAAATTTGGTCATTCTGCACCCTTGTATCATCCAGAGGCGGTGGGCCCGATGATACGCGGAGATACCTTACGGTTATCCGCACCCTTTTGTCATCCAGAGGCGGTGGGCCCGATGACAAGCAGAGACAAAATTTGGTCATTCTGCACCCTTGTATCATCCAGAGGCGGTGGGCCCGATGATACGCGGAGATACCTTACGGTTATCCGCACCCTTTTGTCATCCAGAGGCGGCGGGCCCGATGACAAGCAGAGACAAAATTTGGTCATTCTGCACCCTTGTATCATCCAGAGGCGGCGGGCCCGATGATACGCGGAGATACCTTACGGTTATCCGCACCCTTTTGTCATCCAGAGGCGGCGGGCCCGATGACAAGCAGAGACAAAATTTGGTCATTCTGTACCCTTGTGTCATCCAGAGGCGGCGGGCCCAATGATACGCGGAAATACCCGAGTGGTTATCCGTATAAACATTCTTTTTCTATCTGTAAGACAGAACGCTTCATAGCATGCAGAGACTGACATAGTCTTCTGCACCTTTTGTTCCTCCGGGAACAACAAGTCATTTACATGCGGAAATTTTATGGTCACCCGCGACTCTCAACCGAGAGGAGCGAAATTAGTGTCATACACTAATTTTCGTCCGGGGACCTTTGCTTGATGACATGCGACCTTTCTTTGGTCCTTGTGAGGTGCTTGGCACCCATCATTAGGCGATTTGTGAAATTCCGGGAACGACAAGTCATGGTCACCCGCGACTCTCAACCGAGAGGAGCGAAATTAGTGTCATACACTAATTTTCATCCGGGGACCTTTGCTTGATGACATGAAACCTTTCTTTGGTCCTTGTGAGGTGCTTGGCACCCATCATTAGGCGATTTGTGAAATTCCAGGAACGACAAGTCATGGTCACCCGCGACTCTCGTCAACCGAGAGGAGCGAAATTAGTGTCATACCCTAATTTTCGTCTGGGGACCTTTGCTTGATGACATGCGACCTTTCTTTGGTCCTTGTGAGGTGCTTGGCACCCATCATTAGGCAATTTGTGAAAATCCGGGAACAACAAGTCATTTGCATGTGGAGATTTTATGGTCACCCGCGACTCTCGTCAAATCGAGAGGAACGAAATTAGTGTCTTATCTTTACTTTCCTTTTATCTCCAATAAAAGACAAGTAAAGAGGGGCAACTGTCATACCCTAATTTCGTCCGGGGACCTTTGCTTGATGACATGCGACCTTTCTTTGGTCCTTGTGAGGTGCTTGGCATCCATCATTAGGCAATTTGTGAAATTCCAGGACATGCCGAAAAACCAAAAAAATATTGATGCACAATCCGTAAGTTTCCGTGACACACCGGAAATCAAAGGGAAGCATCGTTGCATAATTAAGTGAGGTTCCGTAACATTCCGTAAGTCAAAAAGGGGATGATTATGTAATCCGCAAGGTTCCGTAACATTACGGAAAGAAAACAAGTATCGTTACGAAATTCGTAAGTTTCCGTAACTTTACGAAAAAAGAATCACCAAAAAAAAGCAGAGGGGGTGTACTTAGTAAAAATAGGGGTGCAAATAGCACCCAGGCCCACTTGGGCCCTCCAGAATATTCCTCCAGAAGGCTGTTGCTTCTAGAGGAAGCAACCTGGCTCGCCTGGGCGAGCTGAGCTCGCCTGGGCGAGCTGGGCGGCAACCACCTTCCCTATTTTGCTATAAATAGGGGAGGAAGTGAAGAAGAAAAGGGTTCAGCCCCTTTGGCACTTCTCTCTCTTTCGAATTTGCTTGGAAAAATTGTTTCCGTGAAGAAAATCTAAGCCGAGGCGCTTCCGAAATGTTTCCGTAACGTTTTCCGTGAGGAATTTCGCAAAGGTTTCAACCGTTCTTCGACGTTCTTCATTCGTTCTTCATCGTTCTTCGATCTTCAACGGGTAAGTACCTCGAACCAAGCTTTTCGATTCATTCTATGTACCCACGGTGGTCCACATTGTGTTTTGTGTATTTTTATTCCCGTTTCGTTTACTTTTTATACCCCCTCTTGACGTGCTTAAGCCATTTTACTTAAGTCATTTCTCGCTTAACTTAAAAATAAAATAAATTTCCACCGAACGTTTGAATTGTATTATCCGTTAACTTCGGTTAAAATAAATTCCGACCGTTCGGTCGTGCCGTAACCACGTTGGAAATCAAAAAGAGGTAAAAAATAAATATAATAATCAAAAAACATCTTTTAGCAAAATAAAAGCGGAAAATCAATCGGACGTTTTCTCTTTGGGATTTCTCATTCTTAATCGAATTGATTAATAACTAAAGTGAAACTAAGGCTAAAATCAACTCGCCTAGTCAAGCTCGTCCATAAAAATAGGCTTTTGAAGTTTGTCATTTCAATTTCTCCCTAAGTAAAATGGATCATTTTCAAGGTCCAACGCCTTAAAATGATCACCTCTTAAGTAAAAAAGAATCACTTGATAAGAAAGAACTACGTAGGTCTGATTTTCTCATCCCAAATTGAGGAATACGTAGGAGCAAAGGGAAACACCCTTGTCGACCACAAAAAAGGAAAAATATAAAAAGGATATAAGGACATAAAAGGGAACGTAAAAATCAAAGTCATGTTTGCACATTCGATTAAAGGCTGCCGTCCCTTGTGACGGACATGTGGGGTGCTAATACCTTCCCCGCGCGTAAATACAACTCCCGAACCTTTCACTTAAAAGTTCGTAGATCGCGTCTTTTCCGGTTTTTCCGACGTTTTCCTCAAATAAATGTTGGTGGCGACTCCGCGCGTATTCCTTTCGTGGAACACGCATCCCGCGAGTCACGCGTCGCCCTCCCACCGAAGGGTCGGTTGCGACATCGACCACATCGGCATTTTCGAGGCCGTCCTTGCCTAGACCCATTCCGGGCTCAAATCCGTTCCTGAGCATAACACGCGCCACCATTATGGCCGCGTTGGAGAGAGAAGGCAGCAACGGACTTGGTTCCACAGAGGCGCAGCTCACCACTTCGAAGGATTGGAAAGCCGTTTCCAATTATTCTTCTGTCGCTTCTACGTATGGGGCGGAGGAGGGGCAGCTCACTAACATATCCTCTTCACCCGACACTATCACTAAAAGTCCACCCACTGCGAACTTCAATTTCTGGTGAAGCGTTGCAGGGACCACTCCCAGCGCATGAATCCAAGGTCTTCCCAAGAGGCAACTATAGGCGGGATTTATATCCATTACTTGAAACACCACATTGCAAGTGTGGGGGCCTATCTGAATGGGAATGTCGATTTCCCCTATCACTTTCTGCCGAGTACCATCAAAGGCTCGCACCACCATCGAACTCGGTTTTAAACGTGACGCACTAAAAGGAAGCTTTTCCAAAGTGGTCTTCGGCATTACATTCAAACTTGATCCATTGTCGATAAGCACCTTTGCGACAACATGGTCCATACACTTTACCGACACATGAAGAGCCTTGTTGTGTCCTCTCCCCTCTACGGGAATCTCTTCTTCCGCAAACGCGATATAATTGTTGGTGGTTATATGATTAACGATGCCTTCGAAACCCTCCACTGAGATATCGTGGGCTACATGGGCATCATTGAGGACTTTTATCAATAGCGTACGATGAGGCTCGGAGTTTATGAGCTGTTCAAGCAACGAGATCCTTGCTGGAGTTTTATTCAGTTGCTCGACTACCTTAAACTCGCTTTGTTGGATGAGGCGAAGGAACTCATGGGCCTCTTCCAAAGTCATCGTCTTACCTTGAAGACCTTCTTTCTTTTCAGCCCCTCTTACCACTGGAGGATCTACTTCTTTCGAGGGGGTGGCTACGTCTGTGGGCTCTTGGACCATGGGCGCTTTTCCCTTGGAGGGCAACTCCGCCGGGTGAGGGGAAGCGAACACCAGACCACTGCGGGTTATGCCACTGAGGCCGGTGATGTTGGTCACCTTAGCTGACAGGGAGTCAACTTCAGTCGCAACTCTTTCACTGAACGCGGGAGGGGTATACTTCCACGGAACGACCTTATTACTTTGATATGCAAATGGCGTTGGCTTGGGCGCTGTCCGAGGATACATGGGTGTGGAGCCGGTCCCTTTCCTAGTAAAACATATCACTAGGGCCTTGGGGGTTAGAGGAACCTTCTTATCTTCCGACTGCATGCAAATTTGTGGTTCTTCCCTCCCTCCTATGGACACTTCAAGCTGCCCGCAATCCATGAACCACTGAAGCAATTCTTCCACCACGGGGCAGGTTTCCATGCCATGCGACTCCCCGAGGTGAAACAAACATTCATCCCTTTCGTCTCCACCACAGGAGACCATGCACGCCGCTTGCAGTGATTGATAGATGAAGCGTCTAGAAGTAGCCACCTCTCTTAATCTCTTTGCCCGTGATGGCCCATCCTCTTCGACGGCGTTCACGCTAGCCCCTCCATGACTAGTTAGCGGGTTGGTTTTAACATTTGGGCCTTCCTCCTGAAACGATAGCCAGCCGGCACTAATCAGGTGCTGCACCTTATACTTGAACGGGATGCAGAAGTCAATGTTGTGTCCGGGAACTCCACTATGGTACGCACACTTGGCACCCGGGTCATACCACTTGGGGTAGGATGGCTGGAGGACCTTCCCGGGTATGGCCACCACCAAGTGATTCTCCAATAATGAAGGCCATAACTCGGAGTATGCCATGGGAATAGGAGAGAAGTTATCTTTTGGGGGCGGGTGCTGTGCATATTTATAGCTCGCGCCGGGGGCTGTATTATTAACTGGCCGGGGAGCGGCTGGAGCTGTGCGTTAGGCCGGCGCTCTTTCTGCTGCGGGTGGTCCTTTTACTTGAGTCGGGAAGGAATTCCCGGCTCGGATTAAAAAATTTGGGGGATTGGACTGGTATGAGCTTTGGATATTTTGGGGTGCTTTCATCCACGTCGGGGCGATGGTGACCGCGTGGGCGTCTCCTTCCTTTTTCCTCGCGCCCACTACTGGGGCTCTTTTGTTGTTGTTGGGGGCCACATTGGAAACATATTCGAACTTGCCTTTTCGTAGTCTAGATTCAATCCTTTCTCCGGCGAAGACGAGATCCGCAAAGTTAGCTGGCATGTAGCCTATCGGCTTTTCATAGTAGAACGTGGGTAACGTATCTACCATAATTGTGATCATCTCCCTTTCCGTCATGGGCGGTACGACTTGGGCTGCGAGATCTCTCCATCTTTGGGCATATTCCTTAATGGACTCATGCTCTCGCTTAGTCATACTCTGAAGCTGGTTCCGATCGGGAGCCATATCCGTATTGTACTGGTACTGCCTAATGAAGGCAGTTGCCAAGTCCTTCCATGATCGGATCTGGAAAGCTTCCAGATTGGTATACCATGCTACAGCTGCTCTGGCCAAGCTATCTTGAAAGAAATTGACCAACAACTTTTCGTCCACAATATACGCCCCCATTTTTCGGCAATACATCCGAAGATGCCCTTTCGGACATGTCGTCCCTTTGAACTTATCAAAGTCCGGTACTTTGAACTTGGGAGGAATGATGATATTGGGTACGAGACATAAGTCCGCTAGATCCGAGAATGGGTAATTGCCGAGGCCCTCGACTGCTCTCAACCTCTCTTCAAGCGCCTCAATTTTTCCCTTATCTTCCACGAAGGGAACAGATTCTTTTACGGGTGTGGGTGAAGTCGGGATATGGCGGACTATGTTTGGTTGGGGTAATTCATGGGGGGACGGATCTTTGAGGTGGAGCAGGGGACCGAGATGGGTATCTCCTTCCTCATCGTCTTGCCCGAGATAGTCGTCATAAGGTGGGAGTTGCCCCTCGAAAGTAGGGGCTTGGCTTAAATCTTCCGGGGTGGAACGGGGAGTGAAGTCCAGAGGCAAGCCATAAGGATAAGCTTGTGGGCTATACCTTCGACCAAACACTGCCGTGTTTCTGTCTTGGCCCAGATTTAAGGCGGGCTGCAGCACCGGCTCCGCTTCCCTAACTGTACTGGAGGCGGTTGCCGTGGCTTTATCCTCTATAGTTTTCTGGAGATTTAACATGACCTCCGAGATGGAAGCCATTTGATCTTTTAAGGCCGATAGATCGACCTTCATCTGTTCATGCACGCCCTCTTCATTATCCATTTTTCTGGATCAAGTGTTATAGGGGTGCCTTGGTGTTTTCTTAGTTATGATGAAATTCCTAAAGAAATAAACAACGGTGAGTATGCCACCAAAACATGAATATGCAAATGAATAATCAGAGCACTTGGATCCACCCCAAGGGTTTTTTAGATAACATGATGAGTTCAGAACTTCTCTTTTTATAAAAAGAACAAAGCTTTCATCTAGCCAAGATTATACAAAGGTGTTACAAGAGAACCTAACGGTTTCTAATTATGTGGGCCATCAAATCTATCATGTGTTGACAGTAATTGATTAGCCCATGAATCTCCTCGAGGGCCGTACACACTTCGGCCATGGCTTTTGCTTTGGCTAATAGACGCGGGAGGTCTTGACTTCCATTCAAGGTCAAGGCGAACCTATCCATCCACATAGTCGCTTCTTGATGTAATGCATCAATCACCCTCCCTCTTGCTTTTTTTTCGGCGTACACTTGTGCAAAATCCTCCACTAGCTTTTGTTCATGGGCCACAGACTGGTTCAACTCTTCCTTGTATTGCCCTATGATAGCTAGCATGCTTTGCTCCGTGGCTTCCAAGTGTTGAGCCAAACTCCTCTTGGATCTTGCGCACGCAGCTAACTCTTCTTTTAAGATCATGCCATGCACCCGTGACCGGTCTCTTTCCTCTCTTTGGAGCTTGAGCTCATTGTTGCTACCCCACAATGCTCCTCGGAATTTCTCTCGGCCATATTCCTCCTTGCGGGCCCTTTTAGTTTCTTGTTTAAGGGCTCTTGCAGTGGCCGCGTTTTCCTCTTGTAACTCGGTGCACTTTTTCCGGATGTGTGTAGCGGCTGATTTGAACTTCTCCTTGGTGAGTCTCGCCTTCCCTAGCTCTAATTTGAGAGCTTGGACTTCTTCATCTTCCTCCGGAGCTTCAAAGTTCTCCTCATTGATAACTTTCAATTTGGAGAGCCAATCTAACCATCGCGTGTGAACTCTTAGCCATCCATGATAACCACCGATGACGCCGTTTCGGATGCCTCTAAGCTCCTTGTCTTTCTTCAACGGACTTCTCCACGCCTTGTGGACTCTTTGTATCACCTGGAGACTTTGCGCGCCTAGATCCCTCACAAGGAAAGGCGAGAGACTTTCTTCGGTTGGCGCTCCGCTCATGGGGTACCCTAGCTGTCTTATGGCGAGTGCGGGATTATAATTAATACAACCCCTAGTCCCTATCAATGGAACATTAGGGTAGTCCCCACACGAGAAGAGAACTCCTTCTTTGCCTTCCTTCCAACGAGGAAACCAATTGATTGCGTTGCCTCCTATTCCAGCCAAATGTTGGTCCCAATCGACTCTTCCTTTTTCGGCGCATGAGCGATAGCTTTGAAGCGGACACGGGTGTCTTGTGTCTTGTTGGAATAGGTGTGAAACCAACCACACACAGAGAGCAGGTAAACAACAGACAATCCGTGCACTGTTTTCTCACATCTCCGGTCAAAGGTATCAAACAAATCTGCCAAGATAGCCACCACTGGACTCTCCTTGCAATGGTGATACGCGAGGAAAGCGTCAATGGCGGCTAAGTCCACCAAACCGTCCACGTTCGGAAAGAGGACAACCCCAAAAATCAACAAAGCTAGTATATCCGCAAACGGGCCCCACTTTTCTTGGCTCGCCATATCCCTTGCCTTGCCTTCCAAGTATTTCCGTGGCAGGCCCACTACGCCGTTGCGAGTTTGCTTCATGCGATCCAACTCTCTTGCCGAATCCCCGACCATAGCTGCAATCTTGCTCAAGGAGGGAAGAAACCCGGAGAAAAGATACGGTTTTCTCCCCCCAAGAGGGCATCCTAGTATCTCCTCAAACTCTTCAATAGTCGGTACCATTTGGAAGTCCCCAAACGTGAAGCACCTCAACGGCTGGTCATAGTATTGGGCGAGGGATATGACAGCCTCCGTAAATACCTCCGCCGCGGTCAAATCTAGAATCTTTCCGTACACTTTGCGAAAGGCTTGCCTTTGGAGAGGTTCCATCAATCGTCCCAATTCCTTGAGGCTGGTGACATCTAGACTTTTAACCTTGACTTGATAAAACCTTTTGCCGTTTTGATTTGTCCCCATCATTTACCTAAAAAAGGGGTGGATCAAGACTCCGACATGAATGATGCAATGCGTATGCATGAAACGGAAAGAAAATAACACAAAGGGATAATTCACACATACGAGACTGTAGGGATCCAATTTTAATGCTACGTTTTAGGCATGATGACGCCTCAACGTAGTATTAAAAAGGTCACGTATTACCCTAAAGAAACCAAACATCACTAGCAAAACTATAAACTGGTGCTATTTACCAAAAAATGCATGAGAACGAATGGCACGGAGCGTGTTTGCTCTTTTGCCCCTATTTGGGAACCTATAGGACAATATCTAGGGGTCTCTAATAACTACTCCCCAACAATTCATAACTCACACGGCTATTTTCTAGAGGTATCATCACTCAAGATAATAATATTGTGGCGGTATGGAATACCAGCGACAACACATTATAAAGAGAGAAAGCTCTAGACGAGGTTTCACTATTATCAAGCAAGTCGGAAACCTAGCATGATAATAGATTCACCTCCACTCCTTAAATTCCCATGAACCCGGGTATAGGGCCCCTTTTTTACTCAAACCCGTGGGTGCTTAGAATGCAGTGTAAAGAATGCGAAATAGACAACAGTTATTTACATTTTACACAGTTCAACAAAATGCACACACAAAGTTTCACAATTCCACAATTCTTTAAAATAGGCCTAACTCACAAAAAGGTCCCCAGTGGAGTCGCCAACTGTCGCAACATGCCCTTTTGCGGGCGAGCGAGGCAAGGCTCACGGGTGCGCTTTCCAAAGGAGGAAAGATGCGCGGAGTCGCCACCAACGTTTATTTGTGGGAAACGTCGGAAAAATCGAAGGAAAGCGGTCAAAATGAAAATTCTAAGTTCGGAAGTTGTATTTACGTTTGAGGAAGGTATTAGCACCTCTCACGTTTGTCTCAAAGGACAACAGCCTATTTTTTAGAATTATGAAATTGTGTTATCTTAACTTTTATTTCCTTTTTATTTTTTGAGGTCGACAAAAGCGGGGCTCTTGCTCCTACGTACCCTCCATCGAAGAGGAAATCAGACCTTCGTAGTTCTTCCTTAAGGGTGAATCACACGATTTCTTTTTACTTGAAAGGTGATCATTTAAAGGTGTTGGACCTTAAAAATGATCCACTAACTTGGTAAGAAAGACTGAGATAATAAACTTTCAAATCCCCTTTTTTAGTGATTTTTTTATGGACGAGCTTGACTTGGCGAATTGATTTTAGCCTTAGTTTCACTCTAGTTATTAGTCAATTCAATTAAGAATGAGAAATCCCAAAGAGAAAACGTACGATTGATTTTTTTTGTTTATTTTACTAAAAGATATTTTTTTATTATTATATTATTATTTTACCTCTTTTTGGTTTAACCGTGGTTACAACGTGAACGATCAGTTAGATTTTGTTTTAGTAGTGATTAAACGAGATTACAACACAAATGATCAGTTGAAATTCATTTTATCATTTATTAGGCGAGAAAACGGCTTAAATAAACGGTTAAAGCACGTTAAAAACGGAAGAAAAGAAAACTGAAAGTAAACGAAATTAAAGTGAAAGTACACAAAACAAGAAATGAATTGAAAGTCTCGAATTCGAAAACTTACCCGTTGAAGAATGAAGAACGAATGAAGAACGGATGAAGAACGGTGAAGAACGACGAAGAACGATGAAGAATTTCCACAGAATCGCTTACGGAAGCGTTACAGAAGCACTTCGACTCGATTTTTCTTCACGAAAACGTGTTTTTTGCCCAAAATAGCCAAAATGCATAGCCAAAGGGGTCTTGAACATTTTGAAACAGCTCCCCCCTCCCCTATTTATAGAAAAAAAAAAGGGAGGTGCTTGCCGCCCAGAGACTTAATGAAGAAGATTTCTAAGCGCACCCGAATTACTAAGTTCACCCCCCTTTTCGTATTTTTCGGAAAAGTTACGGAAGCCTTACGGAAGTGTTTTCGAATTTGATTTTTATCTTTTTTCTCTTCCCTTTCACCAATGTTAAGGGGAATATGCTTACCCAAGGTTTTCGGAAATTTTTCGGAAGCCCCGGATACCATTTTTCAAAAACGTGGAGGAGCTTGCCGCCCAATTGCTTCCTCCTTAAGCAACCCAACTTCCAAAATGTTCCAGAAGGGCCTAGACTCAAATTGCTATTTACACCCCTATCTTGATAAGTTCACCCCACCTTCTTTCGTAATTTACGGAAAAGTTACGGAAGCCTTACGGAAGCATATATGACTTAACTTTCATCTTTTTTCTCTTCCCTTTCACCAATGTTAAGTGGAATATGCTTACCCAAGGTTTTCGGAAATTTTACGGAAGTATTACGGAAGTCGCGAAAGCCCCGGAAACCATTTTTCAAAAACGTGGAGGAGCTTGCCGTCCAGTTGCTTCCTCCCTAAGCAACCCAACTTCCAAAATGTTTCGGAAGGGCCTAGATTTGAATTGCCATTTACACCCCTATCTTGATAAGTTCACCCCCCCCCCCTTTACCTTTTTTGGTGATTCTTTTTCCGTAACGTTACGAAACTTTACGAATTTCGTAACAATACTTATTTTCTTTCCGTAAGGTTACAGATCCTTACGGATCATGTATTTACTCTTTTTTAGCTTTCGAAGAAGTTACGGAAACTCACGGATTGCGTAACAACACCTCCTTTTGGTTTTCACCACATTACGGAATTTCACGGATCGCGTAAGCCTGCTTCCTTTTGATTTCCGGCATGTCTCGGGACTTCCCATATTGTGAAACAAAGGATGCCAAGTATCTCAAAGCGGCCGATCAAAGGTTGCATATTATCAAGTAATAATCCCCGGACGAAATTAGGGTATGACAGTAGTCATGTTGACATCCCTTAGCTCGTCACACTCTTTCCTAACCCTAGTGACTGTCGTCTTTAGCTTTTCCTTGACCACTCTCGTTCTTCCAAGCTCTGCTTTCAAGGCTTGCACTTCTTCTCTTTCCTCAGGGACTTCAACTTCCTTCCCACTTGGACCTTTTAGCTTTGGGAGCCAAGTTATCCCTTGCGTCCTAGCCTTCAACCACTTATTATAGCCACCGATGACACGTTGCTACTTCCCCTAAGCTCCTTATCTTTTCTTTCCATTGTGTCCCAAGCTTTATAGATTCTCTGAAGTATTTTTGCATTGCCTTCATTGAAACCTCGTGCAACGAAAGGCATAATGATCTCCTCCGACGGTGCACCTCTCAAGCGTAGCCTAGTTGTCTTATGGCTAGCATGGGATTATAATTAATACAACCCCTTGTTCCCATCAAGGGGACGTTTGGGAATCCTTCACATGAGCACGACACTTCGGCCCCTCCTTCTATCCATCGAGGGAACCCACTAACGGACGCTCCTACCATACCTGCCAAGACTTCTTCCCAATTTGTATTTCCCTTTTCGGGGCACATGCGATGACCTTGTAGAGGGCAGACAGGTCTACCTTCATGACGAAAAATGTGGGAGACCAACCACACATAAAAATGTGGGCTTTCCTTGTTGTGATGATAAGCAAGAAAGGCGTTGATGGCTGCTAAGTCCACTAGCCCGTGATGTAAGCTCCATTGGAGCTTGTAGGCCTAGGATCTTCTTCATCAATGGATTCTTTTGCTTCTTGGAAGATGAATGGCAGCGAAATGGAGAAGGAAGAGAGAGAGGAGACGCCACTTCAAGGAGAAGATGAGTCTAGAAGAAGCTCACCACCATAGGAGGCCATGGATAAGAGCTTGGAGGAAGAAGGAGATGAATGAAGGGAGAGGGAGAGAAGAGCACGAAATTTTGTGCTCTAAAAGAGCCCTGAAATCTGAAGTTTAATATTCAAATGATCAAAGTTCAAAAAAATGCACACACTTGACCTCTATTTATAGCCTAAGTGTCACACAAAATTGGAGGGAAATATGAATTTCAATTCAAATTTCACTTGAATTTGAAATTGAATTTGTGGAGCCAAACTTTGGAGCCAAAATTTCACTAATTATGATTAGTGAATTTTAGTTATGGTTCAGCCCACTAATCCAAGATCAATTCCAAGATTCTCTACTAAGTGTGCTTGGGTGTCATGAGACATGTAAAGCATGAAGGACATGCACAAAGTGTGACTATATGATGTGGCAATGGGGTGTAGTAAGCAAATGCTCACCTCCCCCTCTAAAATTTAATTGGATTGGGCTTCTACCAATTCAATTAAATTTACTTCCAACCACACACATCAAATATTCACTTGGTGCATGTAAAATTACAAAACTACCCCTAATACAAAAACTAGTCTAGGTGCCCTAAAATACAAGGGCTAAAAAATCCTATATTTCTAGGGTACCCTACCTACAATATAGAGCCCTAAATACAAGGACCAAATATAATGACATCCTAGTCTAATATGTACAAAGAGAATTGGACCCAACCTTGGCCCATGGGCTCAAAAATCTACCCTAAGGTTCATGAGAACCCTAGGGCCTTCTTCAGCAGCTCTAGCCCAATCCTCTTAGAGCCTCTTGCTCATGGCTCTAGTGACTGGACCCTTCCTAGGGAGGATTGCATCAGCCCGTCTACATTCGAAAATAGTATAGTCCCAAATACCAACAGTGCTAATATGTCAATGAATGAGGTCCACTCTCCTTGATCTACCAAAGCTTCTGCCTTCTCCTCCAAGCGCTTCCTTGGTAACCCTACCACCCCATTCCTATTTTTCTTCACTCGGTCTAACTCTTGTGTCGAGATCTTGACCACTTTTGCTACTCTTGCCATGGAAGGAATGAATAGGCAATTTAGTCCCTAAGATTGTAACCAGTTTGCATATTAGTCCCTGACTTAAATTTTAATTCAAAATAGTCCCTAACTTTACCTCTATTATGCAAATAAGTCCCTACTGTTAAAATCTAATTTCCTCCGTTAGTCAAATGTCTATTTGGCAAACCTCAGTCCATGTAAGCATCCCAATGTTGCAAGTTTGAGTCCAAGTCAGCAATCCTATGTGGCAAGGACTGAATTGAAAAATTAGGTTAAAAAGAAATCAAAAATGAAGTAAACGCATTTTCCCTTTCACTGTCTTACTGCTTGTAGGGTTTTTTAAGCAATTTGCTCTTCCCTCCCCTGCATTCTCTTTGTCGGAGATTGTGAGTGTTTGCGCTTGGCAGTCAGGTTGGTGGTTTTTTTGCGTTCATTTCGTTTGCATTGTTTTGGTGGATTCATTTGGGGTTTTATATGTTCAAGGGGTTTCATTTGCATTGCCTTCGTGCTTCGTAGGGAGGTTTATGGTCCTTTATTATTTTCGTTTATGATGCTCTGTTTTTATAGATGACATTGCATGTTGTTGTGTGATGTGCCTATGTTTGAGTTTGAGTTAGGTTTTTTATTTCCTAATATATGACAATGTTTGTGGTTTCTGATTGTGTAGAATGAATGACAATATAACTTTAATATTGCACCATGGAGGAAGATTCACTCCACGTGCCAGTGATGGAAAGATTGAATATATAGGCAGAGAATTTGACGTTTGGGAGGATATATCTGCAGATTGCCTGAATGCATTTATCTTATATGATCTGGTGAAAGCTTGCAAGAAGTATAGCAATATAGGAGAATGTTTTTGGTTGATTGATAAGGACTAATTTTAATCATGGGTTAAGGAGTTGTACAACTGATGGAGATATATTACATTTAGTTAGGGATGCTTTTGAAAATGAGATGAGATAAATGTTTATTTTCATCATGAAGTAGATCCAATTTTAGAAGAAGTCTCACAGATGTTGTACTTGGAATGTGATCCAATTCCAGAAGCTGTTGAGAATGAGGATGATTTAGATGATGTACCTGTTGCTGGCCATGAGGAAGGTAAGTTTTAATTCATCTGTACTTGGTCCAACATGGTTGCCATAATTAATTAATATGATTAATTTTTACTTGATCACCATTGATGCAGATGTTGGTGCTGGTGAGCATGTTGGTGCTGGAGAGCAGAGAGATGCTGGTGAGCAGAGGGATGCTGATGCTGATGCTGGTGAGCAGAGGTGCTGATGCTGGTGAGCAAAGAGATGGTGGTGAGCAGAGGGATGTTGATGCTGGTGAGCAGAGAGATGGTGGTGGTGAAGAGAGAGATGTTGGTGATAGTGAGGAGGAAAAGGAAGTTGACAGTGATGAGTGGTTTACAAATTTCTCTTGTATGATGAATGAAGTTGAAGCTGAAGTTGAGACAGATGGTTATCATTCAGAGGAGCGTAATATCCCCATTAGTAGTGATGATGAAGATGAGGATGTTGAAGTTTATCCTCAATATAGTCAAAGTAGTGGAGTTGGTGAACAGAAGTTGGAATTAGGGATGGAGTTTGGTACTCAAGATCAATTTAAATCTGCCTTGAGGGAGTATAGCATATTGATAGGCAGGGAGTTCAGGTGGAAGAAGAATGATAAACAGAGGGCTAGAGCAAAATGCAAGAAGGCATTTTGTGATTGGGAAATCTATTGTGCAAAGAATGAAGTTAGAAACTCTTTTCAGATAAAGACATTTAAGCATAACCATAATTGCTGCAGAGAATTGAACAACAAACAAGCAAATAGACAGTGGGTGGTAAGTAAACTTGAGGGCAAACTCAGAATGCAGCCAACCCTTAAATGTGTTGAAGCTTTGGAATATTTCAAGCAAGAGTTTGGAGTGCACATTGAAGTTACAAAGATGTGGAGAGCCATGAAAGAAACAAAGCAACTAGTGGAAGGGAATGAGAGGAAACAATATGCCAAAGTATTTGATTATGCACATGAATTGTTGAGGAGCAATCCTGGATCAACAGTTAAGATCAACACAGTGCCAAGTCCTGAAGGTCCACCACAATTTCAGAGGCTATATATTTGTCTTGTTGGCTGTAAGAAGGGGTTTGTTGCTGAATGTAGACCATTCATAGGTCTAGATGGATGTTTCCTAAAGAGTGCATTTGGAGGAAACTTGCTCTCTGCTGTTGGGCTTGATGGCAATAACCACATGTTTGTTATTGCTTATGCTGTGGTGGACATTGAGAACAAAGACAATTGGAAATGGTTTTTAACTTTGTTGCATGAAGATCTTGGGGATTACATACAGAATGGGTGGAATTTCATGTCAGACATGCAAAAGGTATGACATGGTGTGATTTGCAATTGTTATCATAAGTTAGGTATTTAATTGAAGTTAATGACATAAGTTAGGGACTAGTCCAGAAGTATTTACTACTTTGCTGCAATTTTTCAGGGACTTATTCCAGTTTTACAGGAACTCATGCCTGGTGCACCTCATAGATTTTGTGTCTTGCATCTTTGGAAAAATTTTACAAAGCAATGGAAAAGCAAGGAACTTAAAGGAATTGTGTGGCAATGTGCAAAATCCACTACTGTTGCTGAGTTTGAAGGCCATATGGCTCATTTGAAGACAATCAACTGCCAGGCTTGGGAGTATTTGAATAAATGACCCAAACAAGCATGGACAAAAGCCCACTTCAGTACAATACCCAAGGTGGACAATATATGCAACAACACTTGTGAGGTATTCAATTCTAGAATTCTGCAGTATAGATGCAAGCCTATTATCACAATGCTTGAAGAAATTAGAAGTTATATCATGAGAACCATGGCTGCCCGCAAGGTTAAACTTTCTGGAAAGCCTGGACCATTATGTCCAATGCAGTATAAAAGACTAGAAAAAGAAATTCATTTTTCTAATCAACGGACTCCCATTTGGTGTGGTGATAACATGGGCCTGAGATATGAGGTCCACATGTGGGGGAATAAGGTTGAGGTCAATTTAGCTGAATGGACATGCACTTGTGGAGTATGGCAACTAACAGGTTGTGTTCTTTACAGTTTTTTTTTTCATTCCTAACCTACATGTGTGCTGATTTTACAACTTTGATGTAGGGATGCCATGCCGACATGCCATTGCAACAATAACTCACAAAGGAGGGAAGCCTGAGGACATGTGTCATGAGTGACTGTCAATAGAAGCTTATTATAAGACATACCAGCATTTTATTGAACCAGTCCAAGGACCACAATATTGGGCCCAGACACAATATACACACCCTATTCCACCACATAAAAGGGTACAAAGAGGAAGGCCAAAGAAAAATAGAAGGAGATCGGTAGATGAGGACAATGTCACAGGACATAGGCTAAAGAGAAAATTGGCTGACTTTACATGTGGAAGGTGTGGCCAAACCAATCATAACATTAGAAGCTGTAAAAATATTGGAGTTCCTGTTAGGCCAAAGAAATATGTTGCACCATCAACTTCAAATGAGGACAACCACCTATTATCTCAAGATGAACAAGCTTTGAATGAGGCTGAAGAAGCTGCTGCTCATGTTCAACAAGATCCGGTGGAGATTAATTTATCTCAGCCTCATTTGTCACAAGATAGTGACATGGAGTTGATGGTAAATATTTGTCACAACAAAGTAGTTTTATCTCAACCTAATTTGTTGCAGCACTCCATTTTTATATATTATAATTATTCATGTTTGGCATTTGCAAGTAGGTCCCTGCAACTATTGTTCCACCAATAGCAAGGAATAAGCTAACCATAACAATAGCCAAACAAAGGAAGGTTGCTGATAAAGATGATGCAGTATAAAGAAAACTGAAGACCCATTTTTTGTTGCATTTTGAAGGTTGCTGAGTTTGAAGGTTGCTGACGAAGAAAATTGAAGACCCTTTTTTGTTGCATTTTGATATTAGGATGTGTAGTTGTATATTTTGTAAGCTTCACTGGCATGTGAAATGATGTAAACATTATGGCCTACTGAACAATTGCTTCTAACTACCATGCTTTGGGATGTCAAACATTATGTGAAATTGATTTAATGTCATGTTTCTTCTCTTTCTTTTATAAATTATACACTGTGTTGGATTTGGAGTTGGAGTAGGACCACCTAGTTTAGTGCTACTTCAATAACTTCAAAAAGTTATACAGCAGCAAATTATATTTAATAAACTGCAAATTTCAGCAACAAATTTCACCAACAAATTATATATAATTGAAATGGGTAATTGACAGTAGCAACAAATTACTTCCTACTACAAATTCTTCAGCAAAACAACAATTACAATATCAAAAGATGCTATTACACATTTTACCTAAAATACATTCCCCCTAAAACTAACATTACTATTAAAAATGAAAAACCTAACAACACAATGTTTGTTAAATTTCTCATTTTCTTCTGCAAAGCTTCAATTTGTAGCCTCAAATCATCCACTACCATTGTTTCTCTTGAGACAGAAGACGAATTAGAAAGTTGGTTTTCTTCTTCAACCCATTGAAAAAATTGACAGTTATCTGGGTCTGTTTGGGGCAATGCACAAGTATAGAATAGCCTTCCTGGGTTCCTCCTTGTTCTTGCAGTTTGAATAGTTGCACGTCTTCCATGGTGGCATTGCCGAATGAAACTACTAGAAAATGCACAACAACTGCCACTTGTAGACATGGAGAAATCAATTGAACAAGCAGCAGCGATTGAGCGTCAGAGGAGAAGAAGAAGAAGAGACTTAGCGTGGGAAACCAGCAGCTTCGTAAGACTCAGCGTGGGAAACCAGCAGCTTCGTAAACCCTAATTTATTTGGGGAAGAAGAAGAAGCAACCTTGCGTGAGAGAGAATTTATAGATGCAGACCTCAGTGCCACGTTGGACAGTCTACGTGGCACTGAATTGCCACCTATGCACCTCACTAATGCCGTCACCTAAGAATTTAACGACAAGGACTATTTTGCAAAACTTATGTAAAGTTAGGAACTATTTTGAATTAAAATTTAAGTCAGGGACTAATATGCAAACTGGTTACAATCTCAGGGACTAAATTGCCTATTCATTCCTTCCTCCTAGCAGGCATCCCAAGATCCCTTCGAACTCTTCTATTGTTAGTACCAACTGAAAGTCCCCAAACGTGAAGCATCTGAGCGACTGGTCATAGTATTGAGAGAGGGATGCGATGGCTTCAACGGACACTTCTATCAGGGCCAAATCCCAGATTTTCCCATACGCTTTGTGGAAGGCTTGACATCGAACTTGATCCATCCGTTGCCCTAGCTCTCGCAAGCTGGCTAGATCTAGGCTCTTGACTTTGACATGATAGAACCTCTTTTTAAAGGAGGGCGCTTGGTTCGACCCCATGTTTGCAAGAATGAAAATTTTGATGACCAATACTTCAACACCCTATCATAGAGGAGGTATGATGAATGCATCTGGGCATGCTTATGCTATGCATGACAAAATGTGTTTATCTACGGACACAAGAGCATGAAAGATCATCCTTTCTTACCCATAATGCATTGGGTATCATGGCTCATTTGCAGTCATTACCATGGTGCCCAATGCATGCAATTAAGAAGGCGATACAGACCTTCCGGCTTCCCGTGACAATGATGACGAAAACAAATGCAATGCATGAGTGATGACACGGCATGAGTATGCAAGCATGAGAGTATATGGTTGGTAGCACAAAGAGAACACGCTAAGTGAATGAACATGATAACGCAATGACTTAATGCCAAAATACCATGTGTGAACATAATAACATGGTAAATATAGGAATGATGAACACAATCACGACGTCATAAAGATATGCATGGGCAGATCAAGGAAAAAAAACATATTGTGTTTGTTCTATGTCCCTAATTTAGAAACCTAATGGAAAGGATCAAAGGTTTGCTGTTTAGTGACAACTTCCAAAGGTCGTCGCACATAACTTTCAAAGGTTTCTAGAGATGTCATCCTCTTTGATATCAAACATTGTGGCGGTAGGGACTACCAGCGACAATGTATCATCAAAGAGAAAAAATCAAGATGAGGCTTCACTATTATCAAGCAAGTCGGAGACCCAGCATAACCATAGATCAACCTCCACTTCCTATGTCTCCACGGACTTGGGTATAGGGCCCAATAACTCACTATGTGTGTAAAGGTGTAGGTGCCATGCGTGCATAGAACAAACAAATATTTCTAAAATGCATGTAATAGGTAGACAGCCACACCAAACACAAAAACACAGAAAAAGAGTCATATGAACATAAGAACATAAAAGAAAAAGGGGAAACAAAATAAAGGAAAGGTCATGATAAATATTGCACACAGATTAAATGGCTTAACTCTCTAACAAAAGTCCTCAGTGGAGTCGCCAACTGTCGCAATCAACCCTTCGGCGGGAGGGCGAGTGATCGAGGCCGTACCCGAATCAAATAAACATTAAAAATGCAGTATCTAGGAAGTGATTTTAGGTCGTCTCTCAGTGAGCAATGATAAACCAAACATTCATAACATATGTTAATCAAACAGTAACGAAGAAGGGGGGTTTGTTTGTTTTTGTAATTTAGACAGCACGCAAACTTGAATAAGAAAATAACAGAATTAAAACATGTTGTTTCCCCTTGATTCAAAAGCAAGTCTCTTATCCTAGGTTATGAAAATTTATCCTTAATCAGTTCAACCACTTAATCCAACCCGAAATTAATTTACTAAGCGAAAATTAACATAAGGTTGTCATTATGTGATTAAGCAACACATACACCAATTAATCCCTCTCACATGTCCATTAAGCATGAACGAAACTGATCATCAAGCATGAATTTAAGTTAAGCACAGAGACAATTCATCAAGCATTAAGCATGCATGGATTAATAGCAACAAATATAGAGCAATTGGTGAAGGGGAAAAACTGAACAGAATTCAATAGTAATAACAAAACCTCAAAGAGAGTTGTGCTTGATCCTCAAGAGAAAACAACACTGGAAACTCAGCCTTCCATTAATCAGCAGAAAATGAAAACGAATTCAAGGGCAGAAGCAGAAAACGACATTGCAAATTGAAGCAGAAAACAAAATTTATTGCTACGTGAACAGTGCGCATGAACAGTAACATGCAAAACCCTAAAATTCTCCTCCCATGTCAACAGTCTCCCTTTCTACTAAAACCCTGGTGCTGTTATATATGTCCTCAGCACCAAAGCTTACAAATATGCTTTAAGTCCAAGCCCAAAAATGAAATAAAATAAAACTGGGCCAAATAAAATAAAATTGGACGAAATAAAATAAAATTGTCTACTCTCTTCAAGTCCAAGCCAGTTCAACCCAATTCCAGATCCAAGCCCAATTGCTTATAATTCTCCTAAAATTAAATTAAAAACACAAAATTAGTCAAGTAGGCCCAAATGATAAAACTGCATAATTAATTTGACAATTAAGGCTAATCAGTAATTAAAATGGTGACAAAAAGGTTAAGAAACAGGATAAAATAATGACACATCAGCGAGGCGAGATAAAAAGGTGCATCTTCCAAAAAGGAGAACGCACGGGAGTCGCCACCAATGTTTATTTGAGGAAACGTTGGAAAAAAACCAATGGAGCTTGCATCATGTGGTATCAGAGCACATTGGAGCTTGTAGGCCTAGGATCTTCTTCATCAATGGATTCCTTTGCTTCTTAGAAGATGAATGGCAGCGGAATGGAGAAAGGAAGAGAGAGAGGAGACGCCACTTCAAGGAGAAGATGAGTCTAGAAGAAGCTCACCACCATAGGAGGCCATGGATAAGAGCTTGGAGGAAGAAGGAGATGAATGAAGGGAGAGGGAGAGAAGAGCACGAAATTTTATGCTCTAAATGAGCTTTGAGATCTGAAGTTTAATATTCAAATGATCAAAGTTCAAAAAAATGCACACACATGACCTCTATTTATAGCCTAAGTGTCACACAAAATTGGAGGGAAATTCAAATTTCACTTGAATTTGAAATTGAATTTGTGGAGCCAAACTTTGGAGCCAAAATTTCACTAATTATGATTAGTGAATTTTAGTTATGGTTCAGCCCACTAATCCAAGATCAATTCCAACATTCTCCACTAAGTGTGCTTAGGTGTCATGAGGCATGAAAAGCATGAAGGACATGCACAAAGTGTGACTATATGATGTGGCAATGGGATGTAGTAAGCAAATGCTCACCTCCCCCTCTAAAATTTAATTGGATTGGGCTTCTACCAATTCAATTAAATTTATTTCCAACCACACACATCAAATATCCACTTAGTGCATGTGAAATTAAAAAACTACCCCTAATACAAAAACTAGTCTAGGTGCCCTAAAATACAAGGGCTGAAAAATCCTATATTTCTAGGGTACCCTACCTACATTATGGAGCCCTAAATACAAGCCCAAAAATAATGAAACCTTAATCTAATATTTACAAAGATAAGTGGGCTCATACTTAGCCCATGGGCCCGAAACCTACCCTAAGGCTCATAAGAACCCTAGGGCCTTCTCTTGCATCTTTTGCCCAATCTACTTGGAGTTTTCTATCTAATGCCCTTGCGGGGTAGGATTGCATCAAAAGCTAAACCCTTTCTTCATCCCCCCCCCCCCCCTCATAAGGGGATTTAGTGGATCTACAACTCGCCAAGGCGGGTTGTTGCTTCAACCTGAAGTAACCTTGCTCACCCAGGCGAGCTGGTTACTTCACCCCTAAGCTATTTGGGGGCCCAGGCGAGCCAAAGGATAGTCTCAACGAGCCAAGGTTCAGAAAAAGGCTTAAAATGAACCTTTTGCTCTCCCTTTTGGGTATTTTCTGTATTCTTTACCAAAACATCGAATGATCTTTCGTCTTGCGCAGTAACTGGTGTTGAACAACTCAATTCGGCTAGCGAGAATCAAAACATTAGCGAATGATAGTCCCCGGAAAAAATTAGGGTCTGACAACAACATTCAGGGTCAATTACCCCTATCAAAACATAAAGGGCTAAGGAGTATTTTGGATTCTACTAAAAGGAGACGTCATTTTGAAATTCTGATCACACCAATGTGACCGGGTTCAGTGAAGGTCACGAAAATAACATCAATTTTATAAAAAGATAACTTTTACAATGTCTCATTTTCAAGGGTTTTACAAAAAAAAGTGTAAAATCATCCTATTATAGTACCCAAAACACAAGAGACACTAAGAGAAACACAAACTAACTAAGAGAAAGGCTTAGAAGTCAAGATTACCTCAGAGAAGCTACGAAAGAAAGGATTAAGATATTTTTCTCCACCAAATCCTTGAGGTGGATTCTAAGGATTCCGCTTCGATTAAAATGTTCCTCTTGGTGTGGTGGTTCGGTGTTCAAGCCTGGCAAGTGCACTGGATCATGCAAGTAGTATAAAATGGTAAGAACCGAGTATCGAACTCTCAGGGAACTTGTGTTACTTGGTAAAACTATATTCAGTGAATAGATGTCTAGTCTGAAAAGATATGTGTGGACTATGAACTTGTATGTAAACTAACTATTAAAAGGAAAATCATGTGAGTAATGATGTGTAAAGACAAGTAGGCAACAAGTTGGTCTTCCTATTAGGTGCCTGATGTTATAAGGATATTCTCTACTTAACAATGCTCATGTGTTCTATGGTGTCTCCTAAAATGCTAAGCCCCGATTCCTCATGATAGTCTAGCCTAATCATGATCAAGCATCATCCTCAGATTCCTCTTGTTGGACTAAACTCAACCAGAACCACATTAAGACAAACATACAAACAACTAGGTTACCGTACCCCAATCCCTCATGATAATACGATAAACTGGCCCTGTTCTATCAAGTTCTAAGAATCAGACCAGTTTCCAGTGTTGAATGATCCTAACAAAGCATGCATCTACATGATCAAGGCAAAAGCACACTGAAATGACGTATTGATAGCACAGAGAACACATAAAACATCATTAAATATATATACAAGTATTTACATCAAGTACCTACAAGGAAGAACCAATAGAGGATTTAGCTCTCCATATCTAGGAAGCTTCCTTTACAACAAAGAGAAGAGAAAAATGAAGGATTGAAAAAATACAAGTAGTGGGAATGTCTCCTCCACCACTAGAACCTCACAATCACTCACAAACTCGTCTCATGCTCTCAGGATGACTTCCTCTTCATGCTCAGTTCTCTGCCAGTCTTCGCACAGCAAAAGCTCTCAAAACTCTTTGGAACTTTGACCTTTCTCTCTCTAGAAATATCTAAACATGCAAAAGCTTCAAGAATTGCCCAAACTCCCTCTCCATTTCTGATTTCAGGCTTAAATAGGTGGCCTTGTTGGTGCTTGCACGCTTAGCGCAACTCTAGCTCGCTTAGCGTGCATTAGTGAATTTCGGCTTAGCGCGCGTCTTCTCGCTCAGCGGAATGACTCAAGCGGTGCGCTTAGCGGGATGACACCTCGCTCAGCGAACATGCACAGCTCATCCTTCTTCCAGATTCTTCCTCGCGCTCAGCCAAAGGAGTGTTGCTCTCAGCGGATGGCTCGCTGAGTCGATAGATTGGCTTAGCAAGCAGATCAAAATCAGCACTTCACAAACTTGCCTAATTAACCTGAAATTGAGAGGAAATGATTATTAAATACAAAAAATGGGAGTACTAATTATTTATTACCTATCTTTAACAAAAAGTAGTAACAACACTACAAAATAACCATAGATTGGAGGAGTTTGATATAATTTACACAGGTTTCTTACACAAAAGTTAGTCGTATTCATCGACTAACATTCGGTGACAAGCAACGACAGCTCGTGGTGGCCATCGGTGGTCGTGGGTGGTGGAGGAGGTTTTCTCTAGTGGTTTGGATGAAGTTTTGAGAGAGAGAGGCGTGAAATCGTGTTTCTCACGCTGAAAAACATATTTATAATATGTAGATACTTTTGGCGCTAAGCCCGACTTTTTGCGCTTCACGTAATTCCTCTTAGGTTGGGATTTGCATTGAGCGTGACAATTTGTGCTGAGTACAATTCCTCTTGCGCTAAGCATGACAATTCTCGCTCAGTGCAATTCCCTCTCGGGTTGGAATTACGCTTAGCGTGCTTCTTATGCTAAGTGAGAGGTCATAAGTTGTTATTTTGAAAATCTCAACAGTCAAACCATGGGAAATGTCTTTTAAACATACAATAACAATTTGAAGACAATCCAACGGTTAACGAATCTAGGATCGCAATTTTACTGGAATAGATTTAGGTAAAATTTAAAATCTCATAATTTCAACTTTGGTCAATAAAACTCCACATAACTCAACATCCACATCAAGCAAATCACACATGACTAATTCACACCATACCTAAACTCAGTCAAGTCAATCATATAATCAAATAACATGATAAATACAATTAAACATCGATTTATAATTAGTGATATTTCAAGGTGTTACAGTATTAGAAAGAAATCTCAATCCCAATTGGATCAAATAAGCTATTTCAAAAAATCATTGACTCTCTCTATCTCCCTACATTTTCGAGAATTATTACTTTTGTGTGCAAGTTTTCAAAGATTTGTGGAACTTTTATTTCTCACAAAAGCCAATCATTACTAATGAGATTTGCCAAAAATTTACTAAGTTTCTTTCTGTGTAGGAGCCGAATCTTTGTGCGGGTAAACTTCAACTTCGTGTTGAAATAGTTAGATGGGGCGATTCTTTCATGTGAGCTATGATTTTAGAAATTTGCATCAAACTATAAGAGAAGAATCTTTCATTTTGAGAGAAAAAGTTACGAGGAATCGAGAAAAAGAAAACTTAATAAACAAGCATGGTGTAACTTGTTTTCAGAAATTTTGTCCTTCTAAGATTCCCCTTTTTTCCTTTTGCTCATTTTGGTGTCTCGAAATATTTAGATCGACCAAAGATGGGTTCAAAAAATAATTCCATTGGGTACCCATCATAAACTTCAAAACCTTAAACCAGAATTTCGACCCATAACCACGAAACTTTTCCTTAATCAATTTCCCGTTTTTGATTGATATATGACTTTCTTCATGCCCAGCCTAGTGCTATTATCATTTTAACTCAAGAGCATTATAGTGAGCGATTATATGATTATATTGATAATAATTATGTTATATTTTAATTCCTCCTTCATATTTTAAATGAGAATGCTCTTTTTTATTAGATATAAAAAAAAAACAATATCGAACAAGTGATCATGAAGGTGATGATCAAAGCACCAAAACTAGGACCCCAAGGAAAAGGAAAGCTTCTTCTGAAACTAACTCAAAAAAGGTATCAACATATTGTTTGTATTTTTCATTCAAGAATTTTCTAATTAAATATTCAGACTTTGGATATGTTCCCCTTATTATAGGTTGCACCTCCAAAAAGAGGTTGAAAATCAAAGAAAGAAGTTTCAGGATTAAGCACCCCTTAGGATCATTTGAGTGAACAAATAGTAAGTCAATTTGACCAAATTAATACAAAATTCTTTGCCACTTTATTCTGATTAACTTGGTATATTTCAAAAAATAGTTCATTGATGTTCCTTCTCCAAAGAAGGACGTAAAAGGAAAAGGAAAAACAGTTAACAATCGACCTCCCAAGCGTGTGTCCATAGTCAAAGAGAAATTAATGGCATCTGCCATTGCATCTAGGAGAGTTGAAGAATGATGCCCCTTTTGCCTTTTATAGTTGATTCACTCTGACATAAACTTAACTTAAGAATCCCTTTTAGCTTACTAAATTAATAGATAAATCCAACATCTGAAGATAGCACTTCTTCTAACAATGATGGTGTTCTAGATCAACTCCTTGAGCAAAGTACTTCAAAACCAAAGAAGAAACCTAATGTGAGTACTTGGACTATTTCTTTTCTTTTCACTTATTATTTTCTACTTCGCTTTTGAACCATCCCAACTCGAAATTGTGATCAGGCCACTCCCTTTAGAGTATATCATACCAGATCTAAAAGCGCCTTGGTTAAGGGTTTTGTATCATTCGAACCATTAGATGTCTCAAGTCGAGTCTCCTAAAATAAACAATGGTTGTCAAACTTGCAGGATTTAAATGTTGTAGTTTTCTACGACTATGTAGAAGCTGATCCAGATCCAAGAAATTCTGTAAGTATCGAACTTTTTTATTTATTCGACTTACCAATAATCGAATTCATGCACTAATATTGTTTTTTTTCCAGGATAATGAAAATGACAACCAAACCCCTGAGTTAAGTTCAACTCTAGAAAAGATTGACCGAATTGAACCAAGGAAAATAAGACAACAATTCCTAAAATTTCTCCAATTGATGAGGTCATATCATTATGCTAATAGACTAATTTATGACCTTATTCATTTATACTTTTGACTAGGGCTGAATTCTTCAAAAATCACCCTATTTCCCACAACAAAAATCACTTCAAAGAGCAAACCAACTCAAATTCAGAGTGAATCTACTCCTCACAAAATGAAGGAAACTGAGGATTCTTTCAAAAAGGTCATGAAATTATCAAGAGAAAGAATTGTTGATCAGGTAGTCAACCAACCAAATGCTTTAATGGAAATAAATCATGTCGACCAATGCGAGTAGATGCAAGTTGATTCTCCCATTCCTGAGACCAACATTCCAGTTGTCGAACAAATAGTCGTCGATGATAACATTGATCTATCTCAAATGGATTCTCATAATGATACAGAATCAAAAATCCTTGTTATACCCTCAATGATTGAAGTTGGACCTATAATTCTTGAAAATAAGCTAAAAAAATAAGTTCCCAACATGAAAATTTTGTTTCTAATTCTGAAGAGAGTAGCATGTTCGAATTTGATGACGATGATAACACTATTATGCACCAATGGAAAAGTCATGAAGAAGAAAATGGAGTTGCTTCAAAACCAAGTGCAAATCAACTTGACAATCTTTCTGAATATCAAAAGGTTTGGGAACAATTTCACACTACCTTCCTCCAAGACAATCAAGACCTCAAGTCAGTTCTTTCTATTCCTGATGTTCGAAAACAAATCAAAGAGATATGTGAGGAATTAGACAAATATGAAGATGGTATATGCTTGAGAATGACAAATAAACCTTGGACGCATTTAATTCAATCTTCTCGAATGGGCATACATCATAAAAGAAATTCCATGCCAGTGAAATTGGCTTAACCAAATTGAAGGCGGACACTAAGAACGAAAGAACTAGACTTGAGGAGAAAATGAAGCAAGCTTTTGCCATGAAAAAATCTTATATCAAATTGAAGAGTTATATCTCTACGTTGGACAAAGAAGAAAAAGATCTAGAGATTCAATTATTGAAGCCGTAGAATAAAATAATCGAGATAAAAGAGAAGAAAAGGAAAGCAATAGATGAAAGGAATGTTACTATCGAAAAGAGGCAGAAATCGGAGACTACTAAAAGTCGTTTGTCTTCTTCCCTCAAAGCTCAACATGAAAAGAAGAAAGCTCTAGAGAAAGAGAAGGCGTTCCCTTCAAGAGACCTGGAAACTCATGAGAAGAAATTTAGCAAATTACTTTCTTCTGTTTAAGTTAATTTGTAATTTTCTTCATTTGCAGTCTACTTTCGGTGTCTTCGAACAATTTTATATTTTTATGGAACAAGTATTTGGATTTCCCTAATAGTCGGTTAATAAACCTTTAGGTATTTTCCATCAATTGATGCAACTTGATTACCCAAATCCACTTCTCAAATAGAATATGCATTATTCAAAAAACACATTTTCAACTTTAAAAGGTCCTTCCCAATTTGAAGACCATTTTCCTAGTATCTTGGATTTTTTTATCCATATGCAAAATAACTTACCACCCCAAATCACCTACACTAAATGCTTTAGCTTTAACCTTTTATTGTAAAATCGAGATACTCTTTCTATTTGTTGTATTACATTTTCTAAAGCACATAATCTTTCTTCATCTATATTATTTAATTCATTGAACATTAAATTCCAATAATCTTGAGTAGGTAATTCACTTTGTCTTTGAAGTTTGATTTACTATAAATTGATCTCAATTGGAAAAACTACTTCTTGTCCATATACTAATCGAAATGGAGTAGTATCCGTAGCCCCTTTTGATGAATTTCTAAAATCCCATGCTTCTTAATGAGACTAATCAAAATTTTATTAACGGCTTATACTTTCCTATTCGCTTGAGCATAATATGGTGTTGGGGAAAGCATCTTTATATTTCTCGACTCGGCATATTGAGCTACCTTTTTACAATAAACACAGTCCCTTGGTTAGTAGTTATTGTCTCAAGAATTATGCTATTTTGATCAACCTCTTCTAAAGAAATTGCTTTGACCCATTTTCTAAAATAATCAACAACTACCAAAGTGTATTTATGCCCTTTCAAAGAAGCAATTAGCCTAACACTTAAGAACTCTACAATTAAGTGTGTTTGACTTAGAATAGTTATGAGATGAGTGACCTTTTGGAAAAATTTCTAAAAAACGTGTAAGTGAGAACAAAGCATGCTGAAAAATCTCATATTGGTTAGTGGGGTCAATCATTGATTCTGGAAGCAGATAGAGTTGATTGTAGAGGTCTCGAAAAGGGCTACCTACAGAGGATTCTGATTAGTGGAGAAAAGTCGACAATCAGAGATATTACATGATTTCTCTAAGCAAACAACACTCTTGAGATCCTAAGTACATTAATAACTCACTTATCACCTATTAGGACCCAATCACTGTCATCAATCCTCCCAGGTCTTCATGATCTTACATAATCATGTGGATGACAGTTAGGAGTGATCGTCCCATAAGGATACATCGCACACCGATCCCTAAGCTCCCGACTCAAAAAACATAGTCTCAAAGCCTGTCAAAATAGCAAAGTGGGGCCTATGAGATACTCACACCAAATGAGTGCACCAAATGTTGGATAGTTACCACTCGCTAATTCCCCCGGGTTCTTTAATCCTCTCCGCACACTATACCCCAGTGTATCTTTGTCCATCATCCACTTTCTCAAAATAATCTCACTTTCTCGTAGAAGAATATAGAACCATCGGTTCCTTACTCTCTATCCAATCCTCTTGACTTTTGCCATTGTAGTGTGTGTATAGGCCTTGTACCACGTGCATCAATAAACGTGTCCAAACAAACAAACAAGAAAGAGAGACAAGGCTTAGGCCTTCGTGTAAATCATGAAGATCTTGATGATGTCAAGAAGAATTTGCTTGAGAAAGGGGGAGAATGTAAATCATGCAAACTTTGATGGTGTCGAGAAGAAATCACATGTTTGTCATCATCAAAAAGGGGAAGAATGTAAATGTATGTATACATGATTTTGATGATGTCAAAAGAAGAATCAAACAAGGCTCATTTGCTTCAAGATTAATACAAGATTGCTTCAACAAGCAAAGCCTTGCTTCAAGATTAACTTAAGATCAAGCCTTGCCTTAAAACAAAGTGCTTTCAAGACATTCAAGGCTCTGGTAATCGATTACCAGGCAGTGTAATCGATTACCAGAAGACAGGGTTGAGAAATAGCTGTTGAAAAGGATTTTGAATTTGAATTTTCAACATGTAATCGATTACCATATGTCTATAATCGATTACCAACAACGAAACTTTTGAAATTCAAATTCAAAAGTCATGACCCTTCAAATTATAACTGTGTAATCGATTACACAAACATTGTAATCGATTACCAGTGAAGAGTTTTCAGAAAATATGCCAACAGTCACATCTTTTCATTGGATTTGTGAATGGTCATCAAAGGCCTATAAATAGGTGACTTGGGCACGAATTTTAAGAGAGAGTTTTGATTGATCAAAATGTCTTATCCTCTCAAAAAACATTGAGAGATATTTCAAAAGAATTTCATTGTCAAATGCTCTCTCGAAAGAAATCCTTGGCCAAACACTTGCCAAATCTATAAGGATTCTTACATGGATCTTCATTGTAATATTCCTCTCTTGAAGAGAGAATTATTCTTCCATTCTTCTTACTCAATGAAATTAATTAAGGGACCGAGGGTCTCTTGAGTTGTAAGGATTCCTGAACACAAGGGATGGGTTGTCCCTGTGTGGTTCAGAAGTTGTAAAGGATTTTCCAAAGATAGTGGAAATCTCAAGTGGGTTGCTTGAGTACTGGACGTAGGCACGGGTTGTGGCCGAACCAGTATAAAACTGTGTTTGCATTCTCTCTTCCCTTATCTCATTTATGTTATTGCAATCAATTTTGCCTTGCATGTTTAAAGAACATTATTAAATTGATTGTTGCTGTTTCTTCTGCATTCTAAGTCTATCCCTCTTAGGATTATTGAGGCCACAAGGTTCAACACTACGTACTACTCTTAGAGAGCCAATCATGGTGCCTTAAGCGGTAGAAACCATTTTCCACACAAAACAATTGGACAATGCAATGGCTATGAAAACAATCATAACAAACAATTTGCTGAGGGTCAGACACCTTCGGACCCAAACCATAATACATACAGATAAAATAATAATATACAGATATATATATATATATAGCAGAATATAAATTCTCACACCACAGATATAATTTGTTGGAGTTCACACTCTGTCAGCCTTACCATTCACCAATAATAATAATAATTATACATGCATGCATCTCAAAAAATTTATCAGCAGAGAATCATCACAATTTCCAGAACAGGCATCAACCATCATGTCTTGCAGTTTATCACAACAATAAAATAGCAGTTAAATCAACAATTCCAGAAAATAAATAATTCTAAGGTATAACTTATCCAGAGGCATAGATCTCAATGTTAAGTTGTCTACTATCTAAAATTACTCTACCACTCAATTTTATAAAGTTATGCTCTTAAACTTCTTTTCATGCTCTAGGTGTTCTGGGAATCGGTTTTTCATGAATCTTATATGCTACTCTACATTTTCACACCTAACAAACTCATTTTTGAGGTCAAAACTTTAAGAAAAACAATTCATACAACTATAACAGTTAGTTCAACTTTTTGATGGATTTTTATTCTACAAAATGTCCTTAAACTTGTTTTATTCATAACTTTTACTAGAAAGCTCCAATTTAAGTTAAATTTAAGGCTCACCCTAAGTTTTAACACCCAAAGAACTCACTTTTAACCTTAAATTTTCTATAAAAACAACACATCCTCCAATTCCAAACAAGGCGGTAGCTACAAATATTTGAGCATCAAAACAACATGCAATGAAGCCTAGCTTCCAAAGGCAACAAGGTTAGGATTCAAGAAGTGGAAAAACCCCCCCTTACCTGGAATGAAGTTACACCAAATAACTCACATGAACAAATAGCTCAGGTCCTTGATGCATCAAACTTCTAAGAATGAAAATGAAATTTTGGAACCAAAAAATAAGAGCTTTGCACAACAATGATGGAGAAATAAGAAGAAAAGAGATGTTTGAGAGCTTTTTACTAAAGCTTTGAGAGAAAAAGTCTCAAGAACACTAATATGGAGCTTGGGAGAAAAAGAAACCAGTAGCCTCTCCTCCCTTTAAGGTCTCGTGCAAGAGGAAGAAGAATGAGGCTCCAAGTATTTGGTTTGTGAGAGAAATGATGAGTTTATAGCCAAAGGTCACTGATAAGCTCAATTGACAAGCATGAGTGACCCCTATGATGGCCAAGATTAACGTGCAAAAGGGTGTCATTTATGGGTGCTAATGCTTTTGAAATTTTAACCAGAAATGGCTAAAGTAGACATAGGCAAAAATGGTAAAAACTATTTTTTACCAAAATGGGTAAATCCTACCTTAAACGTCTAGATTAATGTGTCAAATTCTTATGTTATTGTGCTAATCTCTCTAGGGATACGTGTACTCATAGTAAATCTCACACAGAGTCCACTCACATAAAGAAAATTACATTGCGACCCAACACGCAATGAAATTCTTGCATAGATGAAAATCTAGCTCAGACAATTTACATTTCTCTGTCAAGCTTTACTAAACTATATATATATATATTTTTTAATCCCCAAAATAAAAAATTTAAAAACTTATAATCGTTGTAATTAAATACATACATGCACAAATGGCACAACATAAAGTTTCCTTTGTCAAACTGAGTTATAATTTTTGTCAAGGTGTTACATGTTTCATTCTACTAGGTCATGGTTTATGAGGTCCATTACTACTAAGTGTTTAAAACCTGCAATTGTAGGAGACTTAACAAAAGGAATGTCATAATTTTTTAACCAAGGTTGGGACCACACGTTAATGGAGCTTCCATTTCCAATCCTTCATCTCATGCCATGGCTTACCATTACTTGTGAAGTGTGGATACTATGCAAAACAAAACTTGGATTATGTTCAAGAGGAGCATCTGAAAAAATTCCAACCTTGCTTAAAAAACTTTAGAAACAATAATATCATGGTTAGTTAATAATCTCCAACCTTGCTTCCCTACCATGACAAGATTAAAAGCACGAAGGTGTCAAAATCCAAGCCCACCACAATCTTTTTCGTTGTAAGTTTCTCCTAATTGAGCCAATGTATTCCTTTTGTGGAGTTATTGTTGGAGCCCCACCAAAAGCAATCATCATTTTTTCAAACTCGTCTTGAAGAGTGATTGGGAGAAGAAAGATACTCATGCAATCTTTAAAATGAAAAATATTAAAATTAAGAAGCAAGTATTACCGGAATAGGAATAAGATGTGAACATTACCTGGATGGTGGGAACGCATTAGCTTTTACATGTCAACAAAAAAATTCATTAGATCTTGCAATACACCCAATAACATACAAGAGAATTTTCATTTTATCCTGTAAAAAAAGCAAGTACAAAGAAGAGAATAGGAACACGTAAGAAAGTCTATAAATTAAATACACAAAGAAGAAGAAAAACATGTGTAAGAAAAAATAATACATATTTTAGAAACTTAGCCTAAAGAAAGAAGATAAAAAAAAAAGGAATTCAATAAGGACAAAAGAAATACAGTGATGTTTACAAAAGAATAGAAAAAGAAGAAAAATAAGTTTTTGCAAGATAAAAACTCGTAAGAGTAATGTTTAGAAAAGAGTAGATGAAGAAGTTCTTCATTTGACATTCAGAGATTCAATGTTCACTCAATAGATTATTTATAATATTTATAATACATATTCAAGGTTTTATAAATTGCTTAAATCAATTAATATATCAATTGCTTAAATCAATTAATATATTATTGTATATTTAAGCAAATAAATCATATCAACCTTCTTTTTTTTAAAAGTAAATGACTTTGCCCTCAATAATATTTTTTTAAAATGTTAAATGAGAAGATATATTGCTATGGGTTAGTATAAAAGTTTTTTTTTAAATCATACCAGAGTTTCTACTAAAAGGTTGGTATAAAAGGATTTTTTTTTAAATATTAAATGAGTTTTTAATATTTTTGATTTTGTCCTTCGTACTAATTTAGGCTTAGGCGTGATTGATTTCAATAGGAAAAAAATAAATGCAATTTTATTTTGATTACGAATGATTTTGTGTTTTATTTTAGTAATTTTTTTGTTTTAATGGGAAAGAAAATTTAATTATGCAAGACTTAATTTTACCATTGTTTATCGTAGACATGGCAATGGGCGAGACAGGAACAGGTATTGTCTCCCCAATCCCTGACCCCGACTCCCCAACATGTCTCATACCGGTGAGTTAAAATCTATTATCTCATCCTTGTCCCGTACCCGTCGGGTATTGGGTATTCCCGACCTCGTTCCCGCACCCGGTTCAAATTAGAAAAATATTTTTTTGTAAAGAAAATATTAAAAATTTGATTTTAGAAAAAATAAATTGATTGTTAAACATTTGTTTTTAACTACCTATATGTCAATAAATTTATCATAGCGCATGTGTCTACAAAAATCGTTAAGAAAAGAATATTAAATTGTGTAAAAATTCTAAAATAAAATTAACAAGTAATAAAAATTCTAGGCCTTTTGATTAAATTATACAAAAATTCTAAAAATTTTAAGTGGCGGGGCAAGTCCGAATTCAGGGTTGGGGCGGATGTACTAATCTCATACCTGTACCCATACCCGACTTTTGGTTATCAAAAAAAATCCGAACTCATACCCGATCAACTCAGGTATTACCCATCAAAGTCGGAACGAATTTGAACGGATATCCACAGTTACAGATCTTTTTTGCCGAGTCTAATTTATCGCGTGTGCAAACATACACAGGAGAGAATTTTTTTTTTTGGATTTAATAAAAATTATGTTGACAAATTTAATATTTTTATATATTATTGGAAAAAAATATAAAATTAATTCAAATATTTTCAATATAGAATTTATTTATTAATAAAAAATAAAAAAAAAGATAATTAAATGTGATTATTTTTATACAATTATAAATTTAAACAAAAAAGTTTGTATAAAAAATGAAATTATATAATAAAACTTCAAACTCTAAATTAAATTAAATAATTGTATTAAATTACAAGTCATAATTTCATATATATAATATGTCATAATTAATAAGTTGTATAGTCCTTTATTAATATATTTCTTAATTAAATTACATTTTTATCAGATTTTAATTAAGAGACCATTTGTTTAAATTATTTGTTAAAAAAATTATATAAAATAAACAGTTTTCTATTTTTTGGTTTGTTTGTTTAAATTTATTTTACTTAAAAAATAGTTTTATGCTTTTTTAAAGAAGAAAATTCTATCTATTTAAAAAAACACTTTTTTTAAGAAACATGTCCTAAATTACTAAAAATTTATAATAACTAACACTTAATTTTATATTTGTAATCTCTCATAATTGAGAAGTATTATTACCCTCTATCAATATCTCTTAATTAATTTTTTATCAGCTCTTAATTAAATTACTAAAATGTTATATTAACTATGTACAATATTCTTCGTGTATCATATTCACCTATTAATTGCTAACTAGTCAACATTAATATATAATATATATATATATATATATATATATATATAATTATAAAAAAAAATAAGTAAATACATTTTAACTTAATTAAAAAAATATAAGTAAATAAATTTTTAAGTTAATATTCTAAATAATTCTTAGATTAAAATGCTATGTTAATTCTAATATAGTATTTTTAATCACTACTAAAAAAAGGTTTTTTTATGACGGTTAATAAGTGCATTTAACGACGGTTAATGACCGTCATTATTTAAAATGTTGTTAAAACAAAATTGGTTTCTACGACGGTTATTATAACAACCGTCTTTGAATGTATGAACCTTTCAAAGACGGTTATTAGCTAATAACCATCTTTGAATGTTATGTTAGAGTTTATATTCAAAGACAGTTATTAACTAAACCGTCTTTGTATACTGTATCAGCGTTTAAATTTAAAGACGGTTATTAGCTAATAACCGTCTTTGAATGTTGTGTTGGAGTTTATTTTCAATTAGCTAATAATCATCTTTGTATGCTTTGTCAGTATTTAGATTCAAAGACGGTTATTAGCTAATAACCGTCTTTGTATGCTATGTCAGTATTTAGATTCAAAGACGGTTATTAGCTAATAACCGTCTTTAAATGTTGTGTCAGATGTGACTTTCAAAGACGGTTATTTGCTAATAACCGTCTTTGAATGGTGTGTCAGAATAGATATTTAAAGACGGTTATTAGCTAATAACCATTTTTGAATGAAGTGTCAGAGTTGACTTTCAAAGATGATTATCAGCAATGGACATCACTACAACTAAACAAAATAGGTAGAGGGAATTTATAGAGTTCAGAGAAGAAATTTGAAGAGAAAAAAAAATAATCTAGAGGAAAAAATAAAGAAATCAGGTAAACTCAGTCATTTAGCTAGATAATTTTATAAGTGATTTATGTATCAAATTTAATACACTATGTGTCCATGACAATATTTACTTGACATGCACAATCACTAATAATTAAAGCACAACCTTTAGAAATAAAGGTCAACTTACAATAGAGGAAACATGAGATTACAGACATGGACAGATTTAGGCATTTGATACGGAGTGGATATAGCAATTGCCTAGATTTAATTTATCTGGACCAAAAGAGTTAAGAAGCAGCCCAATTTATTGAGAACCCACTTAATCTAATTAATCCCAACCAAAAATCAACAGCTAACCAACCGAAGCTTACTAACTAATTAGACCAACCCAAATAAGTTTAACAAAATAAACCCAAAAGAAAAATAAATGAAATATACAAATAAAAAGTAAAAATATCACAAAATAAAAAAATCCCCATTATTTAGCAGGATAAAATTTCCTAAAGCATTAACATGTGTCTTAATAAAACTCAGAAATATTAAGTTAAATAATTTAGTAATGAAAATATGTTTTTTTCTCACAAAAAATACTTTTATTTCTTAAAATTAGTAAAAATAAATTATTTTAATTCTTATTTTTCACTTCCCTAAGAATTTAAATGAAATTTTCGTAATTTTGAGTATTAAATGAGCCAGAGGGACAATATCCGAGCATTATTTCTTGCCTTTACTCACTTGGTTGGACTCCCAACCTTTTGCACACCGTGTGATCCTTTCATACCGGTTGCTGAATGAGCCAGAGATCAATATCCGGGCATTATTTCTTGCCTGCCATGAAGAAAAAGGAGAGAATAAGTGAGGAATTACTAAATAGGTTCATAATTAAACTCAACAAAAATCATAAAAGCACGCAATGAACACTAATATGTATTTGATACATATACATATTTAATGAGAAAATAATTAAAAGGTACACATATCATCACAAACGATTTTTTTTTTTACCGCGAATCGAAGAGGGACAAAAATCTTTCTTTTTTTTATCTCATCACAAACTTTTATATTTGATTTGCAGTGATACTGATATTTCTTTGGACACTCAAGTTCTATCCATTTTCACTTTTAATTATTTAATTAATTTCTAATAAAAAATAAAATAGTATAAACTCAGCAGTCTATAAGCCTGGCCTTGTGCTTGTGATCAGATAATAGCCTAATGAATTTGACACGAGTTACATTTCAATTGAAATGTGTGTATTGATGATTATATCTTACCGTGGCATTATCTATTTGAAAAATGATATGACTGGTTCCATACATGTGGGTATTGGCTCATGTCTCTTCCAGTTTATTTTTTATACATCATTGTCTGATTTTTCATAACCCAAAAAGAGGCAAAAACTTGCTCTTAGTAGCACCAAAGTTTTATCTATCAAGTGTATAATGGCTTTCTGTGTGTGTAGGAAGTTACTCAAGTGAGAACATTTAGTTGATGTGAGAAATGAGAATAATGAAATAGTGAATATTGACTATTGGATTATATAAAAGAGAAATGCACATCACTTTTTTAAGTGATCATGTGAGTACTAGGACTGTGTAAAAAATCCAAAGAACCAAATAAAAAATCTAAACCAAATTAAAAAAAAAACATTTAAAATGGTTGTTTAACCCAAACTAATTTATTATTTGGATTTGGATATGCTGCTACATTTCTTCTAACAGGTTTGGCGCACCAAAATAAACCAATCCAAGTTATTCTTAAAATTTAAAACTTAATATTAATATAAATACTATTTTTTTAATATACATTCAAGTATCATTTCAACCTTTTTATGCTTATTTTCTTAAAAAATATTCTTTTATAAATCTTTCAAAATTAATTATTAATTATAAAATACATAAGTCATTTTTATTTCAAATATTTTATTTACACTAGCAATTTTAAGTTTTGATTTTCCAAACCGTCGATTCTTATTTTACACTTCATTAAATAGAGGAGCTAAAAAAAGTAGTATAAAGTATGTTCAATCACGAGAAAAAAGGGATCATTCAGTCCATTGTGAAGATAAACGGTGCAGTTTTAATTCAGGGCTCAAATACCACAGGTTGGAAACTGGAAAACCAGAGAGGGTTAGAAAGAGAATTATATGATGGTACATATTAATATATATAAATTAATTGTACAATTACGTTCATCATCCATATTAGAATTTACACAATCTAATAAATAATTAATAATTTAATATAATTCAAAAGTTTTTTATGGACATTAGCATGATATTTATTTAATTAAAAAATAATAGTATATTAATTCATTGCCCTAATTTAATTGAAAATAGTAGAATAATACAAAAAAAAATTATTTAAAGTTTTTTTACATGATAGTATGCTTGATTAACCTTTTTTCCAGTTAAATTAGAATCTCTTATCTTTCAGGCAAAATATACAAGAATGATTTTTCACGTATTCACCTTAGCAAAAAGTTCTAACTTTCTTCAAATATCAAAATTTTATTTTTACAATATTATTATAGAAATTCATTTACGTATTTATGATACTACATGTTTTCTTATAATATTTTGTAATTATAACTTTTCCACTTTTTCTTGTAACCATGATAGTAAAATTTTAATTTCTTGCACTATTTAATGTTTTGTATAAAAACATGCTTTTTTTTTTGTAAATGATTGATTTTATAAATGTGTGAATATATACACATTAGTAAAACAAAATCCCAATTAAATTTTTTTTGCTGATTCTTTAATTTTTATAGAAATGATTTATATTTGATTTCATTTATAAAACTTCAACTAACAAAAAATTGTTATCATTTGCATATTGTCTTGTTATAGTATTTAATCTTTAATGATAAACAAATAATTTTTTTTAATAAAGCATCCTTTTATTAATAATTGTGAAAACAATAAAATAAAATTATTTTTAGAGGAAAATAAAGTATTTCGATAAATTTATCTTTAAAAGATAAATTTTAATTATTGAATTAATATTAATATATTAAATTATTCTATTTATTTAATCTATATTATTTACTTTATTATACATATAATTACTTGGGTCATAATGATAGTTATTGCATATCTTGTATTGATCACATTCCTCCTGCTTTGCGCGCATATCTTGTAATGATAGCTATTGCATATCTTGTATTTCAAGGAGGTTGGTAGTGTTGTAGCCTTTTGTTTCTTTCCCTGTATATTGAACAAAAAATGATAAGAGTAATTCATTGGATAATAAAAAAAAACGGTGCTACATAAAATAATAGAAATAAAAGTTAAAGAATATTAAATCATCAATATAGAATAAAAGAAATTCTAAACCACCAAAAAAAGGAAATGCTAAGTCAAATGCAATGTACCAACAATCTTTAAAATGAAAAATAATAAAATTAAGAAGCAGGTATTACTTGAATAGGAATAAGATGTGAGTATTACCAAAAGATAGGATGAGAACACATTATTAGCTTTTAGATGCTAACAAAAAAATTCGTTAGATCTTGCAATACATCCAATAAAATGGAAGAAATTTTTCTCTCTTCCATGTAAAAAAAAGCAAGTACATAGAATAGAATAAGAATACATAATAAAGTTTATAAATTAAATACATAAGAAAGTTTATAAATTAAATACACAAAGAAGAAGAAAAAAAAACATGTGTAAGAAAAAACAATACATATTTTAGAAACTTACCCTAAAAAAACATGTGTAAGAAAACAATACATATTTTAGATTAAAAAAGATGAATTCAATAACGACAAAAGAAATATAGTGATGTTTAAAAAAAAGTAAAAGAAGAAAAAGAAAAAGAAGTTCTCACAAGATAAAAACTCATAATAGTGATGTTTATAAAAAAGTAAAAGAAACTCTTACAAGGTTTGATGTTCATAATTTCAATGTTCACTCAATAAAATATGTATGAGATATATATTCAATGTTTTAAAAAAGGAACAATTAAATATTCAAATTGTGTAATAAATTACCTTAATTTGATACTTGAACATTAATTATTTTAATTTCCTACTTTAATATATTAATTATCTTAATTACTCTTATAATATATCAACGGCTTAAATCAATTAATATATCAGTGTAGATTTAAGCAAATAAATCATACTAACCTTATTTTAAGTAAATCATTTTTCCCTTAATACTATTTTTTTTAAATATTAAATGTGAAGATATATTATTATGAGTTAGTATAAAATGATTTTCTTTTTAAATCATATGAGAGTTTCTACTAAAAAGGTTGGTATGAAAGGATTTTTTATAAATAAAAAAAATATTAAACGAGTTTTCAATGGTTTTTAATTTTGCCCTTCATACTAATTTAGGCATGACTAATTTTAATAGGAGAAATTAAATGGGATTTCATTTTGATTACTGATTATTTTGTTTTTTATTTTATTGGATTTTATTTTGTTTGGTTTAACGGGAAAGAGAAATTAATTATATGAGATCCCATTTTACCATTGTTTGGCACGTGTGTAAACATGCATAATTAGTAATTGTTTTTGTATAATAGTGGCTTAGTGTCTGGATAAATTTGGAAGGAGATTTTTTTGGATTGTATAAAAATTATGTTGACAATTTTAATATTTTTATATTAGGATTCTATATTTCAAATTTTAATGGATTGACAAAATATGAATTTAGAAGATTTGAAATGACATTATAGATATTTAATTAATATTTTAAAGAACTTCATAAATTTTAAAAAAAAAACATTGAAAGTTATTGATAAAAAATTCATGAATTTTGTCCACCTTTTATACAAAGAACCCTAAACATATTATATAATAAATCAATTTTCCTTAGCATATTTACAAACACCATAGGATCATTTCCTTTAATCATCAATCATATTAATTGTATAAAAATTATATAATACAATGTCACCTCACGAAACAAAATGCATGTCCAATGATTATTTCAAACCTCATTTATATATTTATTCACTTATACATGAGTCAATTTCTCACGTTTATTAAAACTATATATTTCTTATGTTCATATATATTCACGTTCATTTATATGTATAAGTACATAATCAAGCAAGATGTCCCAAATTCAAAAAAATAAAGAATATCTCTCATTAAAGAGTAAAAAAAATATGAATTTAAAATCTTAATTAAATACACCCTCTCACTGTTTTGCTTCTTTATACATAATTATCATAAATATAAATTTTAATATTGTTATTGTTTTTAATTAAATAAATGATATATATATATATATATATATATATATATATATATAATTGGCATGAATTGAACATATTCTCTTCCCTTTTATTGTAATTTAAACTTTGAAAAGAAAAGAAAAAAGTAGAACACCCATTTACCATAGTGTGTTCTAACAGGCACAATCAACATATGTGTTTTATATAATATATAAATATAAATAGATATAGATAGACTAAATATATTGCTATTATATGCACATACAAATATTTTTTATAATTGATTTAATTAATTAATTAGAATTGATTTAATTGCATTTAATTCGAGAATATGAGGAGGGTTTTATATAATACTAGTTTGTTATAGATTCGTTTGAAAATAATTAAAGAAAATGAATATTTTTAAATAAAAAAATGAAAGAGAGACTTGAAAAATGAGATATAAAAAATTAATTATTTTGTGCTGGTTACTGTAAATAATTAATAAGATATAAAAAATTGTATAGGATTAAAACATATCCTTAAGAGTGTGTTTGGATGAGGAAATTTAAAATTCTAAAGAATTTTAAATTCTGAGAATTTCAAATACTACAATTTAAATTTCTTCATTTTTTAAATTATGTGTTTGGATAAAAATGGGAACACAATAATAACAATAATTTCAGAAAATTGGAGTATAAATTAAGCAGTTACCTTCCCCGTCTCTCTCTCTCTCTTAGGCGTCTTCAGCAATTAGCAGCAATCAAATCTGTAACCTTTCAGAACTCAAAACCCCCTTTCAAATTTCATCATGTCCGGCTATCTCCACCAGCCTCCCAGCTACAGCTACGGCGCGCCGCCGCCCGCTCAGCCTTACTCCGCCTCCCCTTCGCCCAACCGTCCGCCCCCTACAACAAACCCCCGAAGAACGAGTCCCACTCCCACGGCGGCGGAAGCAGCAGCGGCTACCCGGCTCCGGCGTACGCGAGCCCGTTCGCGTCGCTGGTGCCATCGGCGTTCCCTCCATGAACAGACCCTAACGTGGTGGCGTGCTTTCAGATGCATGAACGAACATTCAAACTTCTCGAAAATTCCGCAACACTCTCGCATATAATCAAAATCAAAATCAAATCACTGCAACAGACAAATCGAACATGAATGTGCTAAATGACAAGTCGTATCGACAAATTGATTGAGTTGGAAATGGAAGACATTCGGATCCGCAACAACGGGAAAGCAAAAACAACATGTATTGGGAGAAGCTGTTGCACTGTTGCAAGAGAGAGAATAGTGAGAGAATGAATATTCTGCAACACAAAAGAATTTCAAATTCTTTCATAAAATGAAATAATTTGAAATGCTAATATTTTAGTTAACTAAAATCCCTGATGAAAATACTTAAATTTCAATTTCTTTTTAAATTTTTATCCAAACATCTTATTTAATTGAAAAGTAATTAAAATCCTTTAAAAAATTGAATTACCCTATTAAATTTCTCCATCCAAACATACTCTAAAGGAATTTGTCTTATACAATTGCTAAGATTATAATAATTGAAAAACTTGTATCAGTTATGATAAGATACTTAATCATTTTATCAGCAAAACTCTCCCATAGAGTACATTTAATTTAATTGGTCCGAAATATAATTTTTTACAAAATTTATTAACGATACATTTTATAGAAAACTGAAGGAAAGAAACTTAAATTTTGCATATAATAAATTATAAAACTTACTCAAAATCCTCTTAAACAATTTCGATAAGCTTAGCTTTCTTCCCATTACTAATCAATAGCAATTTTAGTCATTTTGATTGTTTTTGATAAAAAAAAATAGTTTATGTTAATGTCTTATCAGCTTAAAATTTGTTTTTTTGAATAAAATTTATATGAATCTATAATATATTTGGCACACATAATTGACAAATCGATTAAATGCTAATCAATCAAATATTTGACACATATATTAAAAAATATTTTTAAATAATGTAAAAACAATTTAAATAAATTATCACAATTAAAATTTATTTTTAAATTTAGTAGATAAAATTTAAATAGTAATTAGTTTACTAAATTTAGTTTGATAAAAAGTATTAAGTTTATTAAATCAAATTTGTAAAATCATCTAAATTCCAAAATACAATATTGAAGTTAAAACATATAAATGTGTGTTTTATCATAAACTATTTTACAAGAGAAAAAAAAATTTAATGTTTCAAATGGTAAAATGTCATTAAAAGTGATGAAATAGTGAAAAAGGTTATGCAAAGTAAAAGGACATGAAAGAAATAAAAACAAACAAAACTCAAAATAGAGGATGTGGTTTTGAACTAACAATTCCCTTCAATGGTGTTACTTTCAAACTAGCTTTAAGTGAGGGCTCATCGCAAATTCAATAATGTTCAAGTTTGAGAGAGAAATTATTTGTGAGGAAGGAACAAAAAGGCCAACGTTAGAGAAAATTACTTGTAAAAGAAATAAAAATAAAACAATTTTGTAGTTTTTCTTTTTTTTTTGGAAAAAATTGGTATTTAAATAACTGTGATTTAGTATTTATGTTGTTGATCCTTAAGAGGGTGAAAAAACCAATACTTTATGCAATCAAATTTTTTATGCAAAAAAGAGTAGTTTCCAATTAGATGAAAAGAAATTACACAAATTGTCAGTTTACTAACTTTAAGAAAATTTCAATAAATTAAAAAGTAATTTCATTTCAGTGTCTCTTTCTTTTCAGGAAGTAGTCATTGGCTGAGTCATTTGATTATCTCTCTTTAATCTTGAGTCATCTGATTATCTCTCTTTAATCTTCATTTTAACTTTGTTCACCCTGATTATGTCAAGAGGATCACAAAAATAAATAAAGAAAATGTCAAATAAGAATGACAAATAGAGGAGTAAATTATGTTATATCACTGCATAATTTGTATCAATCAAATTGTATTGTAATGCTAAAATTGAGAAGAAAAAAATGGTCCATTGATAATTGGTCTATTTTAAAAGTTGAAAAAAAATGATTATTTGACCCAAAAATATGTAACACAAATTAGAAATTCAAAACAATTAGTTATATTTGCATCTTTAAGCTTAAGAGTGAAGAATTACAAAATATTTATTCAAAATCTGCAACAAGTAAAAACAAACAATTACAACTTTATTAAATAAGTAAACAAAATATATAATATTTTCAGCAATAAAAACAAACAACATATTTAATTTTTCATTGTCACTAATATAGCATTGTTACTAACGAACACATTAACTCGTTTATACTGCTCACTCGTAGCAATGAAAATGTGTACTCTTTCCTCACTAGGCCTTTCGCACACATAAATAGGAAAGAAACTTGTTTCAATTTTATCTTCAACCTGAACTTTTGAAAAAGAAAAAAAAATGAGAAAATGAAACATCAAAACCAAAGTCCATAAATAAATTCCAAACAATGAAACTTATAAGGATTGTTATGTCCTAGAAAGGATTAATAAAACAACGATATCAGAGAAAAGGGATCAATTGCAACATGAGTATGTTAGAAATTTTATAATTCCTAATTAATTAATATGAGTTCCATATTATATTATAATATTTATATTAGTTATTTACATTTAAATGGATTTAATATAAAGTGATTTATTTAATTGAGCTCATTAGACTGCCAGAAAAATTGATATGGACTTAATGAGCGGAAATCAGTTTGGTCCATTAAGGGATAATGGAAACCCTAATAGGTTTAAAACATAAGACATGGTTATGGTCCCCAATACACCAAATCAATAAACAATTTCTCCTCTCCCCATCTGAAGAGAAAACGAAGGTCTCATAAGAAAGAAGGTGATTTGGTTGAGGAAGGTCATTAAACCAAATTGTCTGTGACCACTCTTAGATTCCGCTGCGTGTTGATCAAGCTCTCTACGGATCCAGGTATTCCTTAAAACCTCCTGATAATCTGACATAATGTGTTTTGGTGCTCATTTGATATTTTATCAGGTTTATTGAAAAATTCTCACCAAGTGGTATCAGAGTCACCATTACTGTTAGATTATTGGAATTTAAAGCTTTGTTTGATATGTATTATATCTGGATCCTTTTAGTTATATGAACCCTAATTTTATTTTGGGGAGAAAATATTTTGATCAATAAAATTGTAAAACCCCTAAATTTATGTGTTATGACCATAAAGTTTTTCTCCTCTTTAGAATTAATAAAAGGCCTCTGCATTTAATTTACGGGGTTGTACAATTTTTTTTGTTTGTGTCACATTTGTAGACATATTATTCTATTTGGGATAAAGGTTCTATGTATATGGTGTTGGCATTTAATACGTGGCACAATTTCATAAATATATATTTTTTGTTTATATGAATCAGTAATAAGGCAATTCTTATATGAATAATTTATTATTTATTTGCCAATTGTTTTTTCTTAATGAATCGATGATAGGCAAATAATGTATGTTATTCATGTGATTAGTATAAATTTGTGATAGTACTGTGGTATGTTTGTTTCGGATGCATAATTAGTTTACCATGATGTTGTTTTCAAACATTTACTGTTATCATAATTGGGTGCAAATTTAACCATTACGAATCCTTTTCATTTATTTGTGTGTCCTGTAATTTTAATTAAATTGATTGAACCATTATGTTGCCAAAGTAACCTCGATCTATTGCGTAAATTAATTTAATTAAATTGCATGGATGTTAGTATGAAATTATTTATGCAAATTGTGATCAGCCCAAAGGAAGACACAATTTGGCCAAATAATAACATACCTGTGATGATAAATATGTGACAATTATAAAGTTGTTTTTGTTGATAATAGTCGGTACCAAGAAAGGCTATTATTTGACAAAACTAATTGTCAATATTTGATCATTGCGTTGAGAGTACCAATTACAAATTAATTTTTCTGTCCAAAGACTAGAATTAATATTGTGTTGGGTATCTGTGATGGATCTGTTATGGGAAACATTTGTGTAACATCCCAATTTTCATAAACTAGATTAAAAAGGATTGTTATTTATAAATAAATAGAGTTTTAAAAAAAATGATGAGATTTTGTAAATAAATAAATAAGGAGATATAATTGTTAATTAAAATAATGATTTGAGAGAAAATAAAAAGGGTATTTTATTTATTTGTTTGATAGAGAATAAAATAAAGTTTGCTTTTATATAATAATAAATAAATAAATAAATAGAGTAAACTTAGCTATAAATAACGTTAGGTCATTTTTTTTCCCTCATTTTCGTTTTTTTCCTTCTCCTCTCAAAACTCTTTCTTTTTCTCGCAACCCACCAAACCTATCTTAGAAAAACAACGATCTCGGACTCGTTCACCGTTGGATCGTCGTGAAATTTTAGTACCATGTTCGCAATCCGATTCCGAGCATTTTCACCGTTGGGAATTATGATATCATGTCTGAGCTAAGAGAAATACCCCTCGCATTGTAGCCTTTCCTTTCCCGCAGAAACCTAGAGCTGTCTTGGTAAAACTACTATCCCGGTTTCGTTAATCGTTGGATTGTTGTGAATTTTGGATATGTTGTTCGAAATTCAATTGCACACGCTTTGACTGTTGGGATTTGCGAGATAATGTTCTTGGAGGGAGAAAAAGGAATCGCATGAAGATAGTCCAAATGGAGGCTTTAATCCCTTCTCCGTTTCTCTGACGTTTGGTACTCTACCAGAGCAGTCGGAGGAAAAACTGGAGAAATTTTAGGAAACCGCTGGAGATGACGCTATCGCTATGGGAAGACACGTGAATCCGCTTAGAGGTAAGGGATGAGTTTATCGCAATTGGGGGTTAGAATGAACATGTGTAGGGATCCTTAGAGAACTAAATTTGGGTTTATTTTGGGATGTTTATTGAATTATAATTTTTCTTTATGATTATGAATACAATATTATTGTGTTCTATGTACCAATTGACGTCCTGATGAGAATTGATTGATAAACTTGAGTGCTCTTGATGTCTTTGTGTTAACCCATGATTTTGATTAATTGATTTTGATACAATTGTGAGAAACTATTTCAGAGGTTTTACATCCCATGTTGTGATAAAATCTTTTGTATAAATTGTTATGTTGAGGTTATGAAATGATGATTCAAACTGTGAGTATGTGATAAATTGAACATGTGACGGATGATGAAATACATGTGTATTGAGATGAGATGTGTGTATTGAGTTGTGAACTATGAACTGTGCAATCACACAATTGTAAGACCCTTTAAGGGCGACGAGTATTGTGATGGGATCCACTGTGGGAACCCGACGAGTTAAAATGATTTTGAAAACAATTGAGTAGATGTGTGTATTGCATAGTTCATAAGTAAAGTGTATATGATTCATGAGGTGTGATAACATGTTAAATTGAGATTATACCATTGTGATTGGGATTAAGTGTATGTGATAAATTGAGTATATATATGATTGAGATATATATATGCATTGAGTTGTGAATTATGAATTGTACAATCACACGATCATAAGTCCCTTCAAGGGCGACGAGTTGATGTTAAGTCCCTTTTAGGACGACGAGTTGATGCTAAGTCCCTTTTTGGGCGACGAGTTAATGATAAGACTCTTAAAGGGCGACTAGTTAAAATTATTTTGAGAACAATTGAGGAGTCATGTGTTTTGTATAGTTCATAGATAGAGTCTGTGTGCTAAAATGTTTTCTGGGTTGGACCTGAATCAGGAGGGAGAGGCCCTGACGGACTCTTCGGAGTGTAGGCCTTGGGGGTCACACGGTTTGAGTGTTCCTTTAAGCCTATGTTGATCCCATATGGTTGGAGCACTCTCGCAAAACACTATGACCCTGACTGGTCTCCCTATGATATTACCTAGTGAGAGTGACTTGACTTGCTAGTGTGTGGTTTGTCTTGTCATGTACTCCTAGGCGCCCGACGAGGTTTTTCACTGACATGGTACCATATTGCATATAGACTTGAGTCTTAGCATAACTGTTGCATACGCTTGCTAATTGTTTATTATGAAATTGATGTGTTATTATGTCTTGATCGGAGTGTGTGGTTCCTGTGTATTGTGATTGATGATTGAAAAGTGTGATTGATGAATGACAAGGTGATGAAATAGTGTGAGATATGCTAAGTAAATTGTATTTGGCTACTATATGTTGTGTTGTTTCTCTCTAATAGTTAGAAATGTCATAACTCACTCCCGGTTTGCTGTTTGTGTTTGGATCCTGTGATGATCTTGAACTTTGTGTTCGGGGGAGCAGATAAATAGGTGGATGACTATGAAGAACCTCATGCTAGAGGACACGGGAACGCCATGCTCTGATAGGATGTGACATTAGGATATAGGTTCTATATTAATTGTATGAAACTTAGATGACCTTCTTTGAGCCGAGATGACTTTATTATTTATTTGGACAAGTTTGAATATGATATAGAAGAAAGTGAATGTGAGCCTTTTACCCATTTGAAAGGCTTGTATTTTAAAATGTTTTAAAAATACTTTTAATTAATATTTGAATTTTTACTCCTTTATTAATATATATGTGAGGGGTAGAGGGTGTCACAATTTGCATGTCTTGTTATATATATACTTTATATGACTTGCTTGATTATTTGTGAACATGTTATTAATTTTTGTTCTCTCTTTAGTTAATATTATCAGTGCTGCAAATGCTGCCCAAGTGAATTTTATCTCAATGTTGAATGAGACAAATTTTAAAGTCTAGAAGGAAGTTGTAGAAATTGTTCTTGATTGTATGGATTTGGACTTGGCATTAAGGACGGAACAACCCTTTTCCACTCCAAAAACCTCTAATGAGGTAAAAATTGAGAAGTGGGATCGGTTCAATCGAATGTGTCTTATGATCATGAAGCATTCTATTCCAGAGGCATTTCAGGACTTTATTTCTGAGGGTCAAAGTGCAAAGAAATTTCTCGGAGAAATTGAGCAATACTTTGCCAAAAATGAAAAGGCGGAGACGAGTAACCTTTTGGCTAAACTCATCTCCATGAAATATAAAGGCAAAAGAAACATAATGGAATATATTATGGAGATGTCCAATCTCGCATCAAAACTCAAGTCACTTAAGTTAGAGCTTGGTGAAGACCTGCTCGTGCACTTGGTTTTGATCTCGCTTCCTGCACAGTTTGGGCAATTCAAAGTGAGCTATATTACTCAGAAGGACAAATGGTCCCTCAATGAGCTTATATCTCACTGTGTGCAAGAGAAGGAGAGGCTGCAAAGAGATAGGACTGAAAGTGTTCACTTAACTTCGACCTCTCAGAATAAGAAAAGGAAGAAGACTAAGGGTGCTGCGGAAGAGACTTCTCAGCAAAAGAAACAAAATAAGGATGAGGAATTTGTTTGTTACTTCTGCAAGAAGTCGGGACACATGAAGAAAGAGTGTCCCAAGTATGCCGCATGGCATGTGAAGAAAGATAAATTTCTTACTCTAGTTTGTTCAGAAGTTAATTTGGCTTTTGTACCTAAAGATACTTGGTGGGTAGATTCTGGTGCTACTACTCACATAAGTATGACTATGCAGGGTTGCCTGTGGAGCCGACTACCAAGTGATGTGAAAGATTCATCTTTGTGGGTGATGGCAAGAAGGTTGCAATGGAAGCTACTGGAACTTTTAGATTACAGTTAAAAATTGGATTTTATTTGGATTTATTTGAAACTTTTGTTGTACCATCTTTTAGGCGGAATTTGATTTCTATTTCTAGTTTGGACAAATTTGGATTTTCTTGTTCATTTGGAAATAATAAAGTTAGTCTCTACCAAAATTCAAATATGGTTGGTTCTGGTTCTTTAATTGATCATCTTTACATGCTTGATGTTGTTAGTTCCTATAATGAAATACTACAAATAAGTTCACATGGTACAAAATGAAAATTGAATGAGAATTCAGTCACCTTATGGCATAAGCGTTTAGGCCATATCTCTAAACAAAGAATTCAGAGACTTGTGTTGGATGAAATTCTTGACCCTTTGGATTTATCAGACTTTGAGGCCTGTATTGAATGCATAAAGGAAAAATGTACAAACATAAGGAAATTAGGTGCCGAAAGAGCTAAAGACATCTTAGAACTAGTGCATACAGACATTTGTGATCCTTTTCCTACAACTTCTTGGAATGAACAACAATATTTCATTACGTTCATAGATAACTACTCTAGATACGATGACCTATATTTGATACATGAGAAATCCCAATCCCTAGACGTTTTTAAGACTTTCAAGGCTGAGGTTGAACTTCAACTTGGAAAGAAAATTAAGGCTGTCAAATCTGACTGTAGTGGTGAGTACTATGGCAGATATGATGGATCAGGAGAACAACGTCCAAGACCTTTTGCACTTTTCCTCAAAGAGTGTGGAACTGTTCCGTAATACACTATGTCGGGCAAACACAACATGAATGGTGTAGCAGAACGAAGAAATCGAACTCTTAAGGATATAGTGAGAAGTATGATTAGTCATTCCTCTTTGCCAGAGTCACTTTGGGGAGAAGCCTTAAAGACCGCAGTTTACATCCTTAATAGTGGGCCAAGTAAAGCAATTAATAAAACCCATTATGAACTTTGGACTGGTAAAAGGCCCAGCATTAAACATTTGCACATTTGGGATTGTCCAGTTGAGGCACGACCTTATATGCCATATGAAAGAAAGCTGGACTCAAGAACAATTAGCTGTTATTTTGTTGGCAATGTTGAATGCTCTCGGGGCTATAAATTTTACAATCCCACCTTAAAATCCTTTTTCGAGACGGGAAATGTGAGATTTCTTGAGGAAGTTGAGTTTGGGAAGGAAGAGAACATAAAGAATGTTGTCTTTGAGGAAGAACCTGTTATTTATAGTGATCAAGTCCTCGTACCTAATATTGTTCAAGACACAACTCCAGTAATAGAAGGCAATGTTCAAACTATTGACATTATTCCAGAACAAGACAACAATAAGGTTCTCCCTCAAATACCTTTAGAGCAACCTCAAGAAATGCCATTAAGGAGGTCCATTAGAGAGAGGAGAAGTGCAATCTCAAATGATTATATTATATTTCTCCAAGAACATGAGGATGGTGTTGGTTTAATAGAGAATGATCCAATCAACTTCGTTCAAGCTATGCACAGTTCTAACTCTCAAAATTGGATTGACACCATGAAGGATGAGATGAAGTCTATGAATGACAACGAAGTTTGGGATCTAATTGAGTTGCCTGAAGGTGTGAAACCTATTGGTTGTAAATAAATATTTAAAACCAAGAAGGATTCAAAGGGTAATATCAAGAGATATAAGGCTCGTCTAGTTGCTAAAGACTTTACTCAAAAGGAAGACATTGACTATAAAGAAACTTTTTCTCCAGTATCTTCAAAGGATTCTTTTGGTTAAATTGTGTAATTTTAAGAAAATTTGTATAATTTTAAGACCTCTCATTTGTTATATTAATTTGTCTTGTATTTTTTGGTTAAATTGATTGAAACAACATGTTGCCAAAGTAGCCTCTATTGTGTAAGTTAATTTGATTGAATTTACATGGATGTTGCATGAAATTATTCATGTGAAGTGTGCTCGGCCCAAAGGAAGACACAATTTGACAGAATAATTACATGCTTGCAATGGTAAACATGTGGTGATTATAAATAGTGTGATTTTCCATGTGAATAATGAAATGTTCAAAGACAATCATTAGTTGACCAGAATAATCATTATATAAGATTTCCATGTGAGCAATGGAGTGTCCGAAGATAACCTTTGTTTGATGGGACTTATCACCAATGTTTGATTAATGCGTTGAGAGTACCACTTGCAATTAGTCTTTTTCAATCCAAAGATTGAGGATTAATGGTGCGTTAGGTATCTTGTTTGGATCTTGAAATTTACCATAAAGATTATTTGTGCATTACATGTTTATTGTTCTCTTCTTTAATTGTTGTTGTTGTTATTACTATGGTTTAAATTACTCATATGTAAATCCCAAATCTGCATGTATAAAATTTAGAGTTTGAAATTATTTTTTGTGGGAGTCCTAAGGTGATATATGAGTAATCTTGGTATGCAACACTAGAAAGTAGTAAAATGCATTATGCATTAATTGAAGAGAACAAGGAACTACATGTTTTCATATCGAAAGTCTAGAAGTTTAGAGATCATTGGATATTCTGACTTTGATTTTTCAGAATGTCTTAATAGCAATCACTCTACATAAGGATCCACATTTAACCATGTTGGTGGAGTTAATATTTTGCTATCAGACATCATACTAGAATTTATGATTGCTAAATTATTGTAATCGGTTTGCCTGTTGTCGCCAACATTAAGTAGCCATCAGGTGTTTATTGAGACAATATCTTAGCAGTCTTATTAAGGATTCAACCAAATAAAAGTTTATTGACATAAAGTATTTGGTTGTTAAATAAAGAATCCAGAAAATATAGATTTGAATAGAACATATAGGAACTCATTCCTTGCTAGCTGATCCACTTACTAAAGGTATGATGCTAAAGTTTTTTTCACGAGCACACTGCTCATATGGGTATAATTCCTGACAGTACCTTAGTTTAGTGGGAGTCTTACTCATGTTCTATAACTTATAGTTTACAAACATTTTGTTATTTGGATTTTCTGCAGAAATAAAGTTGATGTTTATCATTATATTTTGAGTTTGTTTTGTGTGCAATATTTGTATTGCATTTTGAATTGATCTCTATAAAGAATAAAGTTTGGACTAGTTGGAAATAGACATGATTAAGATCACATTGTATGTAATTTCCATGCCACTTATCCATATTTGATCTATGTCATTGAGTATGAGTAACAATGGTGATCATTGTGGCTAAGTCAAGCTAAATTGTGATGAAAATTGCAATGATTTCCTGTTGCTATATGAGATGGACCAGATTGTATAAAAGGAGTCTAAAAGTAAATAGCATGCGGTTGCGCGCCTAAAGAATTTTGTGATATAAATGTCTAAGGTTAATATGAAGCCCACGTGGGAGATTGTTAGGAATTTTATAATTCCTAATTAATTAATATGGGCTGCATATTATATTATAACATTTATATTAGTTATTTACATTTAAATGAGTTTAATATAAAGTAATATATTTAAGTGAACTCATTAGACTGTCAGAAAAATTGATATAGGCTTAATGAGCGGAAACCAGTTTGACCCATTAGGAGATAATGGAAACCCTAATAGGTTTAAAACATAAGACATGGTTATGGTCCCCAATACACCAAATCAATAAACAATTTCTCCTCTCCCCATCTGAAGAGAAAACGAAGGTCACATGAGGAAGAATGTGATTTGATTGAGGAAGGTCATTAAACCAAATTGTTCGTGACCACTCTTAGATTCCGTTGCATGTTGATCAAACTCTCTATGGATCCAGATATTCCTTAAAACCTCTTGATAATCTGACCTAATGTGTTTTGATGCTCATTTAGTATCTTATAAGGTTTATTAAAAAATTCACAACAAGGTATTGTAGAATGCATTCAAATACAAGAAAAAAGAGTGATATAAATAAAGATGCAAAATAACAATATGAGAAGAATCCATACCTTTAGCGAGAAGAATGATCAATATACTTAGTATGAAAAAATTTGGCGAAAACATATTATCAGAGCTAGAGAGGAAGTAGAAAGAAAAATATGAAGATACAAATTTTTGAAGAAATAAAAATAGATATCATGCATTCAATTAGAAAAGAAAAAATGTAAAAAAAGAGATAAAAACAACAATATCAAATACCTTGAAAAAAAAAACTTGTCAAAAAGTTAACCCCTATGAACAAGATTCATGGTATGAAAATGATCAACAATCAAATATATTTATTATATTTTTATATTTTGAAAGATTAAATTTTATAATTTTATTCCTTAAAAATGTATTTGTCAGCAAATTATCTTTAGAAAAAAAATAATTATTTATTTGTTTTTTTTTCATGTGCATTGTTTTATAGTTTGTTTAATTAAATATTTTAATTGTCAAAAAAAGTAATTAAACAATTTTTAAAAGAGTGGCACATGGTTTTTATTTTATTTTTCAAACTCTCCTGTCTCTTGTGCTTCTCAAAATCGGCACTCATGAGTTATTATTAGGGTTTGCAACCTTTAAACTCTGAAGCTGCAATAGCACAGCACAGAATGGGGCGCAAAGAGAAGCAGAACGCGAAGGCAATAGATGAGGAACACGACGTAGTAAATTTTAACGGCGCTTCAACGCCGTCCCTCGTTTTCAGCAGCGACGACGATGAAGCCAACCAAGATCTCAGCCTCAAGATCGTCGAAAAGGCCATGCGAATGCGCGCCGCCAAACACGCCCCAAACGACGACGTTTCTTCTCCGTTTTCGCAGAAATCCGAACTCGCAGTGCCCCTAAACGACGTCGTTTCGGATTTGCCCAGCGCAATCGCTGATTCCGAAGTGACGGAAAAGAAGAAAACGGCCAAGTTGAAGAGGGAGGCGGCTGGGGATCAAAGTGTGAGTCTTATCCCCTGTTTGGCTTATTCCTTTTTTGAATAAAAAACGTTTTTTTACACTATTTCTTGTTATTCTCACGTTGATTTGAATTCTTCTAGTCTCAACTAGATTCTGATTAAATTGAAAGTTGAATCAGCGGAAAATATTGAACTGAAATTATGAAATTTTATTTATAAATTGTATTGCAACATTTACCTGCAAAAACCTCTTTATATCCTAAACCTATTTAACCCAAAATCAAGGTTTTAAATTATGGGAGATATAAGGTTGGTTCAGTGGTTGGGGAGAGGTAGTGGATTCGAATCCCTCCCACTTACATTTCTAACAAAACTAACAAATTAACATTTTCTGATAATTAAAAAAAAGAACAAGGTTTTAAATTGTGGTGGTGGTTGCAGTTTTGTCACGGATAAACCTCAAAAACCTTGACGTAGCAGGAGCAGCCAAAATCGTGATCATGGACTGTTTTTTGAAATCTCTTTTAATGTAATTGAACCAAATTCAAACTCCCACTTGGACAATCATGTTTATGCTAGTGTTTGTTTGGAAAATTTTATTTGTGTTTTCTGATTTCCTTAGGTTGTTATAGCGGAGGAGCAAGAGATGGAGGAGACAAGCAATGCTACAGAGAATCACGAGTTTGTGGAAGGAAGCCCGGTTCTGATAGGCGACAATATGGTTCTGCGAAAGCTGCTTGTGAGTTGAAATCTTTGATATGAAATATCATTTTGAAAATACTTCTGTGCCTTGAGAAAGGGGTAGTTGGGTATATCACATCACTCTGTGTTTCTGTTCTATCAGCGGGGTCCAAGGTATTTTGATCCACCGGATAGTAGTTGGGGAGCATGTTTCAATTGTGGTGAGGATGGTCATGCTGCTGTGAACTGTTCAGCAGCGAAGCGGAAGAAACCATGCTATGTTTGTGGTGGTTTGGGACACAATGCAAGACAATGCACTAAGGTTGTCTTATTGCCAATTTCTTATCTTTTTATTGGTGTATCAAGGTTTAAAGTTGTTTTTTGAAATTTGCTTTGTGCTCCTACAGGCGCAAGATTGCTTTATCTGCAAGAAAGGTGGTCACCGTGCTAAAGACTGTCTGGAGAAGCACACAAGTAGATCAAAAAGTGTTGCTATTTGCTTAAAGTGTGGAAATTCTGGGCATGATATGTTTTCATGCAGGAATGATTATTCACCAGATGATCTCAAGGTTGTTCTTTTCCTTGCCTTGCTTTTCTTTTTCTGGCAAATTTGGGAAAGGGTTTTGGTTGAATTTGCATAAGGACAGTGAATTATGTTTGATGTGAATTGCTAAGCCACCAACTGTTTACCTCTTTCTTCTGCTTAATTAGGAAATTCAATGTTATGTCTGCAAGAGAGTTGGCCATTTATGCTGTGTCAATACTGATGATGCAACACCAGGAGAAATTTCTTGTTACAAATGTGGTCAGCTGGGTCACACTGGTTTGGTAAGTTTTATTTGTTTAGTGGTTTATTGGTCTTGCCTTATATTGCTCTCTTGCATAATCTAGGCTACTCTTCCTGTGTGATTCTCTCTTAATAAGGGGAATTTGTTTGTTTGTTTGTTTCTTCTTTTTTTGTTAGTGTCGTCTTTTCCATACCAGACACGCTAAAATGTTTGTAAGATTAAAATTTTATTCAATGGAAATAAATATGCTGTCTTGTTGAATAGCAGCCCTGGTGTGGCAGATTTTTTGTCAACCGCCATAGACAATTTGTGAAGGGAGGCCACCATGGCGGTGCCATATGGCACAATGGCGGTGCCATATGGCACAATGGCATGCTTATTTGGCAGAATTTTGGCCTTACGCCATTAATAACACTTGGGCCTCAGGTCAAATTTCCTAGGAACGGAAGGAATGGCATATACTAAGATGCTGGCGGGAATGGAGTCTTGAGCCCCTTATTTATCTGGCGCCTGCCTAATAAAAGATCGAAGAACCAAATGATATTTCAATCATTATTTTGAAATTGAAATTGCTTGTTGACATGTATGCAATGAAGATCACCAAAAGTCGCTACATGAAGGAAACCAACCAATCACTGTTCCAAACCTAAATGCATCAACGACAACATTTTTAAACTTCCTTTATTCCCTTCCAAATCAAATGTTATCCTTGCATTCTGTCAATAGCAATTTTCATCCTAGGTAACCAAAAAGGACTTAAGATAAAGCTCTAGGTAATATAAGGTTGTTTGAGAAGTTACACGTGGTTCTATATGGTGTCCATATTATATAAGCAGCCGTGGCTCTTGGTTTTAAGCTCTATAGCATATATATATATAAATTTGAGGATCAATTACTGCAGGCATGTTCAAGGTTGCGGGATGAGATTACAAGTGGAGCCACACCCAGTTCATGCTTCAAATGTGGTGAAGAAGGACATTTTGCCCGGGAGTGCACAAGTTCTATCAAGGTGCATTTCAGAATATTTATTGAACATTGTTAGTAAAATTATTATGGTTGTTTGCCTTTTCTTTCTATTGTTGGTCTCTTTTTTTGTTTTGCGGCTTAGATTAAGTGGTTTTTTGGCTGCTCTGTTTTCCTCCACAGTCAGGGAAGAGGAATTGGGAATCATCACACACAAAAGATAAAAGATCCCAAAAAGAAAATGATTACATGGGAAATAGATCTGCATCTAATGATATGGTTGGGGCTCGCAGAAAGAAACGTTCACCTACCGAAGAAAGAGGCTTTTCAACTCCCAAGAAATCAAAGAGTAGAGGTGGTTGGACGGCGGAGTATCCTACCGAAGAAAGAGGCTTTACAACTCCAAAGAAATCCAAAAGTAGAGGTGGCTGGACAACAGAGCATCCTACTGAAGAAAGAGGCTTTACCACTCCAAAGAAATCCAAGAATAGAGGTGGCTGGACATCGGAGCATCCTTTGGAACAAAAAGACTACACAACTCCCAAGAAATCCAAGAGTAGAGGTGGATGGATGTCAGAGCATCCTGAAGAATTCTTTCCTCCCATGTCCTCAAGGAGCAATGGTTATAGGTCTCTAGGGACACCATCTTCTAGAAACAATAAAATTCATTCATTTGGTGGTGGAAGTCACACTCCAAGTTATAAATCTTCCAAGGTATGGAATGATCATGCAGGAACTTCAATGTCTCAAGGATCAGCCAGGTCAAATCATCATAGATTTTCAGCATCAAGGTTTGGCAACTCTAGTAGTGACGGACATGGTAGAAATTACAACTGGTGGTAGCGATCATGTATATGCTGACATTATGTTCTCTATATTTCCTTTTGTTAACTTGTAAAACAGCACCTGCAAGTTTTCTAAATTAATATTTAATTTTTCCTTTCAGATATCTATTCAATGATACTGTCGTAATTCTTTCAAATTTATGGATACGTTAAGGGTATCCAAATTCCCTGTTGAACTTCATTTTTGTTTGTATAACTACCTTTGAATATCTTTCAAGTTAGTAAGCTATGATTTGAGCTTACTTATGGCTCTTCTACAATTCTCTTTTGAAAGAGCAAGTCAAGGCATGCAGTAACATCTAATTTTAGCAGCATGCTGTGTCGTGCGTATAGAGGCAAATCGATTCGATGGCAATTTAGCTGCTTTCAGGGGTGTGCATTCTGTTTTTCCCCCCATCAATTGATTTGGAAGTCATACTTTTCCTGACAAAAAATGATGCTACATTGCTACCATTTGAGGGAGTTAATTTCTTATAAAACGAAACAAACCATGCCGTTCAATCAATTTACATTGATTTGCAAATACTTATAACGTCAAGAATTTTTACTTGGTAGTCCAAAAAGGAAAAAAAAGATGGTCACCAATAATTGTCTGTGGTTAAGTTTAATAAGACATTTTAATTAATTTTTAATTTTTTTTATTAATTGGAAAATTTGTTTCACTGCTTAGTAAATAAATTTTTTTAGTAACTTTTATCCTTTTTTAAAATTTTACTAATAACATTTTTAAATTGTTAATTTCTAGTTTTTTATATTTTTTTATTTTCATTTTTAATATATTTATTTATTTTTCTTATTATTTTTTTAAAATAAATTATAATTTTTTTTATTTTATATTTTCAGTCATTTTTTTAATAAGTTAGTTTTTTAGCTTCCAACTAATTTTCTAACTTTCAAATAGTTTATTTTTTTTCCCTTTGTATGATGTTATTAGTTGGTTATTACATGTTTACTAATATGATTGTTAATATGCTCCTCTTAATTGGCATAGATTTTATTATTTTTCTACATAATTTTTCAATTCACACGTTAATTATTTTGTTCCTAAAAATTACATGTATGTAACTATCCATATAAATCAATTATCCCAACATTCATTTCACTTTTAAGGCTAGTATTCAACACATTTCATTGATGATTGAACACCTTCTACACGATTTGTAGGGGTTTTTGAAGGTGGGGGAGTGGATGAAGTGGAGTAAGACTTGTCAACGATGAGGAGGGTTTGGGCATGTGAAGAAGGCTGTGGCAAAATGTGTAACAAAAGTGAAGGGCGAGGGTGGTGAGATCTGTGACATCCTGATTAATTTCTCCATCAATCTTCATAAAAATTTAAACTTTCAAATTTGAGATATAACATTATCTCTCAACTTTACTTCTGAGTCAAAATTCTCTTGTCTCTTGCTAAAGTTGTAATGCATATACTTTATTACTCCTACTTAAGCATACATATTTTGTTCCCAAAGTCTTCCTCTAGTCATTCGGGTATTATCTAAGTTCAATTCTTGGTGAAAATAATTTTTGATCAAACTTATCTCTCTTGATCGAACTTCGAATTAACCAGTCTCTTTTCCCTAATGAACCAGAAGTTTAAGACAAGAAAATAGAGTCTACCTCTCGAGTTCAAACTTATTGTTAACTGCTTCCCTTGATTTCTCAATCAAGACTATATCATCTGCAAGAGCAAGCAATTAGGGATAATTTTTTGTATGTCCTTATAAGCACATCCAAGCAATGATGGATCCAAAAAAAATTAGTTGTGGGGACAACACTCATATATATATATATATATATATATATATATATATATATATATATATATATATATATATATATATATTTCCTCTAGTCTTAAATATAGAAAAAAATCCATCCTTTTTTTTTTATCTCAAATATAAGAAAAATTCAACAAATTTTATCTTATTTAATGTTACCATCTCTAAAATATATTTTATTTATTTGAGGTGCTATGTGTAAGTTTCAATGACTCTTTTATTTTATCTTTAATACAAATTCCAATGAACAAAAAGTTAAAAAGAAAAAAATTAATTAAAGTTGATACAATTAAATATAATTAACTAACTTTTCTTGAGTTACATGACATTTTTTTCCTTATATTTGAGACTAGAAAGAGTATAATTTAGTGGGGACAATATTCATGTTATAATTTTTTTAGGAATATTTTAAATTATGAGAACAATTTATAACCAAGATTAGGTTAAACACGTAAGGACTAAAAGTTGAGCCTTGACATAATCTCATCCCAATAAAAAAAAGTGCTTAGTTTCACCTCTTGAGGTCTACCCTTAATAGTTACTCATTTATACACGTCTTGTATAGCTTGAATAAAAGTCATGCAGATGCCTTTATTTTTTTTATTTTTTTTAAGTCTTTCATAAAACATCTCTTGGAACACTATCTTAAACTTTTTCCAAGTCAACAAAAATTATATATAAGTCTCTTACTTTCTATACTTTTTGATAAACTTTCGTATAAGATAAATATAACTTCTATTGTAAACCTTCCTAACATTAAATCAAATTGATTTTTTACAATTCTTGTTTCTAGTCTTAATCTATGCTCAATCACCTTTTCTCATAACTTTATAGTGTGAGTCATAAGTTTCATCTATAGTTAGCATAATTATTTTTAAGAATTTTTAAACTTTATTTTGGATGGTTAAAAGGTATTTTTTTATCGGTAGGAATTGATTAATCACAGTACTTGGAATTTGCAACACTCATCTTTTTCTACCAACTTATCTAGGTTACCTTGATTTTTATGGGTCTTCCTTAACCAATGGAATTTGTCTTTATTTATTTATTATATTATATATGTTTTGTGGCAATTAAGAGAAGCTACCACAAAATAAAGAAATAATTGGCAGGTTCATTAACCGTCCGTCCGAGTTTCGGTTGAAACCGTCACAAAACTTTCTTACAGTTTTATTTATTTATTTATTTTTTTTTTAAAAAAAACCTCATTTAATAGCACTATATGTTGCTGCTTTTTCATCTTCGTTTACTGAATTTTATGGCGCTGCAGAATGGGACCCTAATACGTGAATCGTGAACCTGCTCTTTCACTGCAATTCGTGCTCTACTTTTCCTCAGTAAATCGACATCGATCTCTGTTTTGAATTGGGTATTTCTCACTTCCTCTGTCTGATTCTTTCTCTTAATCGCGTGTTAAGTTTTGCTTTTTCTTTTTTAACTTTTCCCCCTAGTTCGTGTTTGTTTATGGAATAAGATCATATCATTTTTTTCCTGATAATTTTCATTTGTAGATCGGGGTGCGTTTTTTGTGATGCGAGGTGGTTGTGGAGACCACGGAAACGTTGATGACTGACACATTTCTTTCCCACGGAAACAAAAGCACGATCAAACACACCCTTCATTCTTGCATTCTATGCCTCAACTTTATAGCTCTTTCAAGTTGGATTCCTTGACACCAAACACTTGACAAGGTGTTTATAACCCGTAGTTCCCCAGTTCTTTTGTTGGTAAGGTTTTACTCAAAGCTATGCTATGTACATGAATTTAATTCTATTATGATTATGATGAGAAATTAACATTTGTATGGAAATGGTCATGAAAATGCAATGAAACAAAACTGAATATTTATTGGGTTATTAATTGTATAAATTTTATACATTATATCACGTTATATTTGCATGGAAGTAATTTTACTTTTTTTTTTCCCTTTTGGGTTACTTTGTTGCATAGTATCACATTATATTTGCAGGCAAATAATTTTATTTTATTTTTTATTTTCTAATAACGTGTAGCAATGCCTCCTAAAGCCAAACGTTCAAAAGAGCTACCATCCCGTGGCATATCAAATTTTATGCCCCATGCTTCATCTCAAGGACATTCCACCTCTGTGGAGCCACCACTGCAGCTGTCAGAGTTGGCACAACCCGTGCGCCTACTATTACCCTTAATCCATCATCAGTTCCTACTGCTCAAAATCTGCTTTCATTACCAAATCCACAGTTACATAGTATATCACTGATCTTTGTTCTAGGCTAGAATTGATTTTGATATTTACTTGGTTTAACTTAGTTTTAGTCTCAATTATGGATAAACCATGGATTGATATGCCATGTAACACAACTGAATAGCTGCATCGGTTAATGTTTTTATTGCTTAAATTATACATTATACAATATTATATCTGCATGGATTTAGTTGTTTTTTTAATACTTGCAGTTAAGGTTATTAAACTTGAGAGTTTACGTAAATCCGTGATAGTTTCATAGACTTGACTCGTAAACTCGTAAGAGTCCACTTCATATAAAAATAGTAACAAAATATCTATAAATAATACACACCAATTAAATATTTTAACAATATAATAAAATAAAATAATAAATCATAATTTTAAAATATTTAAATAACCAAGTCTAGTAATGCATCACTACTAGATAATAACTTGCAGATATTAAGTTGTAGATCATTCTCATCGAGTGTTTGATGTTATTAGAGAATAAAAGTTTGATGTTATTAAATATGTGAATTTTTTTATTCAGGAACGATACACTAAATGAAGATATATTGAACATTAAACAAACATAAAACAACCCAACATAACTTATATTTTGATCTAATTTTTTTAACTTGTTGACTCGATAATAAATTCGAGAGTCTACCGAGTTTACTTAGAATTTATAGAATATACTAAAAAGAGAATTTACATACGAGTCAACTTATAGAGAATAAGTGGACTCATAACCTCGTAAAAGTTAATAAGTTAACTCGAGGGTTTGATAACCATACTTGTAGCAATGTCTCATAAAGCCAAACGTTCAAATAAGAGAGTTCGTCGTGACACATCCAAAATGATGTCTCTTGCTTCATTTCAAGGACATTCTGCACTTGTGGAGCCATCATTACAGCCTTCAACGGCGGCGCAACCTTGTGCTCCTACTATCACCATTATGCCATTTTCAGTTCCTACAGCTCAAAATATGGTCTCAACATCGGTTCCACCATCACATAGTACAACACCAACCTTTTTGTTCCTCTAGGCTAGAATCAGTTTTGAATATTTCTTTTTATGTCACATATTGAATGACAAATTTTATTTTGTTTGGGTAACTTGTAGCATTGCCTCGTAAAGCCAAACTTTAAAAAACAAGAGTAGTTTTTGGCAACCAAATTTTATGCTTTATGCTTCATCTCAAAGACATTCAATATCTGTGGAACCACCATTACAGCCTTCAGAGTTGGGGCTCAACTTTTTGCTCCTACTAGCACACTTATTCCACCATAAATTTCTATAGCTCAAGATCCAGTTTAATTGTCAGATCCACCATTGTGTACTATATCACAGAACTTTGCTCCTCCAGTCTTCTTGACTGATTTTATGTTAGTTTAACTTAATGGTGACAACTATGGATAAATCGTTGGTTGATATTCCATGAAACACAACTGAATATATGCATATGTTGATATCTGTATGGCTTAGTTATACAACTGTCATTATGTTTGTGTGCACTAATTTTTTGTTTTGATAACTTGCAGCAATGCCATGTAAAGACAAAAGATCAAATAGGAGAGTATGTCGTGGCATATCAAATTTGATGCCTCATGCGTCATCTCAAGGACATTCCACACGAGTGGAGCCACCTCTAAAACCTTCAACAGAGGCACAGCCTCGAGCTCTTGTTATCACCTTTATTCCTCCGTCAATTCCTACAGCTCAAAATCTTGTTTCAGCATCAGATCCACTATTGCGTAGTATATCATGGATCTTTGTTCTTCCATGTTTGAATCAATTTCTAATGTTTTATTTTGGTTCAACTCAATTGCACGCTCACAATTCGGGATTGATATGTTGTGTAATACAATACAACTGAATATATGCATGGATTAATACTTGTATGGCTTATTTGTACATTATATTGCGTGGTACTAATTTTTTGGTTTTTTAAATAGTAACTTGTAGAAAGGCCTCGTAAAACCAAGTTTTCACGAGAGAGGGCATCTCTTGGCATATCAAATTTGATACCCTACGCTTCATCCCATGGAAATTCCACACCTGTGGAACCACGACTACAGCCTTCACGGGTGGAATAATCTCGTGCTCCTACTATTACCCTTGTTCCACCATCATTTCCTACTACTCAAAATATGGTTTTACCATCAGATCCACCACTGCATAGTACATCACTGACCTTTGTTCTTTCAGGATAGAATCAATTTTGAATTTTTTGGTTTAACTTGGTTGCACGGTAGCTATTTCGAGAGGCGCCCCATCCTCAAGTCCAAGGCTGCCGTTGTCAAATGGGTCAAAGAATGGGTTCCCCAAGATCTTGTGACAACAGGAGGGAAGTGCATGATCTTAAAATGGGTAACAGAGGATACCTTGAAGACCTTGAAAGAAAAGGTAAAAGAGCCTTCAGTGCCAGAGCCAGGTTGTTCGACTTGGTGATCGGCTCAGACGAGTAAGATGGCGGTGATGGATCTCAGCTTTGGGGATCCCTTGTATCAAAAGTCTTCCTGACAGTGAGTCCAGGCAGCGTGTCCCGCAGATGGAGCGGCGATGCAAGTACCACAGGTAGCTAGAGCATGAAGGCTCTAATGGTTATACTCGTGGATGATGACTTTCGCTCGAAGGGGGAGGCTACCATGTGGAAGAGACTCACACTTGAGGGGGAGATGTGTTGGAGTACAAGTGTGAGGTGAAGTTCCACATTAGGAATCTCCCCGGTATTTTTGTTGAAATATAAACTTGATTTGGGCCTAAATTAATTATTTGGTTCCTTGGACTTAGTTATTTTGGGCTTAAGTAATTATGGGTCATGTTTCTAGAGAATTCTTGTAGTGTTTGGAGTGTCTAGATATTTCTTATGGTTTTAATATTCTCTAGAATACTCTTTGGATCTCTAGAGTTGAGAACTCTCTAGAATTAGTGTGTCTAGAGTTCTCCTTAGAGTAGTATAAATAGAGATGTAATCCTACACATTTGTATCAAGCAAAAATACAAAGTTCTCTCCTCCATAAAGAATTCTCCTTCCTATCAAGTTTCTATTCAAAGTCTCCAATATTCCTAAACACTTTTCCTAAACATAAAAAGCCTTAGTTCCAACAAAGTGGTATCAGAGCTTCAAGATCCTCAAAAGATGGCGAATGGAGGTTTTCCTTTCCAAATGCCGATGCTCACAAAGAACAAATATGATAATTGGAGTATCAAGATGAAGGCGCTACTAGGAGCTCAAGATGTGTGGGATATCGTAGAGAATGGCTTCGAGGAGCAAGATGAAGCCTCTCTAAGCCAAGGTGTAAAGGAGACGTTGAAGGAGTCAAGAAAGAGAGACAAGAAAGCTCTCTTTCTCATTTATCAATCGGTGGATGAAGATACATTTGAGAAGATATCCAACACAACGACGGCCAAAGAAGCATGGGATAAGCTTCAAACTTGCAACAAAGGAGTTGAGAAGGTAAAAAAGATTCGTCTTCAAACTCTTAGAGGTGACTTTGAGCGTTTGTTTATGGAGGAGTCCGAGTCAATTTCTGATTATTTTTCTCGAGTATTGGCCGTAGTCAATCAACTTAAAAGAAATGGTGAAGATGTTGATGAGGTGAAGGTCATGGAAAAAATACTTCGAACTTTAAATCCAAGTTTTGACTTCATTGTTACCAACATTGAAGAAAACAAGGATTTAAAGACCATGACTATTGAGCAACTCATGGGTTCCTTACAAGCATACGAAGAAAAACAAAAAAGAAAAATTAAACAAAAGGAGGCTACGGAGCAACTACTACAACTCAACGTAAAGGAAGCAAACTATGCAAATTACAAGAGCCAAAGAGGACGAGGTCGTGGCCAAGATCGTGGACGTGGACGAGGACATGGAGGAGAAGGAAGAGGTGGTTACAACAACCACTCCAACAAATTCAACAATGGAGGAAGAAGTTGGAATCCACAAGTAACAAGAGGTCGTGGAAGAGGAAATTCATGGTCGAGGTATGACAAATCACAAATCAAGTGCTTCAATTGCAACAAGATTGGTCACTATGCATCCGAGTGTAGATTCTCGAAGAAGGTTGAAGAGAAAGCTAACTTTGTAGAAGAAAAAGGCGGAGAAGAAGAAACTTTGCTACTCGCGTGCCAAAACAAATTTGAAGAGAAAAGAAACAAGTGGTACCTCGACACCGGCGCAAGCAACCACATGTGCGGCGATAAAAGCATGTTCGTGGAGATCAATGAAGCGGCAACTGGAGATGTCTCATTTGGAGATGACTCAAAGATACCAGTCAAAGGCAAAGGTAAAATTCTCATACGTTTGAAGAATGGGAGTCATCAATTCATATCCAATGTCTACTATGTGCCTAACATGAAGAATAATATTTTGAGCTTGGGACAATTATTAGAGAAAGGCTATGACATCCATTTGAAAGAACATAGTCTTTTCTTAAGAGATTGTAGACATAACTTGATTGCTAAGGTGCCTATGTCAAAGAATAGAATGTTCCTCTTGAACATTCAAAATGATGTGGCAAAGTGTCTCAAGGCTTGCTATACCGACTCTTCGTGGCTATGGCATCTACGGTTCGGGCACCTCAACTTCGACGGTCTAGAACGTTTAGCGAAGAAGGAGATGGTGAGAGGCTTGCCTAGCATCAACCACCCAGACCAACTTTGCGAAGGATGTCTAATTGGGAAGCAATTTCGTAAAAGTTTTCCAAAGGAATCAACAACAAGAGCAACAAAGCCACTAGAGCTCATACACACCGATGTCTGTGGACCAATCAAACCCAATTCATTTGGTAAGAATAAGTACTTTCTCCTTTTTATTGATGATTATTCCAAAAAAAACCTGGGTTTATTTCTTGAAAGAGAAATCAGAAGTGTTTGAAAACTTTAAGAAGTTCAAAGCCCTCGTGGAGAAAGAAAGTGGTCTTTCCATCAAGGCCATGAGATCTGATCGAGGAGGAGAGTTCACTTCAAATAAGTTCAACAAATATTGTGAAGACCATGGAATCCGTCGCCCACTGACAATGCCAAGATCGCCACAACAAAATGGAGTAGCAGAGAGAAAGAACCAGACCATACTTAACATGGTGCGAAGCATGCTCAAGAGCAAGAAGATGCCGAAGGAGTTTTGGGCTGAAGCAGTGGCATGTGCAGTTTACCTAACAAATCGTTCTCCAACAAGAAGCGTGCATGAGAAGACACCACAAGAAGCATGGAGTGGAAGGAAGCCCGGGATCTCTCACCTCAAAGTGTTTGGAAGCATTGTCTATACCCATGTTCCAGACGAAAAGAGGACAAAGCTCGATGATAAAAGTGAGAAGTACGTGTTTGTGGGTTACGACTCAAGATCCAAGGGGTACAAGCTCTATAATCCAAATAGTAGAAAGATTGTCATAAGTCGCGACGTGGAGTTCGACGAAGAAGATTGTTGGGATTGGAATGTTCAAGAAGATAAGTATGATTTTCTTCCTTATTTTGAAGAAGATGATGAAATTGAACAGCCAATCATAGAGGAACATATTACACCACCTGCCTCACCGACACCAAGGCTGGATGAAACAAGTTCAAGTGAGAGGACACCGCGACTAAGGAGCATTGAAGAGATTTATGAGGTAACCAAAAACCTAAACGACATTAACCTCTTTTGTCTTTTTGGTGATTGTGAGCCTCTAAGCTATCAAGAAGCGGCGAAAAACATAAAGTGAAAAGACGCTATGGACGAAGAAATCAAGTCAATCACGAAGAATGATACGTGGGAACTTACTACACTTCCACGAGGACACAAAGCAATCGGAGTAAGATGGGTGTACAAGGCAAAGAAGAATGCTAAAGGAGATGTGGAGAGATACAAAGCAAGATTGGTGGCTAAAGGCTATAGTCAAAGACAAGGAATTGACTATGATGAGGTATTTTCTCCTGCTGCTCGTCTTGAAACTATTAGACTGATCATTTCTTTGGCAGCCCAAAATAAATGGAAGATCTATCAAATGGATGTGAAGTCAGCCTTCTTGAATGGTTTTCTCGAAGAAGAAGTCTATATTGAGCAACCACTGGGCTATGAAGTAAAAGGGCAAGAAGAAAAAGTCTTGAAGTTGAAGAAGGCGTTGTACGGTCTCAAGCAAGCACCGAGAGCTTGGAATGTTCGAATCGACAAGTACTTTCAAGACAAGAACTTCATCAAGTGTCCATATGAGCATGCACTCTATATCAAAGCGCAAAGTGGAGATATTTTGATTGTGTGTTTGTATGTAGATGACTTGATCTTTACAGGGAACAATCCAAGCATGTTCGAAGAGTTCAAGAAAGATATGTCAAATGAATTTGAGATGACGGATATGGGGCTCATGGCATATTATCTCGGCATCGAAGCAAAACAAGAAGACAAAGGAATTTTCATCACCCAAGAAGGCTATGCCAAAGAAGTCCTTAAGAAGTTCAAGATGGATGACGCCAATCCAGTTGGCACCCCGATGGAATGTGGCAGCAAGTTGAGCAAGCATGAAAAAGGAGAGAATGTGGATCCAACTCTTTACAAAAGTTTGGTTGGAAGTTTACGTTACTTGACATGTACAAGGCCGGATATTCTCTATGCTGTAGGAGTAGTAAGTCGCTACATGGAAGCTCCAACCACAACTCACTTCAAGGCGGCAAAGAGAATCCTTCGATACATCAAAGGTACAACAAACTTTGGCTTGCACTATTACTCTTCTGACAATTATGACATTGTTGGCTATAGTGATAGCGATTGGAGTGGAGACTTGGATGATAGAAAGAGCACTACTGGTTTTGTATTCTTTATGGGAGATACTGCTTTCACTTGGATGTCAAAGAAGCAACCAATAGTCACACTATCAACTTGTGAAGCCGAGTATGTCGCTGCCACATCATGCGTTTGTCATGCAATTTGGCTAAGGAACTTGTTGAAAGAGTTAAAAATGCCACAAGAAGAACCTATGGAAATATGTGTTGACAATAAATCAGCACTCGCTTTGGCAAAGAATCCAGTCTTTCATGAAAGAAGTAAGCACATCGACACCCGTTACCACTTCATAAGAGAATGCATTGAGAAGAAGGAGGTAAAGTTAAAGTATGTGATGTCTCAAGATCAAGCTGCCGACATTTTCACAAAGCCACTCAAGTTGGAAACTTTCGTGAAGCTAAGGAGTATGCTTGGAGTCACAAATCAAGTTTAAGGGGGGATGTTGAAATATAAACTTGATTTGGGCCTAAATTAATTATTTGGTTCCTTGGACTTAGTTATTTTGGACTTAAGTAATTATGGGTCATGTTTCTAGAGAATTCTTGTAGTGTTTGGAGTGTCTAGATATTTCTTATGGTTTTAATATTCTCTAGAATACTCTTTGGATCTCTAGAGTTGAGAACTCTCTAGAATTAATGTGTCTAGAGTTCTCCTTAGAGTAGTATAAATAGAGATGTAATCCTACACATTTGTATCAAGCAAAAATACAAAGTTCTCTCCTCCATAAAGAATTCTCCTTCCTATCAAGTTTCTATTCAAAGTCTCCAATATTCCTAAACACTTTTCCTAAACATAAAAAGCCTTAGTTCCAACACACTCATGGATAAATTGTGGATTTATATGCTGTGAAACTCAACCGATATGTACATTGTTTAATTTTTGCCAGTATTATGTTTGTCTTGCTTTATTATACATTATATCATTATAATATTGTATTTGCACTGTACTAATTTTACTTTTACTTTTATGGTAACTTGTAGCAATGCTTCGTAAAGCCAAACATTCAAAAAGGAGGGGGTTTCATGGCACATCAAATTTGATGCCTCATTCTTCATCGCAAGTACATTCCACACTTGTGGAGCCACCACTACAGCCTTCACTGGCACCCCAATCTTGTGTTCCTTCTTATTCCACTGCTATTCCACCGTCAATTCCTACAGCTCAAAATCTGGTTTCAGCATCACATCCACCATTGCGTAGTATATCACGGATCTTTGTTTTTCCAATCTTGAATCAATTTTGAATGTTTTGTTTTGTTTCAACTCAATTGCATGGTCATTACGGATCTATCGTGGCTTGATGTGCTGTGAAATGCAACTGAATATATATGCATCGATTAATATTTGTATGGCTTCTTTGTGCATTATTATATTATTATATTTGCATGGTACTAATTTTTCTTTTCTATTTTACTTGGTATCTTTTCGAAATGCCTAGTAATCCAAGCTTTCACAAGAGAGGGCATCTCTTGGCATATCAAATTTGATGCCCTACACATCATATCATGAACATTCCACACAGGTGGCACAATCTTGTGCTCCTACTATTACCCTTGTTCCGCCATCAATTGCTACAACTCAAAAAATATGGTTTCACCATCAGATCCATCGTTGCATAGTGCATCAATGACCTTTGTTCTTTCATGATAGAATCAACTTTGAATTTTTTTGGATTAACTAAGTTGCACGGTCACAACCATGAATAAATTGTGGATTTATATGCTGTGAAACACAACCTGATATCTACATGGTTTAATATTTGCCAGTATAGCAGTTCCTAGCTTATATCATTATCATATTGTATTTGCACCATACTAATTTTACTTTCCTTTTTATGATAACTTGTAGCAATGCCTCATAAAGCCAAACATTCAAAAAAGAGGGGATCTCATGGCATATCAAATTTGGTGGCTCATGCTTCATCTCAAGCACAATCCTATGCTCCTACTCTCTCCCATATTCCATCATCAATTCCTACAACTCTGGATCCACTTTCACGCTGTACATCACCAACCTTTTGTCCATCCAACCTAGAATCAATTTTGACTTTTTTATTTTTATATTTCAATTATTTGTGTGGTCATAATTGTGGGTAAACCGTGAATAGTTACGTCATGAAACACAACCAAATATATACATGGATTAATATTTGTATAGCATTAATGACCTTTGTTTTCTTACTTTTTTTTTTTGGTTAAAGTAGTGTATCACATTATATTTGCATGGTACTAATTTTTTCTTTATTTTTTTGTTAACTTGTAGCATTGCTTCCTCAGAATGTATTTTCAAGCATACTAAATTTGATTTGTCAAGCTGCATATCAAGGATATTCCATGCTTGAGGAATTACCACAGCATTCTTCAAAGTTGGCACAACCTTTTGCACCTACTATCACTGATATTCGACCATCAATTCCTATTGCTCAAGATCTGGTTTCACAATCGAATATACCCTCGTGCTGTATGTCACGTACCTTTGTCCAGGCTAGATTCAATTTTTGTTTATTTTTAGTTTATCTTAGTTGCATGGTCACTGTGATGGATAAACATGGATCATATGCTGCAACACACAAATGAATATATACATGACTTATTTGCGTTGTCCTAATTTTATTTTATTTTTTGGTAATTGTAGCAATGCTCCGTAAATCCAAACGTTCAAAAAAGAGAGTATCTCATGCGATATCAAATTTGATGCCTCATGCTTCTTCTCAAGGGCATTCCAAACCCATGGAGCTGCCACTACAGCCTTCAGAGTTAGCACAACCATGTGCTCCTCCTGTCGTCCTTGTTCCATCATCAATTAGTGTAACTCAAGATCCAGTTTTACCATCGGATCCATCATCAATTCCTGTAAATCAAGATCCTGTTTTACCATCTGATCCATCATCAATTCCTGTTAATCAAGATCTGGTTTCACCATCTGATTCATCATCAATTCCTGCAAATCAAGATCCATCATCAATTGCTGTAAATCAAGATCCGGTTTCACCATCTGATTCATCATCAATTCCTGTAAATCAAGATCCAGTTTCACCATCTGATCCATCATCAAGTCCTATACTCAAGATCTAGTTTCACCATTTGATCCATCATTGTGCAGTACATTTTTTAATTTATGATGTACTAACATGATTTTTTTAGAATCTTTCATTTTCAAGCATCTAAGTCAATTGCTAGGCGTTATTGTTTACTTGCCATGTCGAGAAAGTACAGAAATGGGAAGCATAAGTTGTGGACGAGTGCTTTTGGCCCTTCATTATCAAGAGAACAACTAATTGCTAAAGTCCTTGATGGCATTCCAGAAGATCAATGGTTGTCATTTATTGACAATCATTTGAAACCATAGTATCAGGTAGCTTTAACAAATACTGGTTACCACTAATTTTATTTTTGAGCATGAATTTCAATTCATAGCCTGCTCATATCATAGGAGTTATGTCGGAGGAATGCTGAAGTCAGACAAAAGCAAATTGTTCCACACACAAGTGTGGCTAAACTGTTGTCGAGGAAACACATGAGATGGTAGGTAACTTAGTTCTATTATTGGGTCTTAATGAGTAGTTACTTATATTTATTAGAGTATGTACTTGTACAACTGTGAAAACAGATTTGTAAAATGATTAGAGCTTTTGCTAACAGCACCCCTCTAGTGTTAGATAACAGATTATATATTTTGTAAGGACTGTTAGCTTCGACTAACTGCACCTCACTAGGATTAGGGAGTCAGAGTCTGTTAGTGTTAGTTTAGAAGGTCAGAGGTCTATATATACCTCTGTTGTAACTAACTCTAACTGACTTTCAGATCAAAATAATATCAGTTACATTTTTATCTAGTTGTTTCTCTTTTCGCTTCTCAGTTTATTGAACAATATTGTTCATTTGGACTTATATAGGTCATATACTTTAGGAAGTAGAGCTTGGACGTCCCGTTAGTCAAGGTAAATTGTACATTGCATCTCACAGGAAAAAAGATGGATCCTATGTCAATGAGGAGGCAAGGTCTATTGGGGTAAGTTAAATGTGAAATTCTCCTACTTCAATCGTAACAAAAATGTGCTATAGTCTGCAATTTGTAATTTTATATTGATCGTCATTGTCATTTATCAAAATCAATTTGTCTATATTAGGAGGAAGTAGTGCATGTTGCCTGTGGGGTTTAAATTAACATTGTGGATGATTATAGACCTGTTGTGCCGTTGAATGTTGTGAAAGTATTGGCAACCAGTCAGCTTACAACATGATGTTTGGTGTATGTATTTGTAGAGAAAACATATGTTGTTAATGAAAGTTGCATAGTTAAAATCTGTTTGATGCTGCTATGAAGCAAATACTTGTTAACTGATCCCAGATCCTACTAAACTTTGGTTAAGACAGCTTAACTGCAACATGTGGACTATACACTTTGCTGCAAGGAGACCAATCATTGTTTTGATTTCCTGTTTTAAATTGCTTAATCTAGATTGCCAATCTATAACAAACCTCACCGTACATCACATAACATCTTGCATCTCATTCATGATGACATCAAATTTACGTGTGCCAGAGATGTGAGAATCATAACTTTTTATTTCAATATTTATTGAAACACATCTTTGCATTATATATGATGCTGATATAATATTTTCTGTCATTATCACTACAATGGGTTGATCTATGTTATGTTTTGAGTTGCCATCGAATGATTTCACATGTGAAGGTTATTATATTTTCAATCTTCTGTTTTAGAAATTATTTATTACTTAATGGGGGCTGGTTTGAGGCTTTGAGCATCATTTTACTAAAAGTAAATACAACTATTATTATTGAGGCTAAGTCATTCTATCTTTTAGTCAGTTTCACTGTGAAATGAAACTATATGTGGAATAGATAATATTGCAATACTCCATAATATCTCGTTCAGTTGTACCATTTTGGCTCATTTTTCTTAGTGCCCTTTACATTTCAAATGTTCTATTATTGCAAATCCCTTTGAATCTATAAACCCATCATCTCTCCCTTGGAACATTTGGCCAATCAAAATTTTTAAGGACAGCTTGATTGCCGGACTTTGAATGTAGGTAGTAATAATAATAATAACAGTAATAATAATAGGAAAAATATTTTATTAGAAATCATAAGGGAGCACATTTTTACTTATCCTAACAAAACACTTTACCCTTTTACTTCGTTAACCAGTGCCCTAATGTTATCATTGCCTAATAATTATGTCACACTACAAATATTAACAATAATCATAGATTTCAAAGGCTGTAACTATTTGTTTAACATTATTTTAATTTTGTATATATTTTCATGTGCACAGGAGAAGTTGACAGAAGAAATTAGCAAGTGAGCCAATCCTACAGAAATTTCAACTAATGATCCCCTTGCCAAAGTGTTAGGATGAGATCATTCTGGTCATGTACGTTGTTCAGGTTTAGGAGGTCTTCACAGTGTTGCATTTCAATCAAATAAAAATTTTAGTGCCACAGGTTGCAATTTATCAAATTCCGATTCAGTTAAAAGTTCTCAACTGGAAGATGTTAATAGTTTGAAGATCAAGTTAGCAACTTCTGAGGAAAATTTCAAGGCATTACAAAATGTAATGCTGACATACATACAAATGAAGGAAGGGCACATCCCTGCAGAGTTGGGTGCTTTGTTTGATACTAATCAAGGGGTAATAATTTTTATACTCACTTTTGTGTTGAACCGAATAATGTTACTAACATGAATGAATGTTTAGTATGTATATACATCCTCTTAACCATGCTAACATGATGCAACAATGTCTTTCATAGGATGAAAGGAGCGGAGAAGATATGTCAACATCAGAAAGTGGATCTTCATTGGCTAGTTATCGTTATTAGAAATGATGCACTTAGTTAAACTCTTTTGTACTTATGTTTGACACTTTGTTCAGTTTAACATGCAGTTTGTAACTTTTATTTGTATGGATTTTCGAAGATGTTCATGGAGAGATCTATTTTGTGAACTTTCTAAATCCTGTTATATTTATGATACATAATTTATTACACAATATTTGAATAAATTTTTAATTCAAATGATAATTTTGATTGTTTTTTGGTATGGAAATGGGGCTAAAGCCCCAAAAAGGGAAATAAAACCCTCTTGGAAAAGAGACCGTAGCTACATAAGCTAGAACTTGGTAAGAAATAAAGGAAGGATTTACATCAAACACTTTTGGTAATTGCTTCGTGCACCCAATAGAAATGTTTTTACACCAAACAATTTAATTGAAATGCTAAAAATGTCATTCACTTAAATATTTAAAAACCCCTCTTCTCTTCTCCCTCACCCCAAACGCTGTTGATGCGCCCCTTTCTTCGTTTTCGCTTCCTCTTCTCATGCTGCCACTCCCCACTGTCGTCGTCACCGTGAGTGGCTTCTTGTTCTTTGTATTGATGTTGTGTCTGAGTGCTTCATTTGAAGGATTGGAATGCGTATGGAATATACAAATTAACAATGCTTATAACTCATACAGATTGTCAATCTGTATAATTTTTTTATTTTTTTAATTTAATATTTAATAAAATAATAATTGAATAATTTTTAAATTTAAAATAAATTAATATTTTTGTTGTAAAAATATTTTTTTAATAAATAAATAGTGTTGTATATTTTTTATGTGTTTTATTTAATTGATTATATTTGTTTTTTGAAGTTTATTTTTAATAAATAATTTAAGAATTTTATTTATTAAAAAATGAATGTATAAAGATTATTGTTATTTATTTATTCATCATGTGGCAATCACCATTTGGAATGGAAAGGTAATTTTTTTAAGTATATAATACTTTCATAACTATTTTTATTTAAGTTGAAATGATTTAAATTTTTATTTTCAGGAACGTTCTGAGTTGAAGTTGTCCTCCCATGGAAGGTAGAGAAATTTGGAAGGTCTGCTCCAGAGATTGAAGGCATAGTGGTTGTGCAGGATTAAGTCATTTGATTGCATGTTCCTTGGACACTGGTGATAAAGGACTTATATATGCTTTTGCACAGAGGTGATATAAGAAAACTAGTAGTTTTCATCTTCCGGTAGAAAGGTCACTATCACCCTTGATGAAGTGGCATAGTTACTACATCTTCCCATTACAAGCGTCTTTCATACCTTTGATGCTCTTCATGTAGACCAAACCGTGGATTTGTTATTTGACTTGCTTGAAGTCAGTTCACAAGAAGCAAGAGATGATACATTTCAATGCCATGAGGCATATGTTCGGCTATCCTGACTGCAAGACATTTATCTTAGTAAATATGACGCAGGATAGTGGACTGTATCAGCTCGAACATATCTTTTGCATCTAGTAGGTTGCACACTCTTTCCTAACAAGAGTGTCACACATGTACATGTGGTATTCTTGGATGCATTTTGTGACCTTAACCAAGCTGGAAGCTACTCATGGGGAGCTGCTGCATTGGTGCATATGTATGAGAATTTGAATGATGCGTCAAAGAGAAATATCAAGCAACTTGCAGGATATATCACACTTTTACAGGTATTTATAATTTATTTTAAATTTAATTTTTAGTTTTGTAGTTTATATTGAGTATTATTTTAATTTTTTTTTTGTTTTTTAAATATGTCCAGTGTTGGATCTACGAGCATTTTCCTACTATTGCTCCTTGTATTGCTGCTAAAGATTATCATGAGAGGAAGTCACGTGCTTGCCATTGGAAGTTTGGGAAGGCATTACCAGTGTCAACATATCGTAAGCGGTTGGATAGATTGACATCTGATGTTGTGTGTTGGATCCCTTATGGTGACCACCGTGCATTCAAAGAATTTGAGCTGATCTCATTATTTTGCGGACAAATCAGATGGGGTCCATCTATTGTCATACACTAACCAGATAGGGTTGTTCGACAGTTTGGTTATGTGTAGACCATTCCTCTAACCTCTATGCCTCATTTTATCTGTAGAGGAGATTGACGATAGATGGATGCACTTCTCTGAATACCTTGCACCGTTGGGTCATATTTGTGTTGCTCCTGGATAATGTGCAACAGACTACATGAAGTGGTTCTACAAGATATTTCATCCCTTCATGAGTCCGACATAGCTTGGGGATCCTCCTAGACATCCACCCGTGGTGCACAATGATACATTTATTGAACCAGATCCTTCTCAACAGGTGGTCGTTGCACTGGCTATGCCAAAACCACCTGCAGATGAACTTGCTGATGTAGACATGCCTCGACATGCACTGGTATAATATATTTTGAATTCCCAATGTTAGTTATTCTATGTGTCATGCATCAAATGTTTACTTTTTACCTTATTGTTAATATCACAAGAGGCTTGCCATGAAATAGTAGAAAGGTTGGAAGGCTTGATCAACCTGAGGGTAGTCACTAAAGGAACTGAAGCATACACTGTAACCGAGGAGTGCCTAAGGATCGCCAGGGGTGTGACTGCGCAAGGGAATGTATATGTTCGATCAAGATGAAGGCTGTGTATGTCAGACGCGTGAAGATTGTTAGGATTTTTTAGGTTTTATATGAATTTATTATGCAATATGATTGAACAATGTTTATTATTTAGTGTTTTTTATAAGCCTTTTATTTATTTTCGATTATGTAGTATGTGAATATTAAATTATTGACCTAAGTAGATTATTATGTTAAACCAAATACATAATTTGTCAACATTGAAACCCTAAACCCTAATTCAATTTAATTAGTCAAATAACCCTAAGTAAAACCCTAAACCATAAAATATACCGTTTGATGTTTTTTTTTCTAATATGATTGTCATACTCTAATTTCGTCCGGGGACTATTATTCATTGATCTTTTGATCCTTGCTAGTCAACTTACGGTGTTGAATGTCAGTTACAGTGTGAAAAAGAGGATCATTTAGTGTTTTGATCAATAATGCAAAAAATACCGAAAACATGGGGCAAAAGGGTCTTTTTCTTGGTTTTCCTGGACCCTAGCTCGCTCAGGCTAGCCTCTGGATCACCTGGGCCACCAAATAACTTCATGGTGAAGAAACCAACTTGCCTGGGTGAGCTGCCTTTGCCCCAAGTTCCCATTTTCCTATAAATAGGCATGCTAAGGAGGTTGAGGAAGGGTTCCAAGGTTCAAAAGTGGATGGAATTGAGAGAATTAAGAAAGAAGAAGAAAGAAGAGGAAACGAAGCCGAGGCGCTACCGAATCGTGATCGCAATCATTCCCTAAATCGTTCCTTGTTCGGTGTTCTTCGTGTGACCGTCGGTTAGTTTTGTTTTTAAGATTTTGATGTGATCTATGCATCCTTTGGGGTCCCCCTTGTTGTTTTGTGCATATTCATTTCCTCCATCTATCATCGGTGATCTCGGTTTTCTTTGTAAAGTTCAATCTTAACCAACCACTAGTGTTGTAAAGTTATCTTTAAAGAGATTGAAAATTAATAAACAAAACCAAGATAAAACCAACTCATAACTAATTTCTTTTTATTAAATATCACTTGAGATCGTTTCAAGGTCCAACGCCTTAATGATTCTCTTCGTTTTTCAAATTTAAAAGATCATTTCATGGTCCAACGCCTTAATGATTCTCTTCGCTTTTCAAAATTTAAAACATCGTTTCAAAGTCCAACGCCTCAAAAGACTTTTTTTGTTCACAATTAAAATGAATCTTTCAAAAACATAAAAAACCAATTTAACACACAAACATTTAGACTTAAAGAACTACGTAGGTCTAAATTCCTCATCACACCTGTGGATACGTAGGAGCAAGGGCAACACCCTTGTCGACCCCAAAAAAATAAAAAAAATATATAAAAAGGGAAAAGTAAATAATTCTAAAGTCACGTTGCGCACACTAGATTAAAGGTTTCCACCCCTTGTGGTGGACGCGTGGGGTGCTCATACCTTCACCATGCGTAAACAACTCTCGAACCCTTATTTTCAAAATTTGCAGACCTCTTTTTGGTTTTTCTAATGTTTTCCTCAAATAAACGTTGGTGGTGACTCTTGTGTGTTTTCCTTTTTGGAAGATGCAACTTTGGCTTTTTGCCTGCACTCCCGTCGTAGGGTAGGTTGTGACAATGATTATTTGCACAGTTGATAATTAAGTAAAATAAATAATTATATGAACGTCCAATGAAACACGCGTTAATTATCATATTACATGACAACCCCATAAGTATGTCACAACTATGTACATTACAAATATTAGCTTAATAGTAACTAAATGTTCAATCTTCCCCTAAATCAAAAAATTCTGTTTTCAACCTCATCAAATTTGTATATTACTGCATTCTACTAATATATGGTATATGCCACTGCTTTGCTTGATAAAGACCGTGTAGATCATAACAAAGCTACTTGTGGTAAGGGACAACAGTCTCTTAGAAATACCTATTACATAGGGACATACACGTTCAAATTATCAGAACATATTTTATTACATAAATTACACAAACAAGATGATCATGCTTTTACATGTACAATATGATTGTCATACACATGACCGATACATATAATGGGATGTACAAAACAATCTCTTGGTGGTTGACTTCTAAGAGGAAAAAACGCCAGACTTAGTTGGAGAGAAAGAGAAACAAGGATGACATGATACCTTGATGCAATCACGTATCCCATGTCGGTTATATTCTTCCACTTATCCATGGTAACTTGCATGTAACAACTTTAATTACATTTATTTAAAGAAAAATTAATCCATCAAAACGTAACAAAAAACTTATATACCATGGATAATTCATTAACAAGTAGGGACAACTTTAATTCCTCAAATCGGTCTCTGCCACCAAGCAAGTTGATATACTCATAGACCATTTTGCAAGTTCTTTAAGTAAATGGTTACGAACACAATTACCATTAGGTTTGACATCAATAACGTTTTCAATGGAATCATGAATGCATGGATGAAATTGATATAACATCGGTATGGTCCTTCTTGGTTTTGGTTGGGTTAGACAAGTGGCCTCATATATCTTAAGAAGGGGGGTTGAATTAAGATATCACAAACTATTTCCCAATTAAAATTTCTATACATATTTTAACTCAAGTGATGTGCCATTATTTTCTCCTATTTCATAACCATTTTTGCACCATTTTAAATATTGATTAGTTTTAATTGTCCAATTTATGAGGCAGTTTTATTATTTGGGCCCATTAAGCTAATTTGATGTTTTTAATCTAATTTCAGTAATTAATGAAGCATTAGGCTTGAATCTAGAATTGGGTTTGGGCTTGAATCCAGAATCGGGTTTGGACTTGAAGAGGGTGGACTAATTTATTCTACAAAATTAAATCTTATCTTATCTAGATATTATTTAGATTTGATCTCATCTAGATATTATTTCATCTAGATCTTATCTTATCTAGATTTGATTTGATTTTACTTATGGGCTTGGATTTAAAACAGATTTGTAAGCTTTGGGGCTGAAAAACTATATAACAGCACCAAGGTTCAAGTTTAGCTCTCTCTCCTCTCTCTCTTCTATTTTTTCGTTTTCAGTTTTAGTCTCTCTTCTCTTTCTCTTTTATTTTCGTTTTTTACAATTCCAGTTCAGACTTTTAGTTTTATCAATAAAATTTCGTTCTCTATTTGATTAATGGAAGACTAAGTCCGCAACGTTGTTTTCCCTTGAGGATCAAGCACAATTCTCTTTGAGGTTCTATTATTACTGTTAAATTTTGTTTAGTTTTTCCTCTTCACTAATTACTCAGAATTTGTTGCTTTTAATTCATGCATGCTTAGTGCTTGATTAATTGTCTCTGCGCTTAATTTATGTTCATGCTTAATGATCGTTTATGAGTAATTGGTGTATGTGATGCTTAATCACATAATGAATGCCTTATGTTGAATTTTGCTTAGTAATTTAATTTAGGGTTGGATTTAGTGGTTAAACTGATAAAGGATAAATTCTCGCAACCTAGGATAAGAGACTTGCTTGTGAATCACGGGGAAGCAACGTATTTTAATTATGATATTTTTCTAATTCAATTTTACTCGCTATTTAATTTACAAAAGCAAACACCCCCCCCCCCCCAATTTGTTACTATTTCCTACTATCTGTTATGAACATTTGGTTTATCATTTCTCGTTGGGAAATGACCTAGGATCACTTCTTAGTTACTACATTTTAATGTTTATTTGATTCGGGTACGGCCTCGATCAAATTTGGCGCCGTTGCCGGGGAGCAGTGTCCAAAGGTTCATAATAGCTAGTGTCGTGTTAGTGTTTAATTCTTTCGTGTTTTATGTTTAATTGTTAGTGTGTGTGTGTTAGTGTTGTTTAGCGTCTTGGTATTTTGCTTAGTGTGTGTTCTGTTTTAGTTTTTCTGTTAAGTGCTTCCCCTGTTTCAGTTTTGGGTGTTTTGCTGTGAATAGTGTTTTGTGACAGATTTAGCGACCACTTTTGCTGAATTATTTGGGATTTTTTGTTTTAGTAGCTAGAGTTGTTATTTTTGGCTGAATTTTTTTGTGGTAACTTCTTTTAATCTATATTTTGTGGGAAAAATAGCTAGAGCCTTTAGTTTGGTCAAATTTGAAAGTTCCAAAAAAGTAGCAAAAATAGCTAGAGCCTTTAGTTTGACCGGCTGAGGTCTCCATCGTTCAAAAAAGGTGATTCTGTCAAAAGTTTTTTTATTTTCCAAGTTTTATTCTGTTATTTTTCTTAACTTACCAATTTTAGCTTCTATAGTTAGACTTTGAATTTTTGTTTAAAATTTTATGTGCTATCTTCTCATCATTTTATAAGGTTGCTCATAAAATTTCAAGTCATTTGGATATCATTATTATGGTAGCTGTAGTTCAAACCTACATTGTTAGTTGCATAAGAATGCAACTAGTTGTGCATGCTGAATTTAGTGTATGACTAGAGGAAATCCATCTGACTTACAACCCTTTGATCTTAAGATAGATAGGACATTTCATAGATTAGTTAGACATCATTTAGTACCTTTTGAGCATCCTAAGCATTCTGATATTGGTGATTTTGAGCATTATAATTTTGAACATTCTGATTTTGTACATTCTGAGAATATGGCACAACCTCCACCCCGTGAGAGGACTCTAAGGGAAATGGTTGCACCTGATTTCACCTACGAAAGCTTGTGCATCCAATACCTTGATGAGGATGTCCCATATGTTCTTAAAACTGGACTGATTCATTTGCTTCCAAAGTTTCATGGCCTTGCAGGTGAAGACCCGCACAAACATTTGAAGGAATTTCATATTGTTTGCTCCACCATGAAACCCCCAGATGTCCAGGAGGATCACATATTTCTGAAGGCCTTTCCTCATTCTTTAGAGGGAGTGGCAAAGGACTGGCTATATTACCTTGCTCCAAGGTCCATCACGAGCTGGGATGACCTCAAGAGAGTATTCTTAGAAAAAAATTTCCCTGCTTCCAGGACCACGACCATCAAAAAGGATATTTCAGGTATTAGACAACTCAGTGGAGAGAGCCTATATGAATACTGGGAGAGATTTAAAAAATTATGTGCCAGTTGCCCTCACCACCAGATTTCAGAGCAGCTTCTTCTCCAATATTTTTATGAAGGACTTAGCAACATGGAGAGAAGTATGATAGATGATGCCAGTGATGGAGCCCTTGGAGACATGACCCCTGCTGAAGCCAGAAATTTAATTGAGAAGATGGCTTCAAACTCCCAACAATTTAGTGTCAGAAGTGATGCTATTGTCATTAGAGGAGTGCATGAAGTAGCCACGAATTCATCTTCATCAGGTGAGACTAAGAAGCTTGAAGGTAAACTAGTTGCCTTGGTTAACCTGGTAACCCAACTGGCCATGAATCAGAAATCTGCACCTGTCGCCAGACTCTGTGGTTTATGCTCCTCTGCCGACCACCACACAGACCTTTGCCCTTCTGTGCAACAATCTGAAACAATTGAACAGCTTGAAGCTTATGCTGCAAACATCTACAACAGACCTCCTCAACCTCAGCAGCAAAATCGGCCACAACAGAATAACTATGACCTTTCCTGCAACAGGTACAATCTTGGATGGAGGAATCATCCCAACCTTAGATGGTTGAATCCTTCACAACATCAACAACAGCCTTATTTTCAAAATGTTGCTGGCCCAAGCAGACCATACGTTCCTCCACCAATCCAACAACAACAACAACAACAACAACAGCCCCAGAAACAACAAACAGTTGAGGCCCCTCCACAACCTTCCCTTGAAGAACATGTGAGGCAAATGACTATGCAAAACATGCAGTTTCAACAAGAGACCAGAGCCTCCATTCAGAGCTTAACTAATCAGATGGGACAGTTGGCTACACAGTTAAATCAACAACAGTCTCAGAATTCTGATAGATTACCTTCTCAATCTGTCCAGAATCCCAAAAATGTGAGTGCCATTACATTGAGGTCAGGAAAGCAGTGTCAAGGACCTCAACCAGTAGCATCTTCCTCATCCGCCAATGAACTTGCCCAACTTCACTCTACTCCAAAAAAAGATGATGACAAAAATTTAAAGAGTAAGTTACCTAACAATTTCTATGCAGGTGAATCTAAAGAGAAGCAGCATATCCCTCTTCCATTCCCTCCAAGAGCAATTTCCAACAAAAAATGGAAGAGGCAGAGAAGGAGATCTTGGAAACATTTAGGAAAATAGAGGTAAACATACCTCTGCTGGATGTAATAAAGCAAATTCAAAGATATGCTAAATTCTTGAAGGAGTTGTGCACTAATACGCGAAAGCTTAAAGGAAGTGAAATAATTAGTATGGGCAGAAATGTCTCCGCATTGATTGGTAAATCTGTACCCCAAATCCCTGAAAAATGTAAAGATCCAGGTACATTCAGCATACCTTGTATTATAGGGAACAATAAGTTTGACAATGCCATGCTAGATTTAGGAGCTTCTGTTAGTGTTATGCCTCTGTCTATTTTTAATTCTCTATCTCTAGGTCCTTTGCAGTCAACTGAGGAGGTAATTCATTTAGCTAATAGAAGTGTTGTCTATCCTGCTAGTTTCATAGAGGATGTCTTAGTTAGAGTTGGTGAGCTGATTTTCCCTGTTGATTTTTATATTTTAAATATGGAGGAGGGATTTTCTAAATGATCAGTTCCCATAATTCTAGGCAGACCTTTTATGAAAACTGCTAGAACTAAGATAGATGTATATGCAGGCACACTATCTATGGAGTTTGGTGATATAAATGTTCATTTTAATATTCTTGATGCTATGAAACACCCATCTGAAGATCTTTCTGTATTTTGTGTTGAAATAATTGACCATATTATTGATGAATACATGACTGATCTTCATTCTAATCTGCATGCCTGTCTCTCTTCATGTGTTGAATCTGAATTTGTACTTGATCATATGTCTGAATTTGATGCTGAGAGTGAATCTGAATTTGATATTGATTACATGTCTGCTGATGTTTTACCTCTTGAGATTGATTTTATAGAGTCAGATAGAACTAACCATGTTTCAGGAAGTACACATACCTCTGACTTTCTTTATGAGGTACAGGCTGAGAAACCATATCTTTCTACCACTATCCAGCCATCCATACCAGAATTGAAGCCTCTGCCATGAAATTTAAAATATGCTTACTTGGATGATAGCAAAAATTTTCCAGTAATTATATCTGCCTCCCTTGTTAATGAGCAAGAGGAGAAGTTGTTATCAGGTCTCAAGAAGCATAAGAAGGCTATAGGCTGGACCCTGGCGAACATTCCTGGTATTAGCCCATCCACATGTATGCATCGAATAAATTTAGAAGATGGGGCTAAACCAGTAAAACAGCCACAGAAAAGACTCAACCCGGTGATTCTTGATGTAGTGAAGAAGGAGGTAACCAAGCTTTTGCAAGATGGAATCATTTATCCTATCTCCGACAGCCAATGGGTGAGTCCCGTCCTGGTAGTTCCAAAGAAAACCGGCCTCACCGTGATAAAAAATGAGAAGGAGAAGTTGATTCCTACTCGGGTGCAGAACAGTTGGAGAGTATGCATCGACTATAGGAGGCTGAACCAGGTTACCAAAAAGGACCATTTTCCACTGTCATTCATTGACCAGATGCTTGAACGCCTGGCAGGTAAATCTCACTACTGTTTCCTTAATGGTTTTTCTGGTTATATGCAAATCACTATTGCTCCTGAGGATCAGGAAAAGACCACATTCACCTGCCCCTTCGGCACTTTTGCCTATAGGATGATGCCTTTCGGCCTGTGCAATGCCCCTGGTACCTTCCAGCGGTGCATGATTAGTATTTTTAGTGATTTTTTAGAAAATTGCATAGAGGTGTTTATGGATGATTTCATTGTATATGGATCCTCTTTTGATGTTTGTTTGGATAGTCTGGAAAAAGTTTTGAATAGATGCACTGAAACTAACCTTGTTCTAAATTTTGAAAAATGTCATTTTATGGTTGAGCAAGGTATAGTTTTAGGCCACATTATTTCCAATAAGGGCATTGAAGTAGATCCTGCAAAAATTTCTGTTATTTCACAATTGCCTTACCCCTCTTGTATGCGAGAGATGCGATCTTTTCTTGGTCATGCAGGATTCTATAGGCGCTTTATAAGAGATTTTAGCAAAGTAGCCCTTCCACTATCCAACTTGTTGCAAAAGGAGGTAGAGTTTGACTTTAATGATAAATGCAAAGAGGTTTTTGATTGCCTCAAAAGAGCACTGACTACCACCCCCATCATCCAGGCACCCGACTGGATAGCCCCTTTTGAGCTTATGTGTGATGCATCAAATTATGCATTGGGGGCTGTCCTTGCTCAGAAAATTGATAAATTGCCTAGGGTGATATATTATGCTTCTAGGACTTTAGATGCTGCCCAAGCGAATTATACTACTATTGAGAAAGAGCTACTAGCCATAGTTTTTGCTCTTGAAAAATTTTGTCCTTATTTGCTTGGTACTCGCATTATTGTTTATACTGACCATGCAACTTTAAAGTACTTGTTGCAGAAGGCTGATTCAAAGCCTAGGTTGATCCGATGGATGCTCGGGCTCCAAGAGTTTGACTTGGAGATCCGTGATAGGAGCGGAGCACAAAATTTAGTTGTTGATCATTTGAGTCAGATCGAACATGTGTTTGATGAGGACTCACCCATTCGGGATGATTTCCCGGATGATCATTTATATATATTATATAGTATTTATGATTCTCTTTCTACTCCCTGGTTTGCTAACATTGTCAATTATTTAGTTGCTTCTATTTTTCCTCCCTTAGCATCTAAGGCCCAAAAAGATAAAATTAAAAGTGATGCTAAGCACTTTATTTGGGATGACCCCTACTTATGGAAATTGTGCAGTGATTAGGTCATTAGACGATGCATTCCAGATCATGAGACTGACTCAGTCCTGCAGTTCTGTCATTCTTTCGCACTGGGAGGTCATCTGGGTGTTCAAAGGACAGCCCGCAAAGTGCTTGACTGTGGCTTTTATTGGCCCACCATCTTTAAAGATGCGTGGAAGATTTGTAGCACTTGTGAGCAGTGTTAGAGAGCAGGAAGTGCACTTACATGGCGACAACAAATGCCTCAGCAACCTATGCTATTCTGTGAGGTGTTTGATGTCTGGGGTATAGATTTCATGGGCCCTTTTCCTGTATCTTTTGGTTATGTTTACATTCTCCTTGCAGTTGATTATGTTTCAAAATGGGTGGAAGCCAAGCCCACTAGAACTAATGATGCTGAGGTTCATGTATATTTTGTCAGATCTAATCTGTTTTGCAGGTTTGGAGTACCTAAAGCAATCGTTAGTGATCAAGGAACCCATTTTTGCAACAAATCAATGCATGCTTTGCTTAAAAAGTATGGGGTTGTCCACAGGGTATCCACACCATACCACCCCCAAACCAATGGACAGGCAAAAATTTCTAACAGAGAGATCAAGAGAATTTTAGAGAAGATTGTGCAACCAAGCAGGAAAGCTTGGAGTACCAGGTTAGATGATGCTCTTTGGGCACATAGGACTGCCTACAAAGCACCCATAGGAATGTCTCCTTATCGGGTTGTCTTTGGAAAGGCATGTCATCTTCCAGTGGAGATTGAGCACAAAGCATATTGGGCAGTGAAGACCTGCAACTTCTCTATGGATCAAGCTGGTGAGGAAAGAAAGTTGAAACTGAGTGAGTTAGATGAGATCCACCTAGAAGCCTACGAGAATGCCAAGTTCTATAAAGAAAAGACCAAGAAGTTCCATGATAGCATGATAATTAAGAAGGACTTCATGGTTGGGCAAAAAGTGTTATTGTATAATTCTAAGCTTGGACTCATGAGTGGTAAGTTGAGGTCTAAGTGGATTGGTCCTTTTGTTGTTACTAATGTTTTTCTTTATGGTACAGTTGAGATCAAAAGCGACTCCACAAACAAGAGCTTCAAGGTCAATGGACACCGACTTAAGTCATTCCTCACAAACCCTTCTTTAGTGGACGTAGTGGTGGAAGAGACTTGCTTACTCCACCCTACTCTTCCTCTACCATGACTTAGGGAGTTTTTCTTTCCTATCTCCTTCTTTACTTTTATTACATTTGTCCGATTCTATTTGATGGTTTAATTGCTTTTAATCTTTTAATTGTGCCACATTGAGGACAATGTGTTGTTTAAGTATGGGGGGGGGAGTGTGTTCTTGGGTTTTGGTTTTGTTAGTTGTGTTAAATTAGTTTAATTATGTTAGTTTAATTTTGTTAGTTTTGTTGTGTTAAATTTGCATGTTTGTCTTTGAATTATAGGATATGTTCAAGTAATGGGTAATTGTTCTGAAAATAAAAGTCTCTTGACATTTTGTGACTTGAAATCCTTGTTTTTCCTTTACATGTCATGATAGTTTTGAAAGCTCAATTTGAAAGTGATAAGTTTACCTTTGTGAGAATTCGAGCCATCCATCATCATAATCTTTTGGTGTGTTTTGCCCCAATGATTACTTGCACAATAGCCTTGGCTTGATTCTTTTTTATGCTTCCTAATTCACATGCATATTTGGAAATGATTTAGGCAATTTCATTCTTATAAGCTTCTAGCCAAATGGACTTACCTTGAATTAATTCCTTTGATAGCCCCTTTGAGCCTATTTTCCCCTTTCTTTGTTTTGAAGCTCATTACAAGCCTTAAGTGAAAAACCATGATATCACCTTACCCTTAAGGAATTTTGGAGCTTTGGAATTGTTTTGGGAATAAGCAGGGAATAAGTGTGGGGGGGTATGTTTCATTGGAAGATATGATTTTTGGCCATGCTTAATGTTTTATTTTGGGCATGCTTGATGTATATATATATTGCCTAGTTCTTTCTTTAATCTTCAATTTCGTACTATTCAAAAAAAAAAGAATAAGAAGAAAAGAAGTGAAGTTGAATAAATAAGGTCTTGATATGAGAACTTGATTTGGGAGCCTTGGTTGATTTTGTTGATATTAGAGGGTTTGGGTTTACTACTTGTGCTTAATTTCCACTTATTCCCCATTGCTCCTCTATTCCTTTGGGATTTAGCTACTTATTCCATATTTTTTTCCCTACCTTGTCCTTGGTCCCATTACAACCTTTAAAGACCTTTTGATCCTCATATGCATGTGTTGTCAAGTCGTTTGTCATTTTTAGAATTTTGCCAAGTCTATGTGGTGTTTGTTTTCATGGGTGCTTCGAGAGTAAACAGTATCCTAGACACTTGAGAGATAGAGTGTATATCTTGTGAGACTTAATCATTTTTCATTATTGAGCTGATTAACTATTTTGCCATGATTGGGTTGCTTCGATGATTTTCACGAATGTCTTGACTCTTTGGATCTCTTCATGTTAGATGTTACCCATTCCTTGATGTTCATTGAGAAATATGTAAATGTTTTTGTTTGTCTCTCTTTGATATCCTTGGATTTTGTTCTTTATTTCATTTTGCCCAGTAGTGCAAAAGGCTAAGTATGGGGGGTTTTGATGTGCCATTATTTTCTTCTATTTCTTAACCTTTTTTGCACCATTTTAAATACTGATTAGTCTTAATTGTCAAATTTATGAGACAGTTTTATTATTTGGGCCCATTATGCTAATTTGATGTTTTTAATATAATTTCAGGAATTAATGAAGCATTGGGCTTGAATCTAGAATTGGGCTTGGACTTGAATCCAGAATTGGGCTTGGACTTGAAGAGGGCAGACTAATTTATTCTACAAAATTAGATCTTATCTTATCTAGATATTATTTAGATTTGATCTCATCTAGATATTATTTCATCTAGATCTTATCTTATCTTATCTTATCTAGATTTGATTTGATTTTACTTATGGGCTTGGATTTAAAACAGATTTGTAAGCTTTGGGGCTGAAAAACTATATAACAACACCAAGGTTCTAGTTTAGCTCTCTCTCCTCTCTCTCTCTTCTATTTTTTCGTTTTCAGTTTTAGTCTCTCTTCTCTTTCTCTTTTATTTTTGTTTTTTACAATTCCAGTTCAGACTTTTAGTTTTATCAATAAAGTTTCGTTCTCTATTTGATTAATGGAAGGCTAAGTCTGCAGCGTTGTTTTCCCTTGAGGATCAAGCACAATTCTCTTTGAGGTTCTATTATTACTGTTAAATTCTGTTCAGTTTTTCCTCTTCACTAATTACTCTGAATTTGTTGCTTTTAATTCATGCATGCTTAGTGCTTGATTAATTGTCTCTGCGCTTAATTTACGTTCATGCTTAATGATCGTTTATGAGTAATTGGTGTATGTGATGCTTAATCACATAATGAATGCCTTATGTTGAATTTCGCTTAGTAATCAAATTTAGGGTTGGATTAAGTGGTTAAACCGATAAAGGGTAAATTTTCGCAACCTAGGATAAGAAAGTTGCTTGTGAATCAAGGGGAAGCAACATATTTTAATTCTGACATTTTTCTAATTCAATTTTACTCGCTATTTAATTTACAAAAGCAAACAACCCCCCCCCCCCCTCAATTTGTTACTATTTCCTACTGTCTGCTATGAACATTTGGTTTATCATTGCTTGTTGGGAAACGACCTAGAATCACTTCCTAGTTACTACATTTTAATGTTTATTTGATTCGGGTACGGCCTCGATCACCAAGTCCTAAGATTCCTTTTAAAATTAGTTTCTAAATAATAATTCAAATTAAACTTACTAAATAGAAACAATAAGCAACAATAAATAAAAGAGTTTAAGGGAAGAGAAAGTGCAAACACTGTTTTTATACTGGTTCGGCAAAGTCTGTAGAAGCAAGCCTCATGATGATGAATTAAGTAGTTTTGATGATGACAAAAAGCCCAACAGAATGATGTCAAGATTGAATCAACAAGTTCAAGATCAAGATTAAAGTAAAGACATCAAGAAGAATCAAGATTCAAGAAAAGATGAATTCAAGATTCAAGAGAAGAAACCAAAAAGCAACAAGTCAAGACTTCACAAGGGAAGTATTGAAAAAGATTTTTCAAAAACCAAACATAGCACGGTTTTGTTTTACAAGAAAAGTTTTTCCAAATTTTTCTAAGTTACCAGAGTATTTACTCTCTGATAATCGATTACCAATTACCTGTAATCGATTACCAGTGGTAAAGTTTGATTTCAAAAGTTTTTAACTGAATTTGCAACGTTTCAAATGTTTTTTAAATGGTGTAATCGATTTCAATATATTGGTAATCGATTACCAGTGTATCTGAACATTGAAATTCAAATTCAATTGTGAAGAGTCACATCTTTTCATAAAATACTTTGTGTAATCGATTACATGGTTTTGGTAATCGAATACCAGTGACAAGTTTTGAAAAAAAAGTCAAGAGATGTAACTCTTCCAATGGTTTTCTCAAGGTTATAACTATTCCAATGGTTTTCTTGACCAGACAAGAAGAGTCTATAAAGGCAAGACCTTGACTTGTATTTCAATAACTTTTTTACAACTTTTTGAATCTCTTTGAACAACTTTTGAGAAATCTTGAAACCCTTGCTTCTCATCTTTCTTCTTCTTCCTTTGCCAAAAAGCCTTCTAAGTTCTCTGTTTTCCAAACCTTGTTCTTCTGCAGAAAACAAAAGTGTGCTATATCTTTTTCATTCTCTTCTCCCTTTGCCAAAAAGAATTCGACAAGGACTAATCGCATGAATTCTTTTTGTGTCTCTCTTCTCCCTTTTCCAAAAGAACAAAGGACTGATCGCCTGAATACTTTTGTGTCTCCCTTCTTCCTTTTCAAAGAATTCAACAGGACACAGTCTGAGAATTCTTTTGATTCTTCCCTTTCCCTTAAACAAAAGATTTCAAAGGACTAACCGCCTGAGATATCTTTTGTTTCCCCTTTACAAAGATTCAAAGGACTAACCGCCTGAGAACTTTGTCTTAACACATTGGAGGATACATCCTTTGTGGTACAAGTAGAGGGTACATCTACTTGGGTTGTTGTAACTGAGAACAAGAGAGGGTACATCTCTTGTGGATCAGTTCAAGTGGAGGGTACATCCACTTGGTTGTTCAAAGAGAACAAGGGAGGGTACATCCCTTGTGGATCTTTGTTTGTAAAGGTTTTTACAAGGTTGAAAGAAATCTCAAGGTCCGCAGGTTGCTTGGGGATTGGATGTAGGCACGGGTTGTTGCCGAACCAGTATAAAATTCTTGTGTTTGTCTTCTTCTTCCCTACACTTTTAATTTCCGATGTGCACTTTTAATTATCGCTTTTACTTTTGGTTAAGTTTCAATTACTGTTCTTTACTTTCTTAACTTTGTAGTAAAAGCCTAATTAAATCTAATAACATTAAGAAGGATAGATTTTTTAAATAGTCAAGGTACATTAATAATTAATTCAACCCCCCCCCCCTTCTTAATTATTTCGAGGCTACTTGATCCAACAAAGTCTGTTGCCTACGTCCAGTCCGCAAGAAACCCGCTTGGGAGTTCCACTATCTCACAAATCCTTTACACCTTCTGAAATACACAAGGATAGTCCTTCCTTTGTGTTCAGATGTTTTACAACAAGAGACTCTCAGTCTCTTAACCCTTTGATTAGAAAGAGAACAAGATGAAGATGATCTCTCTTGAAAGAGATAGATGTTTACAATGAAGCACTCAATTCCTTATTGAATAACACAAGTGTTTAGCCAAGGAATGTTGGATGATAAGAGAGTTTTGTTTGAGAGGATTATGCCTTTTGCGAACAGTGAAAACTCTGAGAGAATTTCGTGCCCAAGTCACATATATATAGGCCTTTGATGGCCATTCAAAATTTAAATGAAAAGATGTGACTGTTGGGAATTATTTTCGAAAATCCTTACTGGTAATTGATTACCATAATGGTGTAATCGATTACACAGTTACTTCTGAAGAGTTATGTCTCTTCATATTTGAAATTTGAATTTTTAAATACTGGTAATCGATTACCAACTCACTGTAATCGATTACACAACTTCCACTTCCAACTTCAACTTCCAGTAACTTCCACTTCCAACTTCTAAATTCCATTTTCAACTTTCAACTTCCAGTAACTTCCAACTTCCAACTTCCATTTTCAACTTTCAACTTCTAATAACTTCCACTTCCAACTTCTAGCTTCCATTTTCAACTTTCAACTTCCAATAACTTCCACTTCCAACTTTCAACTTTGAAATTTAAATTTAAATTTCTTATGGCTGTTTTAAAACGTTCCAAATCACTGGTAATCGATTACAAGCCATGCTTGCTAAAACATTTAAAAGCTTTTTAGAAAGCATTTTGGCCAAACCTTTTGATGTTTCAACTTGGAAGATTCTAGAGGGTTTCTTGATCATATATCTTGGATTTCTTGGATTGAATAAAACTTGAGAAGCACGTTCCTTTGACATCATCAAAACATCTTCTTGAAGCCTTGCTTCTATAGGTTGTTCAGATGATGATGCACTATGGTTGACTGAATAATTACTATTTTCCATAAAATGTAATGCATCAATATACTCCCAGTAAAATGGATCATGCTTTGTTGATCTTTGATGTCTTGTCATCGGTTTCTTTTAAGCACCTTTTGTTTTAACCTTTTCTAGAGGAGCACACATAGAGTTTAGATCAGGGTAGGAAATTTCCTGAAGTTTACTCTTTAGAGTAACTTTGCCACAACCATCAAGCTCTTCAAACCTCTTGGATATGGTTTCAATCTCTTCAGTTATGTTGACTTCAGGCTCAAATAACCCTTGGTCTAAAAAACTTAGCCTCCACCAAAACATATGGATTACATCAAGAGGTATGCTACCGACAACATATCTAGCTAACTCACATGCACAAGGAAGACCGTGAGTAGTTCGCATTACACATCCACAACGAGAACTATCAATACCAGTATAACTTACATGCTCAAACTCAACAGCAATTTGGTATAAAGCATACCTTGATACCGTGCCAAGTAGTTTCTTGTATAAGGTAACTTTAAAAACATGTCCAACCACATGTGTACTTGTCTCAAAAGATGCCTTAATTTTAGTGTGTTGAAGCATGATCATGTTGTTCATGGTTTCCCAAACACTACATAGGTCTCTAGGACTATTCTATAGTAGTCTTTTTAAGGCCCAATGAGCAGACTCAACCCTGTATTTAAAATACACAAACAAGTAAACAAAAACATGTATTTTTATCCATTAGACCCTAAACCTTAACACCAAAATATATTTACAACTTTCATACCTGTTAGTTGTTGTGTTTCCTAAATGCATCACCTTATTCGTCCAAACTATAACAAATCTTTCTTTATGGGGAATCAACCATGTTTGCTTCATGTAGTCAACAAACATTAGCCATGGTGAGCAAGCAATTTCAAACTTCATAAGGCAGTGATCGAACTCTTGCTTAGAAGGACAATCCACTAGACTTCCCCAGGCTTCCATAACATAATCTCATGCATTTTTTTTAGCAACAAGGGTTTTACATTTTGCTTTCACATTCTTATCATGTGAAACTGACACAACAAATTGTTAGACTCGGGGAAAACAGTTTTCACTACATTCATCAATACTAGATCTCTGTCGATAATAATAACTCCAGGGAATGCATCACATCTCAAAAAAATACCTCGAAACCGTTCAAGAGCCCAAACAATATTATTTAGATGTTCTCCCTTCAAATAGGCAAAAGCAACAGAAAATGTCATCCATGTTGGTGTCACACCAACAATGTCAAGTAACGGTAGCCTGTACCTATTTGTTTTATAGGTACTATCTATGAGAAATAAAAAATTACAAGCATTGGATAATTTGACTGCATCAAGATGGCTCCAAAATATATCACGTACAACATCTTCATCCTTCAATTTATACCAATGAGTATACTGATCTCGTTCAAGAAGCTTCATTAGTTGTTGCATTTCAGTATTACTGCCTCTTATGGAAAAATGATATGCATATCTTGCATTGTATATTTGCTTGATTTTTGTATAACTGTTAGCATTGTGCTCCTTCAATGTTAGAAGAATATTTTTTGGTTTGACCATTGATTTTTTCATATCACCAATAATAATCTTCTCATCCCTAGTCAATTGACTAGTATATGGATGTCCAACTAATGACTTAACCAATGCATGATTGTGACTCCCACACATTAACTTCACCTCCCGCCACTGGTTTCACTCACAGCTTAAAGGGACACCCATATTTTCTACTTCTACTAACTATTCGTACTTAATCTTTCTTCCTGGTCCTATACTGACCACTCCTTTCACAACCAATTAAAACAAATGAGGTCCTTTCTCTAATTCCAGTATTTGTGTCTGACCCATAATCACCGCCACAAAACCAATATCATATGCAACAGATAGAGTCTAATGCAAAATATCATCACGAGTAGCAAATACCTACAATGCAATCCACACATGTATAGTCTTCAATGAACATTCATTTACTGACTTTAAAAACCAAAAATCATATTAATACCTGAGAAGTATTGAAGGTATCAGAACAATCAACATGTTCATGCACACATCGTTCCTCTCCATTTTCTTCATTCACACTAGGTTCCTCTTAATTTTCTTCATTCATATAAACTTCTTCAGACATTATGTTGTCATGCATCCGCTAATCTTCGTTCATCTTAACAAAACATTGAAAAAAAATTCAATGACAAACAAACGACCCTAACCGCACCATGCATATATTATCACACAATTTTTTAAATTTTTTTACTGCATTTAATATTATAATATTTTAAAATTGATATACATATATATATATATATATATATATATATATATATATATTAAAATTTAGACTTGCATAAATTAATATATGACACAATATAATTATTTTTTGACTTCCATAAAGTAGTTAACTTAATAATATTTACACAAATATTATAAATGTTTAAATATTCATCCAGTATTAGCTACCAAAAAAATTATCAACTCTTTTAGGGACTTACCTTTTAGTCCTTGCTACAAAAAATATATTTACATAAATAATTACCTACAAATTAGTTATATATATATATTAAATTTTTTTATTACAAATTATATTGCGATAAATTACTTATGAATGTGTTGCTAATATTTGTGCAGTTAATTGTAATTCACAAAATTATAAGGACTAAAAAAACAATTTTAAAATAATAGTCTAAATTATTTTAAAATAAATACCACTTTCAAAGTATAAAAACTAAAAAGTACGAATGAATTATCAAACTATACGTATTTAAAAACATTTTAAATAATAAAACTAATTATATTGCAAAAACAATAAAACAAATTTTTAAAAAAGTTAAAAAAAAATTATAACTTACGAATTGACAATCCATAAGTAACTTACAGATTGACAATCCATATGTTTTATAGGATTGCAAATCCATATAAAACAAACTCTAAGTTGCACAAAAAACGTGCGTACCTTTGCCTCCTACGTCGTTAACAGCCACACCAACCATCACCACAACAAGTAATTGACAACGAACCACCGTAACCAATGAGCTCGACCAAAAATCACACACTAGCTTGAATGGAACTCTTACGAGAGAACTAGTAAAAAACAGGATGAAATGTTTAGTGAAGAAAGAAGAGGAAGAAGAAGAAATAAGAATAGGGGTAATTTGGGAATTTTGGAAAATTTTTGGGTGCGCAAAGCAATTCCCAACACTCTATTGTCATCAATGTTTAGACCATATTTGTTTAGCCAACCATCAAAAACAAGATTTGTCCAGAAGGCAAAAACAATTGCATCATAATCATTCCGAAGAGCAGCACCACAAGCCGCAATGCCTCTTGCAGCCATGGCCCCATCACAATTCGATTTGAATTTGTTCAATGGGTTGCCATCTATTTGTCAAAGTACTGCTATGTTTGTTTCTTAAAGCACTCAAACAAATTCAAACTCCTTCTGCATGTATAACATTATGCATTTCAATGTTAGCCCAATGGGTTTTGTTATTGGCCCTAACATTCCTAAAATTTCCAAAATTACCCATTTCAAAAATGCAAAATGGGATCGTGATTCTTTTCCACTAGGGGGGGTGTGAAAACATTGCACAATAGAATCATAATTCTATTGCGTAACCAAAAACTCGAAAAAAATGGAATCGTGATTCCATTGCATATTGGAATCAAGATTCTGTTATGTTTACGAAAACAAAAAAAAAAATTCTACAACAGTGTGAGTGTAAAGACTCAAGAGAGGGAAAAAGAAAAGAGGGAGAGGAGAAAGAATGAACAAAGGAAGAGAACGAGGGAGAGGAAATGAAAATGTGGGTAGGGAAGGACGGTTTGGTAATTGCTCTTGACTAGTAGGGGCCAAGAGTAATTTGGTTGGGTCAATAGTAATGGTCGTGTGTTTGGGAGTGTGATTTTTGAGAGAAGAGGAAATGACTTCGGTTCTTTCATATGGCTAAAAGGACAACACTAAAGGTAGTACTTCAATATCCAATTAAATAGGGATGTTCATGGGTTTGGGTTGACCTATGACCCGACTCAACCCAATTAGGACCTGGTCATATACTGGTAGGGTAACGACATCTATTTTTTTTTAACCTAATACAATCCAACTCGATTCAACCCATAACATATAATTAAATTTATTATTATATATAAATTAATTATTAAATATAAAATACATTAATTTTTAGCTAATATTTTCTTAAATTATTAAATTAAATCACCCGTGATTTTTCTTCTTTAAGTTGTTGTTTTATTTTTGTCTTGATTTTGTTTATGTTTTTTCATACTAATACAATACTTTATTTCTATATAAAATAAAAATATCGTATTAGCATTGCAATTATTAATTCTTTTATCAAATATTGCCATAATTTGGTTTCTTTTGAGCGCATTCAGTATTTATATATTTACAAGACTTTAGGAAAAAATAAGTTATTATTCTAAAATATTTAATTTTTAAAAAAGAAAAAATAATTTTTAAATATTGAGACCTAATTAACCCAACCAATTTATGAGCGGATTGAGTTAGGTTGGGTATGTAAAAGAATTTGCAAAAACTCAATCCAACTTGAAATTTTTTCTCAATCCAACTTGAAATTTTTTATAAGGTTGGGTAATAATTTAATTAAATCCGACCCAATCCAACTCAACCCAACCCATGGACACCCTTACAATTAAACTAGGGGTATTACTATTGACATTATCATCTTTAAAATAATAATACAAAGATAGTGATCATTTTTATCCATCACTATGTTAAACAAATTATTTTAAAATTTAAAAGTTAGCATAATGCTAACATTTCTAACAAATCAGAATAAAGGACCAAAGTGAGGTACTTTAGAAACATAAAGGACTAGAGTGAAATTTTTAAAATTTAATATACTAGAGTGAAATAATTGTGAAAAATAATAAACCAAAAAAGACATTAAATCTTAAACTTTGTACCTGTAGATTAAACATCATCCCTTAATTTGTCATGTCATCCTTACAAGAGAAATTACAAATTGTTTTTCATTTATAATATGCCATGTGTGAATACCCATTTTTTTTCAAGTACATTCTTGTCTTTTGAAAAAAAAAGATTTGAATAAATAAAAAATAGGAAAAGAGAAGAATCATAGAACATGTGATAGGCCTTGGTCAACACATATGATACGATGAGATGAAGCAGTTTCACAAAACAACAGTCACGTAGTTGAAGATATCATGGGATGGGATAGTGGAAAATAAGTTGGTTATAATCAACAAAGTGCCAACAATCACTAAGTTGAAAATTAGGAGATATTGTAGGCACTTAGTTACTTAGAGAAATCAAGCTGAGTTGGTCTACAAAAGAGATACGGTCACTCAACATTAGGGGGATGGAGAAAATTTTCAATGAAGGACACGAGAGAAAACAGAAACATAGAGGTCACTACTACAAATCACATCAACTACATCGGTTTAAATGGAAGGTCTATGTCGGGCTAAGCACCGACGTTGCTTCAGGTGTCGTTGTATTCCGACAACGACTACAACGGTCATACGATACCCAAGATGAACAACATGCTGATTTCATGCCTATGTTCAATTTATCATCTCAATCACCCTCCATGCATGCCATGGTTCTCAATTCCATAATTGACAGGTTGCCTATGCTACAGCAAGGACTAAACATGCCATGTTCTGGTGGATTCTTCAATAGCACAGGGCCATGCTTCTCATCATCACAAAGTGGAGTTGACAACAAAGGGATTTATTTGGAAAATGGAGGCGTATTTGGGAGTCTAAATATTGGTGCAGAAGAGGATGTGTATGTTCCCCCTCTAGAGAGTGTTAGCACTATAGGGTGTTACACTAGCAATTCCTAGCACAGGGGCTAAACCCTAAACACGCAATACCTCTCTAGGTATACCAAATGCGAAAGTAAAACAAAAGTTCTTCAACTCAACAATTGCAAGTGAACCCTTAAAGGGGCACGACTTCTTACCTTGACGAACAGTTGCAGGTGGCGACACCACTCAAAGGGGCACGACTTCGGCAACGTGGCGGTGGTGGGACGAACACGACGTTCGGAGGTCGGACGGGAGCTGTTGGTTTCGTCAATGTCAGGGAAATAGAAGAATGTGACGGAAAGGGCACAATGTCAGGCTGGTAAACACGACTAATATCGACGGGAATGTGAGGGAAAGGGACGAAATTTGGTCAGACGTACAATACCTCAGGAGCTGAGGCAACTATATAAATAACAGGCATAACGACGGTGTATCACAAACCCCGTCTTTGTAGGTTGGTAGTTCAACGACGGTGTCTACTACGACACCGTCTTAGATAAGTTCAAAAATGCCCCTGGTCACCATACAAAGACGGTGACAACTACAAACGTCGTCGTACAGTACATCCAGCAATTAATATACTTATATATTTACATAAAAGCCACCGCTTTCATAACTACGACGGGCTTCGAGTGACTGACGTTGCTTGTGCGATGTAAAATAGGGTTTTTTTAGTAGTGGGTGAAGATCACTATAAAGAACTCTCACACACATTGTTCAGTTTTTTTTTCTCTTCCTTTCATCGTTTTACCATATATGTTTGGGAAGTATATTAGTCATGTACTTTGCCTCTTTATTTATATGTGATTTGATATTTACTTGACACTTTTTAGTTAATAGAGAATGGATATCTTTCACATACACGAACACTATTTCTCCGTTGTCATCAATTCCTTCATGCTTTCATTCTTTTCCTGTTCTTTTATTATTGATTTGTGAACCAATTTATATTATTGTGTGTTGGTGGTGATGATAGACTGATGCATCATTCAATTGTATAAGATTCCAATTGGAATTAGAGTGAATATCAAAAGTTGACTTTGGCTTTTATTTTGTTTCTAAAAATAAGAAAAAGGAAAATAGTAGAATGTACATAGGATTTTGTTTTGATTTCCATGGGTCGTGAGCTTCAGGGATGGAGTATAGACATTCAAATGCCTTGATCTGACTTGTTTTGTTTTTATTTTCATTTGTTTTAATCTTATTTATTTCTTTTAAAAAACGTTAAAAGGTGAGGCTTTGGATTTAGAAATGTTTAGGCTGCAACATTGTGTTTCATTACTTCTTTTTTTAGAAAGAGACAAATAAACAGTGAACTCAATTTATTTATTTATATTTTCTCCCTCTTTATTCATATTTGTGTTTTCAAATAAAACAACTATTTTAACTCATGCAATGGTTTGCAATATTAATAGAGTAACACTTCACCTCTTGAAGTAGCTCAATCATAAAAGTTTATTAAATAGTCATTTGCTATCTAAAACTTTAGTTTTAGTGCATAGAGTGATTAATCTTTTTTTTTTTAAGAAAAATAAATTTCATTCAAGCATTAATCAATAACATTAGCAAGTAACAATTATATCTTCAATGTTATTTGATTGTGAGGGTTTAATGACTAGTCATTTTGCTACCTTAAATCTGCTACTATTTTCTTTTAATAAAAATAAATAAAATTTCTTTAAAAAAATCAAATGTTTTCTTTTTAAAAAAATAGTTTTTTTTAAATAAATATTTATAAGATTATATAGATTTTGTGTAATTAATTATAGGTACCATTTTTTAAGTGAGCCTTATAAGATGCTAAGACCTTCCCTATACATAATCGACACCTAAACCTATTTTTTCATTTCAAAGATCATTCATTTTTGTAAGGATTTTCCAATTTTTTCCCTCAAGATAAAATATTGGTGGCGACTCCATTTTTTAATAAATACATCCGCCTCCCCCGTCTTAACTCATGGCAACCTCACTCAGACTTGGAGAGTCAGGCCTTTAATAATTAATTGTGCAAAATTATCAGTTTATAGATTTCATTTTTTATTCCTTTTCCTTGTTTTCTTATTTATTTATTTATTTTGTTTGTTTGTTGAATTTATTTTGATGTAAATATTGTCCTTTTTAATTTATTTTTCCTTCTTGTAAAGATAGTTTGTGTTAACCCTAGGCTAGAAGATTATTATTTTTTTGTTCTTTGTGCAATTTTAGGTAGTTGTTAGGGTCACAAGTTTGTATGTTCCCTACACATACTTCAAAGTCACTTACCTCGCACACTTTTTTGGACTTTATACCCAATCTTGTGCAAGCCTAGGAGTAGAAGGTACCTCAATGATTGTTATTGAAGGGCTTGATGCCCACTTGATAGTTGTTGAGTTACCACTTAGATTTTACCAATATCATGGGTCTTTCATATTGAAAGGGAATTTCCCTTCTTATGGATGATTCATGGGCTAGATCCTTGTCTATGCGATAAGGGCAATCTAAGAGTCGATAAATCTTTAGGAATATAGATCCACCCATGAAACTTTGCACTAATACATGGACCTAGTGACCTACCAAAGATTATGGCTATGACCTTTTAGGAATATCCTACCCTAGGTTTTCACCTTAATAAGTCACATGGGGAACATACTTCTTATCCTTAAGCATTTTTTACCTATTCATCATAACATGCATTTAGCAGTAACATGTTAATATTTTCATGCATAACACACATTTTCCCTCTACATCCAATGTCTTATTCCTTAGTTAGTCATGCTAGTCTTTAGGTTTTTCTAGAATAAAGTTAATGCATTTAAAAAAGAAGAAGAAGAAGAAGGAAAGGTACATTCATGTTGGGAATAAATTTGTAAGCCCACGATCCAAGTCATCATGTAATCAATTCTAATTTAAATAATAAAGTATTATTTTATTTTCATTGTCATATTTCACTATTTGATTAAATGGTCCATTTGATAATGTCATTGATTAAGATTAAAGACTTGTTATTATAATAGAGATTATGATAATGAGAAATAAGTTTGTTCTAATTTTAATCTAAATCGTTCTTGATCATAGGATTATTGTAAATAGGATATCAATAATCTGGTAGATTAATACATATGTGATAGTATTTATTGGATAAATATTAATAGATCTCATTTATTAATTTTCATATATAGATGAGTCACATGTTGATGTCATCATTGAATTGACTCAATTGAAATTTTCTAATGGTTAAAATTTACCATAAACTGTCAATAGAAAATTCTCAATAAGAGGTATAATAGCTTTCTTTGACCTGAGATTGTCATAGTAATTAACAGGTTATTTGTTGTATTTTGATTCCAGACGCCTAATGCTTTAGAGCACTTGTTGAATGGATATTAGGTATGATTAAATACCTTTTGAATTAATGATTAATCAAGAATGAGTCCATCAACTCTTGGTAATGAATTTGAGCTCTATGAATAAAATTATATCCTGGCCAGGAAAATTAAATGAAAGAAGAAATGAGTTTCATAAGTCATTATGAGTTAACTCAAAAGGATTTGACAGTAATACTATACTCTAGAGTTAACCCAGAGCTGTAAATATGGAAGAAATTATTACACTACTCTTCTAATGATTCTTCAATGTAAAATGTTACTTCATGCTATCTAGACGTTAAGGAGTGTTGCTAGATGCCTACCTTGATTAGTACATTAATTTGATTGATATATTACTGGTTTAATATTGAACCTACCTATTAAAGAAATTACTTTAATATTTGATGATTAATTAAATTAGAGAATTTAATATGATCAAATGATTAATTGATTTCAAAATGGTGGAATATTATTATATTTTTGCTAGCACTGAAAATATAAATAATATGAAAGATTTGGTGAAAGAAGAGAGAAACAAACATGTATGATTTTGTATTTGGAATTTGGGTTGAAAAGGCGGTGACATACAAGTTTGACTTGGTCAATTATTATTTCAATTTTAATCGCTAAATGGTTAGCAATAAAAGGTAACAAGAAATAATATAGCTTAAAAAAGGATGCTATCAATAATGATTTTGATTTGATCAGAAATTTGGTACCCTTAGCGTGCTATAAATAGAGCCTTAGGCTACACATTGAAATAATTCGAATATCATTTCTCTATTCTTATTTTTTCACTTGTCAAAGTTGTTGACAAATAGAGGTCAGTCTCGGTATGGATACACATAGAGTCTTCACAGTATTGAAGAATTTGTTTGCTTCAAGAGCTCATCAACAGGTACGTTTTTTTAATATGTCATTTGTTTATAATACAATTTAAATACAAAATAGATCCTTTTATTCCGCAATGTGTGTTTTTTGAACACATTTTTCACTACAATTCATGCATACATGCATACTAGGAGCATGTAGATTACACTCGTTTATGTATATCTCATCTACTAATTATTTTTGTTAGGAATAGATAGACTTAATAGTGTTCTAAATGGAGGAGATTCAAAGTAATACTAACAATGCAACAAGGCCTCTTAAAAGCATGAGGATTAATGTACTAAAAAATGACCTTCTTGTACATGTAGGAGTGTAGAGTATTTTTTTGAGAATTTATTGAAGTTGGGACTGCTTTCTAATAATGCTAATTAAATGTTCTCCATGTGTTGTGAGTCACTAAAAAAATATATGTTGAATTTAACATGTTAATGAAGCTCTGTGCAGAAGATTTCAAATTTGCAGGTTGATTAAGCATTTTTTTTTTGGGATTTTCAAAATGATGATTGTCAGTGATAGGGTAGATTCTATTTTTAATAAAAAGAAATTATTATTTGAGTGAATTTGGGTTTGTGGAAATTTCTTATTGAAGTATATATGATGTGAAGTGTCATCGTCAATTTTGGTGAATTTATGAATTTGAATGTTATGTTTTAGTATTTTGTGAGCTTAATTGTTGATATATTGAATGCAATTGATGAAATTGTGATAAATGTTCTTTAATGTGAATTTGCTATGAATGGTTCTAAACGATGAGTCCTACCTCTAAAGGATGGCACCTTTTCACGTATGTGTCATTATGAATTCATTGTAGCTGAGACCTAGAGAGTGTGAACTCTAGACATTGAATTTTGTGTGCATCATATTATTTGATCATTGGATGTTGGTTTTTCGGGATGGGCAATTGAAACTCGTGGGTGCAAATGGAATTTGAGAGGAAGGCATTTGTAGAAATTAATAATTACTGACTGAGAAATTCATTACAGAAAGTAGCAAATCAATTGTTAAAAAGAGCTTAAACAATTGTTACTCGAGGATGAAATTTAGACTTAGATATTAATTTAGTAACTATGCAAGGACTTGGAGAACTATGACATAAATGAGCATAAAACATCGAGTGTCATGAGGAATGTCATAAGATGTGTAATAAGACTATGTAGTCACAAATGTGGGTTCAGGACGACATGTATGCTTGAATGCATATGTGTGATGCTTGTGTTCATCATTTTACTTTTTATTGTGAGGATTGAGGAAAGGGAAACCTTCTATATAGGTGTGATTGTGTGTCAACTGTGTGGTGAAGAAGATGAATCATTGTGAAAAGTATATATAACTATTTTATTCTAATCAAGATACTAATAAATAACATGTATCTAAATAATTCTTATCTTAGCAATTAAATATATAGTATACTTTTTGTAAGATTTATGGTAACCACCCTATCTCAGTCCTTGATATAACACATACATATATGCTACCTACCTTTAGAGAAGAGGTGAGGCTCAAATCCTTATATAAATAAGTCTTTCATTCACGGATGTCCTTAAATTCTCAAATAACATGGTATGAGTATTTTTCTACTATACCCTAACAACCAGAGAAAACATACCACTACAAAACATAGGTAAGTTTAAGAAACACATACCTAAGGTAGGTCCATCTGTGAATGTATGAATACATGATTTTGATGATGTAAAAGAATAATCAAACAAGGTTTCTTTCAAAATTACTTCAACAAACATTCAAAGGTTAAGCATTGCTTCAAGATTAATACAAGGTTGCTTCAACAAAAAAGCATTACTTCAAGATTCATTCAAGATCAGCTTTTGCCTCAAAACACATTTGTTTCCAACATATCAAGGCATTGGTAATCGATTACCAGGCAGTATAATCAATTACTAGAAGACAAGTTTGCAAATCAGCTTTTTAAAAGGGTTTGAAATTTGAATTTTGAAAGTTGTAATCGATTACCATTGATGTGTAATCGATTACCAGCAATGGAACTCTTGAAATTCAATTTGAAAAGTCATGACCCTTCAAAATATAATTGTGTAATCGATTACCAGTGAAGAATTTCAGAAAAAACTTTTTGAAAAGACGCATCTCTTCAAACCATTTTGAAAAGGCACAAAGGACCTATATATATGTGTGTCTTACTTCGAAAAGAAAGGGAGAGATATTCTAAAAGAACTTCATTGTCAAATGCTCTCTCAACAACTCTTGGGCAAACACTTACAAATCTATTGAGAGTTTATCTATGAACATCAAATTGTATTATCCACTCTAAAGGAGAGAAATCTTTCTGTTCATCTCAGAAAGTAAGTTGTAATCAAGAGATTGATTGTCTCTTGAATTGTGAGTTTCCTTAACATAAGGGAAAGGGATTCCTTGGGTGTTCAGAAGTTTTAAAAAGGATTTTTACAAAGTTAGTGAAAATCTCAAGTGGGTTGCTTGAGGACTGGATGTAGGCACGGGAAGTGGCTGAACCAGTATAAATCGAGTTTGTATTTCTCTCTTCCCTTATCTCATTTATGTTATTACAATCAATTTTGTCTTGCATATTTTAAGAACATTATTAAATTGATTGCTTCTTCTTCTTCTGCATTCAGAGTCTATCCTTTAAAAATGGGGTTAAAGTTTGTTAGTGGGAAATTTTGAAACTTAATTCACCCCCCTCCCCCCCTCTTAAGTTATTGAGGCCATTTGTTCAACTCCATCATCCTAGTTTACCTTCCTAACACAAAGGGTAGAAGGCCAAACTATGGCTATGGGTGTTGGCTCATTTGGTTCTCTCATCTTCCCATTGGGATACTCCTTTAAGTAGTGCCCTCTAACACTTGTAGCACACACTATGCCCCATCAAGAAACTCACTTGGACATCCCTTTCCTCTTGGGTTCATTGAAGGTTGTTCTCCCTTACCATTACTGTTGTTTTTCTTTTTGCTCTCTTAGGTTGGTGGGATCCTAAACTCTCTTTTGTTAGGTCTGGACAACCAAGTGTCTCATCCTCCTTAGGCTTTGATGCATAACAATAGTATAAATTATTGATATTCTAATGAGTTTTGACAAGTGACAAGATCATTATGTTAAAGAAATGTGCAACATTTAGTATCATCATAGCTATAGAAAGCATGCTCTGTTTTAAGCTAGCGGCCAACACACTATATCTAGTGAGCGTCCACTCTTATGAAAATCAGCATAATACAATATCTTAAGGTAAACTCACACGTCCAGTCTACAACACACAAGACTGAGTATCACGAAAAAGGGAAGGGCGCGTGTACTATTTTATTCAAATTCTATTTTCCTCTCTTATTTTTGAATAACTAATGTTTCAATTTAAGAAAATGACAATATAGAAAAGAATAGAAGGTTTCCACAGAATATCCCCTTAGAGGTCTCTTTCACTGTGGACAAAAAGCACATGGCATTGCCTATACTATGGATAAATACTCGCCATTCATAGCTTGACACGTTGCGTCGTTCTTTAGTGTGAGACAATGGTCCTTTCAAGAAATCAGCATTGATCTCGTAACGGATCTTTCACTGAAGTCTATAAAAGGATGTCTCCCTCAATGAAGTAACAGGTGAAAAATATGAGACAAGAAAGAAGAACAAGAGTGCGAGAAAATAGTGAAGCAAAACTCTATTAAAACCACAACATGATTATACACAATTTTCATTTGTTTATCCTTTGTGAAACAAAATTATTCTGTATTTGTGCTTAACTATATACTCATTATTTGAGTGTAAATAATACTTGTATTCATTTAAACATTTGTTGTGAAGGTCAGGAGTGACTTAATGTTAAACAATACTTAGGTTCTTAAATTTAGGGGGAGTCTAAGAAGATACTAGAAGTGATGTTAAGAATACTTGTAAAGTGGTGTTAAGAATATTTGTAAAGTCAAGAGTGGTAGGTTAGAATATCATAATTTTAAACCAACTTTTAAGAATAAATTTCTTAATTTTTATTTTAAAAGTGAAAACTATGATTTCAATTTTAAAACTAATCAGGATAAAAAACAACTACCTCTTTATCTAATCCAATTTTCAAGTTTTTAAATTTCCTTTCTTTTTTTAAAATTAAATAAGTTTTAAAACTATATACCGATAATTATGAAAGTGAGTAATCCACCATTTTGGTTAAATGAAAAATATTTTTAAAAGAAAAAGTAAATTTAAAATATTGAATTCTTTTTAAAATTATGATAAATTTAGAAAAATAAAAGCAGAATTCTTTTTTTAAAATCTTTTATTTGTTTTAAAAAATTAATAAATTTTAGAAAACTAAAAATAGAAAAAAAAAAAAAAACTCTAGAAATGTCACATAATTATAGACCTATTTTTAAAATCAACGGTAAGAATTAATTTTATAATCATTTATTCTCATAAAAGGAAATAAAAAAATCTTAATATAAAGAAATACAATGGCAAAATCAAAATGCAGACACACAGGCGTGACAACGCTTGTGTTTCTGCTACTAATAATAATATTTTTTTTACAGAATATAATAATACTACTAATAATTAATAACTATTTATAATTTTCTAGATAGGTAATTCTGTTAGGCCTAAAAGGCTTTTTGATAGCCTAAGACCTCATGTTTAGTTAAATACGTTTTACTACAAGTCTTTATCTAATCCATTTTTTGGAAAGGTCCAGCATAATGTAGGCTACATGTCCCTGTAGAGTTCTCTAAGTTATTTTCACCACTTGTTTCAACTAAATTTTTTTAATTAATGATAAAAAGATAATAAAAAATGAAGGCTTAAATACTTTTTTAGTCCTTACAATTTTTTTATCTTTTTTTTTTAGTTGTTATAAAATATATTTATTTTGTTTTCCGTCCTTATAACACATTAGACAATATTTTTTACTGTTTAAAATGCTATTTAAAACATTTTAAGGATGACAAATAAATTAACCATAATGTATAAAAATTAAAAAAAATACTAAATTACAAGAAATAGTATTTAAACCAAAAAATGAATGATGAAGGGTATCAATCAAAAGTATGAATAAATTTTGGGCAAACGACCTAAAAGGGGTAAAAACAATTCTCAATTACCAAAGGGGGATAAATTTTAAATAAATACCGAGAAAGAGGTAAGTCGTAGGGCACCCGATGACTTTTGAGTTCAAAGTCATAAATAATATATTAAATAAAATAATATATAAAAATATTAAATAAAACTAAAACTAAAATATTAAATTAAATAAAATTATTTATAACTTTAAAGCCATAAATAATTTACGACTTCAAAGTCGAATTTTAAAAAAAAATTACGAAACCGTAAAGTTTTTTACAACTTCAGTAGAAAAAAATAAAAAGCGTAAAATAATTTACGACTTTGAATTCAGAAGTTGTGAAATATCCTATAATTTACCCATTTGAAAATATTTATTTAAAATTCAGAAAAATACTCCTAATGGATCATTTCGCCATAAATTTCAGGACGGGGTCTACCGTGTGAAAGTGAAAGAACTTTCGAACTGTGCGAGGTATTTTTCGGCATATGTAATTTCATGAAGTTGAAACTTAGCCGCTTGTGTCGTCATTAAAAAAATAAACGGCCACGATTGGTTGAAGGCTGCCAGTTTACAGGGAAATTCGAAACCTCATGTGCGCATATTTGCCTTTCATTTTGACATCTTCTCTTTGAGGCCTCATAAGCGCATATTTGCCTTTCGTTTTGACTTCTTCTCTTTGTTAACCTTGTGACCCTTTCATTTTGACTTCTTCTCTTTGTTATCCTTGGGACCCTAAGTGTGTTGGTATTTGCATTGTTAACCTAGGGACCCTAAGTGTGTTGGTATGTGCATCGTTAACCTAGGGAGTGAAATGGTCATAGAAGGAGAGTAGATAAAACACGTTTTGTTCTTTGTTTCCTCTAGAATACAGATGGATCAATGAGTCTAACAGTTAATCACACTCCCTTCAATTGTAGTTCTGCCTTTTTTCCCCTCTTCATTCCTTTTTTTTCCTATCCCCTCATGTTTGCTAAGCCTTTTTTTATTAAATGAAGAGCATTAAAGTATTATTTTTGTTGCATGGTGTTGTTTTCCTGGAAAAAAAATTGTTCTCCATGTTGTTGCTATGTTAAAATTTTTATTTAGAATACGTGAGCTATTATGAAATAAGGAATCAGTTGAATTAGAGTTGAGAAAATGTTATATGCAAGGTTACTCTAAGATCATAGAAATCGTGGGTGTTTTTTTGGACCCCAAAATTTATGTAGCCTTTTGCTAAGACGAACTAGGTTTAGATTATTTGTTGTTTTTGTAGTCCCAATCTTTTGTCATTTTTCCTGATGTTTAAGTTCTTTGTTTGGTTCATAGCAATTTTTTTGTGTACCATGACTATTCCATGAAAGTGTTCTATGGACTCTTCAACAGTTGACATTTATTTGTTTTATTTCAGTTGTAAGGTTGAAAATGAAAACTTGGAAAATGACTCTACAATTGAAAGTAATGCTCGTAAGGATTTGACAAAGGAAAAAATGTTTGATCTTCAACCGGTGTCACCCTTTCTGCTGGTGAAGGTTTGCCGTATGCTCCTAAAGGATGGCCTAATGTTGGTGATATATGGGGATGGAGAGTGGGGAGAAGGACAAACAAGGCTGACTATTTTCATAATAGATACCTTTATTTTCCAAGATCTCTTTAGAGCTCTTCTCTCCATTCAGGGAGCTATCAAAGCAAGCCTATTGTCCAATGATACATTGAATCAAATTTTCACAACATGAAAATTGAAGAATTCTTTGCTTTATTTAACTAGAAGGTTCCCACAACTAAGCGAACTCGTACAAAAGGTTAGCCCAAAAGACTTTGTTTTCATTCCAGTGTTTCTATTTTGTCATTATTTTTGTCTTGTTATTTTAATTTTCTTGTTGTATTGATCTTTTGCGTAAGTTTTTCTATTTTCCACGTACATTAAAGTCCTTTTATTTGACTCAGTTAATTATTTTTTGTTGATTGTTTTCCTCCATGATTGTGTTTATCCCTTAAATTGTACAATATTTACTCCCATCATAATTTTTGTAGAGTTTTATTATTTTTTGAGTGATTATGTTCCTTCATACTTCTCCTTGTATGAAGTTGAGTAACAATATGGTAGTGATGAGTTATATTTATCAATTTACTATTTTTATTTTATGTGTCATGGGTAATTTATCTATGTGAATAGCTTGGAATATGTCGGTGGTGGGATGAATATTTAAGTCATAAAATTGAGCGAAAAACACATTATTTTTTGTATGAATTTTGTGAAATAAGTTGGGATCCTATCTGTCATGTAGTTGATATCATTGCAACATTTGTTGTTCATTGTTTGTTTTATGTGTTTGTTCTAGTGTCGTTTCAGCACATCATTCTTTCCCCGTTACCTGTCCAGTGAAGTCATTGGAGACTGAAGAAGATTCGACATAAGAGATTGGCACCCGAAGAAAATTAAAGCAAAAAACACAAAGCTGTAGTCAACCTACTCGGAAATCTTTCAGACTATTTTGTGTTCGTCCATGTAAAATAGTTGAGCATGATGCAAATGAGGTGATTGACTTGTGACATATGAAGGAAGAGGAAACAAGTGATGCAACTGAGAATTTAGGAGACGTGTTAAATTCTAAGGAATGAGATGGTATGCATAAAACAGAAGACATAAATGCCATACAAAATTTTGATGAGTATCTTGATACCCTGGACGACATACTCGGTATGCCACACACTGGCATTACACCTTGTGATGATGTGACTCGTGGTACCTCTATGGATAATAAAATGGAGTGGTGCAAGAAGAAGCTTTCTTCCTCCTTGTTGTAGATTTTCGTTCTTTGGTCTCTTGTAGTGATGATGTTGCACAAGTTGCGATGCTTGCATCATAACATTGTAAAGATCCTAACCTTAGTGTTGATGAACTGGAAAAGTTGAAGTTGGTGGAATAATTTTTTTTTAAGTAGGAAAAAAACTTAAAGTTTGTAGTCTGAAAAATGACTACATTCAATTGAAAGAGAAAGTAACAGAAACAAAGAGGCTGTAATTGAGGGATTAGTTTTAAACATCCAAGAATTAATGATAAAATTCTGTCACTTTAGGAAAAACTGACGGTGAAATCTAATACACTTGAAAATGTGCAAAAGAGTAAGGCTGAGCTAACCTCTAGGCTGGTTTACACTGCCAACTCAATTGTGGCCCTTGCTGAGGAGATTTAGATTGGATTATCTGAAAGATCAAAATGGGAGATGGAGAAAGCCAACAATGCCAAGCGTGTAGCTGTTAAGATAGAAAAGAAGTTAATGTGTTTAAGAAGGTTAACGTTTTAATGAAACTGTTCTACATGTTATCATTTTGGTCATCATTTTGATAAAAACATATGTTCTTTTGCAATGATTTATAGGTGATGTATATTTCTAACCAATGGGTTTACATTTTATGTTTTGTCAGTTTAGACTTGGTGACAACCCATGTACTATTTGGTGTTTACTTCGTGACAATGGTGTTTAGTTGTGTTATTAATTGATGGACTCTATGAGTGAAATCACCTATTTTTACATATATTACATGGACTAGTTATATATGTAGACGTGCAATTTTTTAACAAGTGATGGTTTATGATCAATAACCCAATTTGCACAAGTATTATACAATCATAATCATTACACACACACACACGCATATATATATATATATATATATATATATATATATATATATATATATATATATATATATATATATATATATATATATATATATATATATATCGTGTCAAAGGAGTGTTGTACTCCAAGCGATTGTTGGTAATATTATTGTTCATAGTAACATTCCTTTGGGTTTGTGGTCCGAAGTCCGATTTTGTTCAAATAATTTGTTGAAGAAACAAGGACAAACGAAAAAATTATTATTGTTACAATAAAAATTAAAGTATTTTAATTACTTAGAGATAACTTTAGATAGTGAAATGTAAGCCAATTAAAAAAGTAGAGTCAATTTTTATTTTTATTCGTAAACTTTTAAAATAATAAATATGAATTTTTGAAAAATAAAATTTGTACTCATGAAGCAATTATATTGACACAAAGTTGGAAAATTTTAAAGCAAAATGTACTCTAATTTGTTTTCTAGTGTAAATAAAGAAGTTATTTTTGCACCGGTGAATCATCAGTTTTATAAGTCAAACAATTGAACAACTAATTACATAGTAGTAGTAGTATTAATGTGTTCAACTTTTATTTTTAGTCATTCGCATATAACTTGCATTGAGACGAGTTGAGATCGATTTTGCAACACGTTAATACGTGATGAACAAAAAATGTCGTTGATCTCTTAACCATAAATTGCAACATTTAATATTCCATAGTGGTGTTATTACATTTACAAAATATAACATTAAGTACTAAAACCAAGGGGGAATACCCAAAGCAAATATTTGGGCAACTAACAATACAAATATATGCTTTAATATTGCCTATGACTAGCAATATTAAAGGTATATTAATGTGTTGCCCCAAAATATACAAGTCCATCTACTTAAAATAAATATTCAGTAAATTAACATCAAAATACATGACCAAATTTATCTTCCACACAATAAGCAATGACATTGTGGATGTCGTTGTCAACGATTCCCTTGAAGGAAATCATCTCAATTCAATTCTATAGCGCTAACAAGTATACTTTTGTTGTCGTTGTGTGCACCAAACAACAATGTCATTGCAACTTTCATTCTCAATATTTGTCATCAAGCTATTCAATAATAGCGTTAGGTATTCATTTCAATTGTAAGCAGAAATATTATGATGATTATCACAAGGACTTGAGGAAATCTTACCGGGTCGTACAATATAGTAACAAAAGAGTCTTCCATCTTCATCCACTCAAGCACTCATAAACATGAATTGTCGCTGCAATATGATTTACGTTTTATCAAAAGAAAATCAATTGAAAAAAAGACCCTGATATTAACAATGTGTGTAAACAAATATTATTTAATTCTTGTGTAGGAAGGTTACCTAGATCCACAATTTGGGATTCCCCTTGGTTGCAGGATGTCCCAATGATCCATATCCTGTATACCCCAAGTAATGTGTAGTGTGTTAAACACAATAACCAATACACAAGACATGATGCAACCCTGGAATTACCATCATAAACATTGGTTGGCTAATGAATAGGTGTAAGTTGAAATGTTTACGTGACTAGTTAAACGATATTCAAGTGTATATAATGGTTGCACCTACCATGGTTTTTATTACTTGTTTTCTATCCTCCGACGATTCAAGTGTCATGTGTGAATCCAAGTGGTAAAATTTTTTGTCGTCAATGCATATAACCATTAAATACCAATGATTGGTATGATCATAAATTGGTATGCATATCTGCATACAAAATGACATTGGCATGAATGTTATGAATATGTTTTTTGTGTACCCCTTATTAAGATAAACAAATTACATGACTTAGGCATGCAGAGGACAACATCAAATCTTTCTCGTAATAGTCTACAAGTTTCTTCACGCTGTTGAGTTTCAATCTTGGGCTTCTTTAAGGTCCTTCCAACTGAGGTACTAACATTGTAAGTCAGCTTCTGAGGTGGCAATGCTATTTCCATAGGTATTTTCCCCTGCATTTCGAAGTGACATTGATATCAGGAGTTATTTATTATGGTCACAACCTAATCATTTTAATATCTCGACATTATTTAATATTTCATATGTTACTAACCTTGAAGTTGACACCCCTATTGTAGTTGGTCATGAAAGGTCCATCCTTACAAAATTCATCAGAAGTTGTGTTATTGTCACATGGTTCCCATAGGTTGAAAGGTGTTGGTGGTTTAACGACTCTTTTTTTATGGTCACGCATGAACTCCCCCCTGAAGAAAGTGGAACATTTTTTTAGGTCATGAGCATCTTCATCTTTTGGGATAACAATGGTTTCAATGTTTTTCAAATATGCCAAAGAAGCACGTCCAAGAGATCCACTTGACATTTTTGGTTCTTGGTGCCTCCCATAGCATTTTGCGCTAACTAAGTCAACTCTTTTTTCCAAAGGCAACGTAATTTGGCTTCTAGAAATGGGGACATGGTCTCTTGTATTCTTTGGAGAGCTGCATGCCTCTTGTCGAACAAGGTTGTAGATGACCTTTAGAATGCTCTTGTTAGTGTCTTCTATGGCATCTAGTCTCTTTTCTAGACCTCTTTCAAGCAACTATAATGGTATGTAGACATTTAATAGGTTACAAATATTGAGTCCATTAAACAGAAACAATATGATGAAGCTTGTAAAGTAAGAATCACCTTTATTCTTTCTTCCAGGTATCATATTTTTCCAGTGATATCCATGTCTCCCGTTGAGTTGTTGCCGTGAGCGGAACAAATGCATGTTTCTTCAGTTGACATATGAACCTAAATAACATAATGTAATTACTTGGTAAAAATCATTTTTAGTCGTATATTGATAAAAAAAAATGGAGACAGCAAGGTTAGTGTTCGTGTAAAGGTTTTGTGCACGATTTTCCTCTGAAGCTTTGGATTCTTTGGAAGCATTCTCTTGTCACCCTACAACTTTAGCTTTTCCAAGTTTGTGAGGCCTATTAAATGTTGAACAATGCAATTATTGCTTATTTGAGTCAAACATGTGCAAAAAGACCTAGTTATATTAAACAAAAACTATTAAAAACGATGGTTGGCCTCAAAAGTAAACATCCTAACAATCTATCATGTTGCGGGATACCAGTTAAATGGTTCAATAATAGTTGTAAGATTTGAATTTCATGTATTGAACCAGGCGAAAATGAGGAGTTTGAACAAACTTACTTATACTCATAACTAAAAAATTGCCTTGAGTCATCGGTTGCAATGTCAGAATCCATGTTCACGGGTCTTTGTCGCTATCGTAGCCGTTGAATGACTCTAGAACAAGGAAAGTTTGTTGATTTGGGCGATGGTGATGTTGAAATACCATGCGGCTCATTTTTTGAAAATAATATGTGATGATCGTACATGGAAAAACACTTATATTCATGGAACATTTGGTCGTATTAGGCAGCTTGAATCAGCCATTTTTGTTATAAAAATTTTGTAAGACAGCTTTTTTACATGTGTAAAGACGTAAGCATTTAAATTTTTTTCTATTGCCATTTACGACTTTAAACTCGTAAGTTATGGTTGTGTTTGTTATTTTTTTTGGTTTTATGACTTTGATGTGGTAATTTAATTTTTTCTGTCATAAGTTTGGTTTTTATTTTTATTTGAAGTAAGGTTTTTTGGTCATCTTTAATGTGTAAAGCATAAATATTTTTAAAAAAAATATTTCAAGCATAATTTTATTTTCGTGTATCTTTTTTTAAAATAATGTAAATAAAATTATAATTTTGTTATATAGGAGGACACTCTTTTTTTCACCATTGTAAAGATGTAAGAATTTTTTTCTTTTGTCATTTACGACTTTAAAGTCATAAATTATGTTTTTATCTATTTTTTTTTGTTTTACGACTTTCAAGTCATAAGTTCACCATTTTTTTATATTATGTATGTTGATTCATTTTCATATTTTATACTAACATAAAAGGTTTAATTTTTGTTATGTACAATACAAAAAATGAAAAAAAAAAATCAGACAAATAAACATAGAAAAAATAAAAAAAAAATATATCATACAATATAAATTAAATTAAAAAAAGCCAACAAATTTTTAAATTAAAAATTGCAAAAAATGGACACAATTTTAGATAAAACACTATGAAAAATAAATATATTGAAAAAATTCAATGAAACCCAAAAATGTAAAAATAGTTAAATTTTGTAAATAATTATATTAAGAGATTATTTACAATTTTAAAAAAATGTAGGTTTCGAAAAAAATTAAAGTTGTAAATGATTCTACGACTTAAAAAAACATATAAGAAAAATTGACGTTTACGATTACAGAGCCGAACAAAAAAAAACAAAAAAATGTCAAATATACAAATATCTAAAGCTTTGATATATAAATATGAAATACACATCACACAGCAAATCTGCCATAGAAAGAATGTACGAATGTACGGAGCATCTTAGTGTAGTGCGGCAATGCCTTTTGTACTTCTCCATTCTTCGCTGAAGCAAGTCAGGTAATTGATATGCAATTAATGGAAAAAAAAATACATCAATGCTGAATAAATTAATTACATATTATTTGAATATATTTGTTTCAAATAATCCTGTATTCCACAAATGTTGAAAAAGAAAAATTATTTACTTTGACAGAAACATTTGATATGTTTTTGGATGATAAGTACAAAAATATGGGACGATGCATCATAAATTTTTTTAAAAAATAATGATAATTTCAACATAAGTTTAATTTAAAAAATTTGCTAAACATTCCCAAATTCAACGCCGAGGAATGACAGAAAGTGAAATTTTTTTACACCATAAGTGGATCCCTAGCAAAGCAAGCACATGTTAAAGTGCGACATAATTTCATTATTTCATTAAAAACAAAATAAAAACACAACAAATGATATGATCCAAAGTAAAATAGAAAACACATGCACCCACACTCGTCTTTGTCACACAATACCATTGAAACAACATGACACCAATTGACACTAAATAGAAGGTTCATCAATATACTTCACCTTGTATGCATCCTTCAACATGTCCAACTGCATTTTTAATTGCATGTTGGCATCATTCAAGGCCTACACTTTGGTCTCTAAATTCTGAACATTGTAAAATTTGAAGTCCCTTATTTGCTTTCCTGTTTAGTTACACGGTTCTCGGGCCAACAACATAGTAGTATCTTCCCTGGCAGCATAGTCATGTTTTTCAAAGTTTCCCACAAAGATAATGGGGTCTCCCAAGGTCCCTATGTAGACAAACGCACAATACCTTTGAAATTGCACATTGCTTATTGTCTTCACTTTATACAACGTAAATTTGGGTTGTCCAAGTTAAAGCATGATACAAAGTTTCTTCAAAAAAAATTGTATGTTGTCTTGTTGAATGAAAGTCCCCTGAAGAAGTATGAACCTAGGGTCTGATCCATGACGAAGGCAAAAATCGACATAAGCATGTTCAGTTTCATCGTATGAACGATAAGAATCGTGACAACTTTTGCTAAATTGGTTTACTTGCTCATAAGTTTCATTCCAACTGAAATAGATTCCTGGTTTTCGACCTACAAAGAGGACATGCACTTTTTTGTCCCCATTGCATGACATAGCTCCTTCAGATAAGTCAATGGATGACAATATTGAAGTTATAGCATGAATAGATAAACCTCCATGGACCTCAATGGACCACAATATCTTGTGAGGTTAGGTGCAAGAGTCATTGTTTTGTTAAATGTGAGATAGACATACATGAAATGGACATATTATGAAACTTATATAGGGGGCAATATTTGTAATTTTGGTGTATTGCCAATAATTTCCAAAAATATAAAATATTTAAAATAAAATGGTAGTAAAAATAGACACATAAATAAAACAATGCTAGTTCTTTGTTTCTATTTCAAAGAAGTTACACTAAAATTGGTATGTATTTTAAAAGTTAGTCAAATATTCGGGAAAAAGGTGACGACTTATTTTCTAAAGATTTGAGGCCACCACCATATCATTTTTGTTAATTAATTAATTTTAATAAAACTTTTAAATATACAAAAGATCTTAAAAATAAAAAACAATTGGCTTAGACCCATTTCACTTTTCCTTAGTCTATTCCAAAATAGTATTTAGTCGTTATTTTATTTACCGTTACATAATTTAATTTTGTCACAAAATTTGTCATTGTTCAAAAAAATTTAATAATTATGTTGTATTTTGTATTGATTCCAATATATGGTTTCCTCATTAGGTAAGACAAAATGCAAGTCTAATAACCATATGGATGATAAGGTTAGGGCACTTATTAGTTATCCGCCTTTATACATGCAGCCACATTGGGCGTTCCAATGTGTAAACACAATGTCAACATTAATATTACATGTGATGGTAAACATTAAAAACATTCATAGACATCGCATAATGCAAAATGGTAAACATTAATGATTGTCGTTAATAACAAGCTTCAAATAATCTTGCCCATTGACTTTCATGAATGCAACATTATCGTTCTGTCTTAAAGGGAAGTGTCGGACAAAATCATGCCATTGGTGGCCTAGTTGAAATTGTTTTGGTATAGTATTGTCATTGCAGTAGACAGACCATTCTTCTGTTGTCTCGTGAAGCACCTTAACATGGAGTTTCATGACGTTTAATACCAATTACATCAACAACATGTCATGGCACAAACTACAAAGGTATTGGTCATTTTTGGAAAATGCAAAGGACATTATACAAATATTTAAATTTATATACATTTGCTCATTACATACCATCTGTTCAACAACTATTGTCATTGCATAAGTAATTGTGGATTCCCATAATAGATAATTCAAACCATAAAAAAATAACAATTTGAACGCATAACATTTTGAAATAACTAAAAAGCCTAAATTAATATTCATTTATAAGATTAATTAATAATTAAGTAATGCCATATAATAATTGATATCATTTTATCACATATACAATTTGTACTTAACTCAAATCCTTCATATAATTGTTACATATTACATGTAATATTTTATTTAAAAATAAAATATACACGATTATAATGTTGTGTCACATCTTACGACACCATAAGTGGTGCTTTACCCACCAACTTCTGAACTACAAAACCACCTATTATAATTACGACTTAGAAATCAAACAATGTGTTACGACTTCCGAGTGACCATACAAGAAACAAATAAGAGAGGATTGTGTGAATGAATAATGATATGCATCAAGTTCGACAATGAATAATGGAAATAACTGTGGGAAGCAGCCTAGTACACATCGTCTTTAATGGAATGTGTTTAGGTTCGTGAATGATAGCAGGAAAAGGGAGATGCAACTGATATGACTAGCTAGTTTTTAAGTAACGGTAGATACATCATGCCAACTACAGGTTAGGTTGGTTAGAAAAGAAAACATTGATGGAACAAGACCTCGCCAACGATAAAATTACGAAGCTAGTTGTGAATGATGAAGAATTTGATCTCGTCAATGATAATGTAGACTATTGTTTGCAACCTCTTGCTAGATAACTTGAACTACCCATAGGCTACACCAAAGCTACTAGATTCTTTTCAGAATGTCAAGTCACAACAGTAAGTAAGGTCCAATCAATTACAAAAGCATAAGATTCTCAAAGTGGGTAAGGAATGCAAATGCATGACACATTTAGTGATACGCTTACATGATAGGCTGTGTATGATGCATGCCCCATCCAACTGTAGAAAGCCAATAATAATTTAGATGATCAACAGATGCATGCCATGCGAATGAAATGTCATGACATTCATTGTTACTTTAATTTTAAGTGTCCAAAGGCAACTTAGGTCATATATGTTGAATTGATCCTTCATTCTTGTGCTTTGTTGTTTTCATTGAACCTAATTTCTCTCACGAAGCTTAATTTTCCTTGAGAAATCCCAGTTTTTTCATCATTCTTAAAATCTCTTGTTTCGTAATTTTGGTGTCAAGCAATGGCACATGCATTAGCTACACCTATTGTTGGCTTGTTGTTGCGCTTACAAGATAATCATATTCGAATCAAGTGTGAGGAGGCCAAGAGAGAATCATTCATCCTAGGTGTTATTTTGTGTGGGCTTTTATGCACTTGGATCGTATTAACAATCTTGGCTTCGGTCATGTTATAACTATTGGATAAATTGATATTAATCAATATTAGTCAATGCTTTGGTGCAACGGTGGAGACCTAAAACTCACATTTCATTTTCCACATGGGGAAGCAACCATAACTTTACAAGATGTGGCACTGTAAGTATATTAAGGGAAAATCGATTTATCTTACTTGGTTCTGGAAATAAAATTATAAACAATAGGATTTCCACTTTGGAAATCAGATTGAACCAAATAGAAAAAACTGTAGATTTTCTTTACGAAAATTTTGAAAAAAGCATAATTCCAAAATTGACTGAAGAACATACGAGTGAACTTATGGCTTTACAAAACCAAGATTGCATCCCTATAATTTGTAATAAAAAGAATAATATGTGCCTACACATTTTGGTAAAAATAAATTTTCCTAAAATAAATAATTTTGACCAAACTGAAGTAATTTTACAAGCTTTGGTAGATACTGGTTGTTCTTTTACTTCCATATGCAAAAGTGTTGTGCCCCAACACAATTGTTTTCGAAGTAACATAATAACTAAAACTAGAACTATGTCTGGAGACATAATAACTAATGACACATAAACAAGAAATTTTACTATCCAATTATCTACAAATTGTGATATCTTTGGTAACAAAATCTTTATAAATAAAGCAGATGTTGTAGATTTACAACCAACCAAAGAAAAAATGATTTTAGGACTCGATTTTATCGTACATGATAATAGAATAGTCACTATTACTAAGGATTATTTATTAATCTCTACAAATTCACAAAGGTCACCGATAATTGACGAACTCACATCAGAGTTGCGAACAAAGCATGGTGATATCCCCATTGTTGTTAATAATAAAAATAATAAATGCCTTTGTGACACACCTGGTAGCTGTAAAATAAAAGAATCACAAAACTATAGGAGGATAGACACCCTAGATAAATCATATGATTATTGCCAAGAAAATATCTTAGAAAGCATAAAAACAGAAACCGAGCTACACTATGAATTATCTGTAGCAGAATCTGATTACAATTCCATTAAAATCAATAAAATTATAACTTTCGATAATATACAACAAATTATAGACAGACTAAATAAAATAAGCATAATAGGAGAAGACCCCACAAAATATTGGGAAAAAGATCCTGTTACGTGTAAATTAGAAATTATAAAATCATATCTAATAATCAAAACTAAAGATATTTAGTATGGGTACTTTGAACAAGATGAATATAAAGACCACATAAAAACCCTCTTGAATATGAAAGTTATAGCACTTAGCACTAGTCCCCATAGAAACCCTGCCTTCATTGTCAATAAACACTCAGAGCAAAAAAAGAGGAAAGACTAGAATGGTTTATAATTATAAAAGGCTCAATGATAATACTCACATAGATGGATATACTATTCCCTCTAAAGATGTGTTGATAAATAGGATACAAAAAGCTAAATGATTTTCTAAATTTGATTTAAAATATGGATTTCACCAAGTTAAGATGCATCCTGATTCTATAAAGTGGACTGCCTTTTCTTGTTCAGAAGAACTATTCGAATGGAAAGTAATGTCTTTCGGATTGAAAAACGCACCACAAATTTTCCAAAGAAAGATGGATAATATTTTTGGAAATTATAAAGAATTTACTTGTACATACATAGATGATGTACTCATATTTTCAAAAACCAAGGAAGAACATTATTTACATCTCAAACAAGTTCTTCATTTGTTTGAAAGATTTGGCCTAATAATTTCAAAATCAAAAATGGAGATTTGTAAGACCCATATCTCTTTCCTAGGAATAGAAATAGGAAATGGGAAAATAAGACTTTAGCCCTATATCTCCCAGAAAATCCTTGGGTTTCCAGATAAAATGAAAGACATAAAAACTCTAAGAGCTTTTCTAGGCCTACTTAATTATGTAAGAAATTTTATTAAAGACATGGGAAAATACACAGCTCCTCTTTACAACAAAACCTCTTTAACAGGACAAAGAAAATTTAATACAGATGATATAAAATTAGTGCCGAAAATAAAAGAAATGGTTAATAATTTGCCATATCTATCACTACCTCTAGATTCCGACTATTTAGTCATAGAATGTGATGGTTGTGAACGAGGATGAGGAGCCGTCCTAAAAAAAAAGAAAAATAAATATGAAAAATTAATGGTGAAGAAATTTGTAAGTAAGCTTTAGGAAAATACCACACCAAACCACAAGTATGTTCAACCTCCACCGATTATGAAGTAAACATTGTGATAAATGCTCTAGAAGGATTTAAATCCTTCTTGATTAACAAAAGCGAAATTACCATAAGAACTGATTGTGAAGCAATAGTTGCTTATGGTAGTCAACAAATAAATACTGATAAAAAGCCTCATAAAAGATGACTTTTATTCCAAGAATATGTTTATCATAACAAAATAAAAATAAATTTGGAACACATAAAAGGAGTTAAGAATACTGCTGCTGATATTCTTTCTTGTTTTGCAGGAATACAACGAAATGAAGCCATGTAAGGTTTCTTACAAGAATATAACACAAAAAATGAAGTTTGGGAATCAAGAATTACCCGTACTTACAAACGAGTTTCACTACCCTGGTAGGGAAGTTGTTAATGACAAATTTAACTGTCTTATTGATAACATTTGGAATATTCCAAAAAATGCAAACAATAATGAGCAATTCATTTGTTTAGTCAAGAAGGGAAAGAGCTGGTTCCATATAAAAGAGAAGGAAAAAGGTCTTTGGTCTTTATTGGAGGGTTTGGGCAAAACGGGGATTTTGTCTTTGCTATTGTGGACCTAATCCTGGAAACTCATGAATCATAGGGTTACTAATGAATTTTAACGAGTCCACGGTGCAAAAGTGAAAGAACTTCCGCATCATGCGTGAGTTATTTTTTGGCATGTGTAATTTCGTGAAGTTGAATCTAAGTTGCATGTGTCACCATTAAAAAAATAAAACATCCACAATTGGTTATAAGCTACAGATTTTTGTCCCAATGTCCATCCAAACCTTGTGTGCACATATTTGGCTTTCGACTTGTTATCTTCGTTAACCTAGGGACCCTAATTGTGTTGGTATGTGCATGGTTAACCTCATGTGCCCATCTTTGGCCCTTATTTGTGTTGGTATATGCGGCGATTTAAACGGCAAAGTGAGGAGTGGTTCCGAAAACACCATTTATTCAGCCTCGTTGCCCTTAATTTTCATGTGTTGCTTAAGAAAGAAAAAAAAAGTTCCAGTCTTAAGGTAAGTCCCTGCTTCTGAAGAAGGAGCTCTATTTGACTCCCCTGCCCATGGAGTATAAGTGGGAGGGATGTGTGGCGATTGAAAGGGGAAATTAAGGAGTGTTTGATGAATGACACATAATTGGTTCACGTGGTGGGTTGTTTGTTGCCCTGTTGTATGTGGTGGTCATTTTCTACACCAGCAAAACTCCCTATTGCCAAGACAAAACCAACTCTGTCCCTGCAAATTAAAATTCCTCTCTAGAAAAGCTAGATTAGACTTACCGGTTTAAGTCCTTTGGATATGAGGACCTGACAATTTCTGCAAAAAGCCTATTAGATTATGGATGTTTGGAGTCAATCCTGATTCCTCCATCTGATAGATTCAAGGGATTCAACCCCTCAATCAATGAGGCTACCTGATTTAGGCAAAAATGATGGACTACATTGCCATCAAAATAACAACTTGCCCAAACAACTTTACTGCTAAGAATCACCCATGTCATGTTATGAAACTCTTACTAGAGGATCATAGAAACTATCCCCGCCTGTTCAATGATGAATATGAAAGTTGGGATGTACAGGGTAATACACACAGTGCCAATACAGCCTCATGAAGGCACAAATACAAGGGTACCAATGGTTTTTTCTGAATCAGACAAACGAGAATTTGACTTAATCTTTTCGAAGGCACCCTCAAGGGGCTTTAGTTATCTTTATTTAGAAAATGTGAATATGATTTAGAACCCAGTTGTTTTGTTGTAAACAGTTTTTCTTTGTTTCCTTCTGTTTGTTTTTCAAAAACTTGGGATTGGTAAGCTTGCAAAGGTATGCCCTTAATAGCTGTTTTTGAAAAACGATGAGAGTCCTTTATGATTAGGCTGGTGCTTGGAAGGAAAATGTAAAATCCAACAAAGTCTGGACTGAGGATCTTTAGTACTCGTTAATATCAAGAAGACTAATAAGGATCTTGTAATAAAAAAAAGAGAGTCTAGATTCATTATATTTTATCTTTTCTTTTTTTAATTAGATAACTTACCAAAAATCTGTAGCTTATAACCAATTGTGGTTGTTTTATTTTTTGAATGATGACACATGCTACTTAGATTCAACTTCACGAAATTACACATGCCAAAAAATAACATAATGTGGAAGTTCTTTTAGTTTCGCACCGTGCACTCGTTAAATTTCATTAGAAACCCTATGATTCATGAGTTTCCAGGATTAGGTCCACAATAGCAAAGACGAAATCCCCGTTTTGCCCAAATCCTCCAATAAAGACCAAAGACCTTTTTCCTTCTCTTTTCTGTGGAACCAGCTCTTTCTGGTGTTGTTGATCTCGTTTTCTCTCTCAAACAAACACTACTCTCTCTCTCTCTAACGATAACCCTCGCAGTCGCAGGTTTCAATTCACCATGACCGTGATGATGCCCGCTCCCATTGATGTACGTATTCCTTTCCTAACCCTTCACACACACACACACACTCTGTACGCACCGTTTCGCTCCTATTTATTTATTTTATTCATTCCTCACAATAACAATAACTCGCGTGTCGTGCTCGACGAGTCGTGTTATTCAATTTGATTTTCTCCACTTCCGACGAGTGGTGGTGCCACTGAGGGGGGGGTGCTTCGTTTTGATCTGAGCGAGTGAGCGTTTCGCGATTTCTAGTGCAGTTCGGGGTTTTAATTTTAGGGCTTTGCGGTGTGGATCCGAACTAGGGTGACGCGTTTGGTTTTGGTTTTTGTTTTATGCAGCAGCAAGAGGACGAGGAGGTTCTCGTGCCGCACGCGGATTTGCCTGCGAACAATCACCAACCCATGGAAGGTAGTTCTCGTGCTTCCTTTGATCGCTGGGTGAAAAATTGGCTTGAGGATTTTAGGTTTTGTGTTTGTCTTCATTTTTAGGGAATTTTTTAATCAGTGTTTGCTCTGGGATTTGGATTGGTTTTTGAATTAAAAAAAGGTTTTTCAGCTAATGTTTCATTTGGTTGGTTTGTAATATGGAAGTTGCGGGATTTTGATGCATTTGTTGATTGTGTAATTAATTCTCCAACCTCATTTTTTATTTATGTTCCTGGTCAGCTGTTGGAGGGTCTAGTTCAGTAATGGTCTTGTTTTGTTTTTTTGTTGGTAAATTAAGTGTTCAGCTAATTCCAGATGTGATACGTGATTGTTCCTTTTCCTTTTTGTTTCTTTGATGATCGTTAGTTGTAGCTCAACCTGAAAATGCCAATACCGTGGAGAGTCAACCCGTTGAAGATCCTCCATCATCTAGATTTACATGGAGAATTGACAATTTTTCAAGGCTGAATACAAAGAAGCTCTATTCAGAAATATTTGTTGTTGGTGCCTATAAATGGTATTTTTCTGAGATTTACTAAACTTGTTAATAATGGTGTTCTATTTTCTTGAATATGCTCTGGTATGTATACTTGTTTTCAGTGTTTATCTCTGTCAAACTTGGTTTTATGCTTGGCAGGCGTGTGCTTATTTTCCCAAAGGGAAACAATGTGGACTATTTGTCCATGTATTTGGATGTTGCAGATTCAGCCACTTTGCCCTATGGTTGGAGTAGATATGCACAGTTTAGCTTGGCAGTTGTTCATCAAACGCATAATAAGTATTCCGTGAGAAAAGGTAGTCCGTGCAATTTGATCTTTTACACTTTTACAAGATGACATAGATTATTCATAAATGTAAACAAGAAAGAGCATTGCTGGAATTAAAAGTGAAGAATTTTGCTAGGTTTTTGTTGCAACTACTGGATGGAAGGGCATTTGATACCTCCTTGCACGTTAAAGATTCTTTTATAATGCATTACTCAATTATCATTACAACATTATATGATAAATCATCTGACACCTTTGCTCATTGTGTAATTTATTTATATCTTATTTAATTTTCTGCATCTTTCCCTTTTGTTCTGTATTCACTATAGGATAGTGACATTTTGGAAGGGGGACTGGGGAGTGGATGGGGATTGGGATGGGGTATTGGTTAGTAGTTGTTTAAATTCATTCATATACATGTGACAGAGTTCATATTGTTGTTAACCTTTGGTTCCATCCTCTTGCACCTTGTTTAAAATTAGGTGGAGAACAGGATGATGAGTTCTATAGTCTATTTCCACTAAATGAATTTGTCCGTGTTACTTGTCTCAATTATATTTTTTTATTAAAAGAGGAAGTGAAAGTGCACAATTTATTTTGGATTTATCTATGACCTTGGTGTAGCTTAATTTTATTTACACTATGCAGACACACAGCACCAGTTTAATGCACGCGAAAGTGATTGGGGTTTCACATCTTTCATGCCTCTTGGTGAATTGTATGATCCTAGTAGAGGGTATCTTGTGAATGATACTCTTATAGTCGAAGCTGAGGTTCTTGTTCGTAGGATTGTTGATTACTGGACTTATGATTCCAAGAAGGAGACTGGCTATGTTGGGCTTAAGAACCAAGGAGCTACCTGTTATATGAATTCTCTACTTCAAACCTTGTACCATATTCCTTATTTCAGAAAGGTTAGAACTGTTTGTCTTATTTTGTTTTGCCTGAAGTTCACATATCCATTGAAAAGTAATGGGAAGTTTGTTCCTGGATATTACATTTCAGGCTGTGTACCATATGCCAACAACTGAGAATGATATGCCCACTGGTAGCATCCCTTTGGCCTTACAAAGTTTATTCTACAAGCTTCAATACAGTGACACTAGTGTTGCAACAAAGGAGCTGACAAAGTCTTTTGGATGGGATACATATGATTCTTTCATGCAGCATGATGTTCAAGAACTAAATCGGGTTCTCTGTGAAAAACTTGAAGACAAAATGAAGGTATGGCAAGAGATTTGGAATGTTTGTTCATGATTCTTCTTGATGAGTGATCATACCAAATGGTTGTTGTATGTTATTTTTCTTCAGGAAACTGTTGTTGAGGGAACTATACAAAAGTTATTTGAAGGACACCATATGAATTACATTGAATGCATCAATGTAGACTACAAATCAACTAGAAAGGAGTCATTTTATGGTACTTCCTTATGCATTTTGAATTCAATTATATGTTTAGTTCTTCTTTGTTATGTAATTCTAATTTAGTTTTTGCATATGCATGTTAGATCTTCAGCTTGATGTCAAAGGTTGTCGTGATGTTTATGCTTCCTTTGATAAGTATGTTGAAGTTGAAAGTCTTGAGGGGGATAACAAATATCATGCTGAACAGTATGGTTTGCAGGTTAGTTGCTATTCATAAATGCTGAAGCAGCTTATACAATATTAGTGTCATTTGGAGAAGTTAACTTTGTGTGTTTCTAAGAATTTTTCTGTAAACTTGTTTTGATATTTTTTTTTGGAAGGCAGAAAATATAGTATATTATTAATCAGAGCTATAGCAGCACCAGAGGTACTGCTGCAGACAATACATAGGTGCCATACAAGTATTACACTATTACACTATTACACTACCCTCCAGTACAAGATAGGAAAAAACAACATTGACCCCACCACATATGCTAGATATGTGTAATCCAATTTAGCCAAAGTATTCCACAAGGTTGGAAGACCAGTGATTGAAAGAAGAACAGAACTTTTTATCTCTGGTCTTTAACCATGACCATAATAAGAATAAGGCATCTTCCATTACTTTGGATGCATCAAATCGATTGCCTTGGAATAACAGTAAATTCCTATGCTGCAAAATTGAGCTAGTTAGTGCAATCCACCATCCACACCATCGATTATGATTCTTCCTATCACCGAAGCCATCGCAGAATTGAGCAAAGTGAGATGCTGGGGAAGCTGCAAGTGGTCCCACCATCCGATTCCATCTCATTGATTCCCACCATAGTCCACTGGTCAGTTCACAATTAAAAAACAAGTGACCAGCATCCTCTTGATATTATTATTCTATGAACCATTTCCATTTAAAAAATATAAGAAATTGTGGGTTTGGCGAATTACTTTTTGTCTTCTGCATCGATACTGTCTGTCAGATGTTGCTTGCAAATTTAAAACTGTGATGCATCTTCCTGAATATTAGCTGGGAAAGTGCAGAAAACAGCCAATTGACAGTTACATAGTTTTTGATGGTGCTTGTGTGAAATTTTGAAAGATCCCTAAAGTGTTCTTGCAAAAGTTGAATGCAAAGTTACTGATTGCTGTTTTTATGCAGAGTGATAGGGTAGTAGAACTCTAGAGAAGATTAAGTGGAGAGAGAGGGAGAGATAGAGATGAATTCTGTTTCTATTCTTTAAGGATGATCTTACATCGTACGGTCCGATAGTACAGTCAGGTTATATACCAGCTCTAGTAGCGTACAGCGCAAGCTTACTACAATAATCAACTTCTATTTTGTTTATCTGACTAAACTAACTGAAGGAAAGCTTCTTGAGGCTTTCTGCCTTAGCTGACAAATAACACACACACACAATACTCTAATGTAGGGAAGCTTTGCTTCTATTTTCTTTTTCATGTTCCTTGGTTATATTTTGGCTCTTATGTTTCGAGGATATCTTATCCTTGCTGTTGTGCATTGGGCTGCTTTATTTTATAAACTCTCTCTCTGTCTCTCTCTCTCTCATTCTCTCCTTGTCTTTTTGATCAAAAGCAAAATATTCATTGCATTTTTTTTTGTTGGGGTAATGAGCCAGGGGCAGCTTCACTTGTAAGAGGTTGTATTTGAAAAAACTCTTCTAAGGCAGTCAAAAGCCTTCTGTTATTCAGCTTGTCAATGTCTGCATTATCCCTCCTTTGCTCCTGTGCATTCTGTATTTTGATGTTCACAGCCATGTAAATTGGCAAGTGAATGTGATATTCAAATGTGTGTCCTAGTGCATTAGACTCTCACCTAGTAGGATCTGAGTAGGGTAGATGTACACACTACAGTCTTACCCATGTAAGTGGAGGAGAGGCTGTTTCCCGGATTTGACCCAATGATCTGATTGTAAGGCAGCTTGTTCTGAGTTATTTATGATATTTGCTTAATTGAGTGAACCGTGATATTCAATAGATCAAGTTATTTATGATGTTTCTTAAACAAGTCTAGGATTTGCTGGTTTACTCAATCACAAATTGCTCTGCAACCATGGTGATCACAAATTCTTTAAAGGGTTGTGGGGTGGTGGGCACCAATAATGTTATAACGGTATAGTGGGTTACAGATTGGCCACGCCATTGAAGATGGGTTACTGAAAGCCTGAGAGTTGTTCACTAAAAGTTTAGAATGAACACGCCGTCAAGACTAAAATAACTGGGAAACACAGGATGTGGCAATGTGAAACTTTGAAACAGTGGTTGAAAAAAAGCTACCATCAAAACAAAGGCTGCTATGCGAAATACTAGATGAAGTTGCATGTAGAACTAAACAAGAAGCTATGGCTATGGAGCATGGAGCAATGGACAAAGACATGGACAGATGCATGCACCCATAGACACAGGCAACACTCAAATATAGGATATTGGGATATGACATTATGTGTGTATGTGTGAGTGCAAGTCAAATGTCAAACTAAATTAAATATAAGCTATATGATAAGATCTGGATTGAGAGTCAAGATTTATATATTCACCTTATTCAATGCTAGTAGAAGAAATAATTGCCTGAAAGGGTTGTTGATTGATGGGGCCTGGTCGGAGGAGCCGGCAATAGTCAAAGAGGCAGTTAAGGTGTTCTTTGAGCAACGGTTTCAAGAGAATGTGATTGAGAGACCTACTTTTGATGGATTATGCTTCCAGACCATCGATAGTCACCAAAATGAGACGTTGGTGGGGCGTTTTCAGGAGGAGGTAAAAAGGGCTGTATGGGATTGTGGGAGTGATAAGAGTCCGGGACCAGATGGATTAACCTTCAAATTCATCAAACAATCCATGACTACATGCTCATGAGGATGGGCTTTTGTGAAAGGAGGAGGAAATGGATTAATGGTTGTCTGTCCACTGCAACCATATCCATTTTAATTAATGGAAGCCCTTCTAAGGAATTTGCTCCTAAGAGAGGTCTAAGGCAAGGTGATCCCCTTGCACCTCTTCTCTTCAATATTGTAGGGGAAGGTCTCACAGGTTTGATGAAGTCAGCTGTGTCCAAGAATCTTTTCAGAAGCTACCAAGTGGGATCTTTAAAAGAGGAAGTGAACATCCTCCAATATGCTGATGATATTCTGTTTTTTGGAGATGCCACTCAGCATAATGTTAGAACTCTAAAATGTATTCTGAGGTGCTTTGAAAAGGCTTCTAGCCTCAAGTTAAACTATTCTAAAAGCCACTTTGGTTGTCTGGGTAAATCTGGAAGTTGGTGCAGGGATGCAGCTCAATTCCTCAACTGCAGTAATATGGATTTTCCTTTTTCTTATCTTGGAATTTCAATAGGGGTGTTCTTCTAAGAGCTGGATTGTGTGGCAGCCTATTATAAGGAAGTTTGAAGCCAAACTTGCAAAATGGAAGCAAAGAAGTTTATCTATGGGGGGCAGAATCACTCTCATTAATTCAGTCTTATCAGCCTTACCTATCTATTTACTATCTTTCTTTAAGATTCCCAAAAAAGTGGTGCACAAGATTGTTTCCATCCAGAGAAATTTCCTTCGGGGAGGTCATCAAGAGGCTAGTAAGATTCCTTGGGTGAAGTGGGACACAGTTTGCCTTCCTAAGAACAAAGGGGGCCTAGGGATTAAAGATTTATCTAAATTTAATGAGGCTCTACTTGGCAAATGGGGGTGGGAGCTGGCTAATAATCACAACCAACCTTGGACTAGAATTTTACTCTCCAAATATGGTGGGTGGAAGGAGCTGATCTCTAGTGGAAAGAGTAAATTCTCTTCCCAATGGTGGCAGGACCTAAAGGCTATCTTTCAGCAGCAACACAACAATTGCTTTCTTGATAACCTAAAGTGGAGGGTGGGATGTGGCTCCAAAATCAGTTTCTGGAAGGATAAGTGGCTGGGGGACAATTATAATCTCCAAGCAAAATATCCTAATCTATATTTAATAAGCAAACAGCAGACCTCTTCAATCAATTCTATGGCGGATTTCGTGGAGGACAGATGGGAATGGAAGCTAACATGGAGAAGGAATTTTTTTGATCATGAAATTGACATGGTAGCTGCTCTCCTAGCTGAGATTGAGTCTGGCCACATCCATCAATCCAGCAGGGATTTCCTTTGGTGGAAGCCTGACCCTAATGGTCTATTTTCAACAAAGTTTGCCTACAAAGTGTTGCAGGAGGCTCATAATAATGCTAATGAAGACAGGGCCTCCAAGATTATGTGGAGACTGAAAATTCCCCCAAGAGCGAGTGCTTTTTCTTGGAGACTATTCAAGAACAGGCTCCCTACTAGGGATAATCTCAGAAGGAGGCAAGTGACATTGCCTTCATACAGCTGCCCTCTATGTGAGCATGAAGAAGAATCTGTCAATCATCTTATGTTCAACTGCTCCAAGACTAGGAGTCTTTGGTGGGAGCCAATGAGATGGGTTAATAGAGTGGGTCCTCTCCCCATAGACCCAAAGAATCACTTTTTGCAATTCTCTCAGTGGAATAGGCAAAGTTGTACAATCAAGAGATGGGAATTCCTGTGGATAGCTCTGTCCTTGCCATTTGGCATCACAAAAATGGCATGGTTTTCAATAACCAGCCTTTTAATCCTGAAAAGGTCATGGATGACGCCTTATTCCACACTTGGTCCTGGCTTAAGTGTGTGGAGAAGGGCTCCCAACTGCATTTTAATTTCTGGTCAACTAATTTGAAGGATGCTTTTTCCTAGAGGGGCTGGGTTTGTATTGTATTGTGGCCTGTCTATTGATTCCTCCTAGTGGGGTTTAGACTGTATATGCCTTGTTTTTATCATTGTATTTTCAGTACACCTAGTACTGAATTTCATATATATTGATATTTGCCGTGCAAAAAAATAAAATTCTGGCATATCATCAAGCCCGATGTCCTACGCTTCTTGGATGAATTCTATGTCAATGGAATTTTTCCAAAGGGCTCAAGTGCATCTTTCGTAGCCTTGATACCCAAGGTACTGGACCCTCAAATACTGAGCGACTACAGACCTATCTCATTGATAGGGTGCACATATAAGATAGTTGCGAAGATACTGGCGAATAGATTGAAGAAGGTTATGCCTTTTCTCATACATGAAAGGCAATCAGCATTTTTAGAAGGCAGATACATGTTACATAGCGTGATGATTGCAAATGAGGTCGTTGACGAAGCCAAAAGGTGCCAAAAACCGTGCTTGGTGTTCAAAGTGGATTATGAGAAGGCGTATGATTCTGTGTGCTGGGGATTCCTGATTTATATGTTGAAAAGAATGAGTTTCTGCTCCAAATGGATCCAGTGGGTGGAGGGGTGCCTAAAATCAGCATCTGTTTCAGTCCTGGTGAATGGTAGCCCTTTAGCACAATTCACGCCTCAGAGAGGGCTCAAACAAGGAGACCCATTATCACCTCTCCTCTTTAATATAGTGGCAGAGGCACTCAATGGCATTATGTCACAAGCGCTCCAGAAGGGGTTGTTCAGGGGTTTCTTATGTGGTAAAAACAAGGTGGAAGTTAGTCTGCTCCAGTATGTGGATGACACAATCTTCTTTGGAGGGACATCAATGGATAATGTGAGAGCTATCAAAGCAATGTTGAGGGCTTTCGAACTGGTGTCGGGCCTCAAAATTAACTTTGCTAAGAGTGGCTTTGGTGCTTTTGGGGTGTCGGATTTATGGAAAAATGAGGCAGCTGATTACCTCAATTGTAGCCTGTTGATGTTCCCTTTCACATACCTTGGTGTTCCTATTGGAGCAAATCCGAGATCATATCAGACATGGGTCCCTATCATATCTAAGTGTGAGAGAAAGTTAGCGAAATGGAAGCAAAGACACACTTGTCTTTTCGGGGGAGAGTGACTCTCCTAAAGTCAGTGCTAACGTCTATTCCTATTTATTTTTTCTCTTTTTTCAGGGTACCTAATAAGGTGGTGGACAAGTTAGTCAGGATTCAAAGAAGGTTTTTGTGGGGAGGGGATCAGGAGCAAAACAAAATAGCTTGGGTCAAATGGGAAACTGTATGCTTGCCAAAGGAAGATGGGGGACTAGGAGTCAAAGACATTAACTCATTCAATTTATCGTTGCTGGGTAAGTGGAAATGGAACTTGTTTCACAGCCAAGGGGAGCTGTGGGCTAGGGTACTAGAATCGAAGTATGTGGGTTGGAGGGGTTTAAGCAAAATAACTAGAGGGAAGGGTGAATCGGTATGGTGGAGGGATCTAAAGCTCGTGCTTAATCATTCGTAACATGGAGCGATAATGAAGAATACAACAACATGGAGGGTTGGATGTGGGGATAAGTTTAAATTCTGGGAGGACGTATGGATGGGGGGAGAGGAGTCGTTACTTGCAAGATTCCCTAGGTTGTATAGCATTTCTACTCAGCAACACCAAAGTATACAGCATATGGGGGGCCTTCAAAGATGCAGGTTGGGAATGGGATTTTAGGTGGAGAAGACCACTGTTTGATAGCGAAGTAGATTTGGCAGTGTCATTCTTATCGGATGTTGCACACCACCCAATCCAGCCTCAGAAAGGTGATAAGTGGGTGTGGAAGGCAGACCTGAGTGGGCAGTACACGGCCAAATCTGCCTACTATGTGTTTTGGGGGGAAATAGATGAACAGCAACAAGATGGAGCATTTGAGGAGCTGTGGAAGATTAAGCTTCCGTCTAAAATTGTTATATTTGCATGGAGGGTAATCAGAGATAGACTACCAACTAGAGTAAACTTGCCGAGGCGACAAATTCAGCTTGGAGATTCAGGATGCCCATTCTGCGGAGTTGAGGAGGAGAGCGCAGGTCACCTATTCTTGTGCAGCAAGATCATTCCAATATGGTGGGAATCCTTATCTTGGGTGAACTTGTCGGGTGCCTTTCCAAATCATCCAAGGCACCACTTTCTCCAACACATTTATGGAGTGGCAGAGGGAATGTGGTCTAGTAGATGGAAATGGTGGTGGATGACACTGACATGGACCATTTGGAAGCACAGGAATAATATTATCTTCTCAAATGGCTCATTCAATGCCAACGGAATCCTAGATGATGCAATTTTCTTACTATGGACGTGGCTCACAAATTTGGAGAAGGATTTTAATACTCACTATAATTACTGGTCTTCCAACATTAGAGCAGGGTTCCTAAATAGAATAGGATAGAATATTAGTGCAGATTTCTATATAACCTAAATGATATTTCAGATTGGTTCAAAGAAAACCAAATGTCTTGGGACCAAATCTGGATTGCTATTTGTATTTTCAGTACCTCTGGTACTCAATTAATATATAATATTATGTTTGCTGATCAAAAAAAAAAAATATTCACCTTATGAAAATGACATGTTATGCTTTGCAAAATAAGAAGCATGATTTTAAAATGTAAGTACTTTGTTTTTTTACAAAACAAAAAATATTCCAATATGTTATAGCCTGTATTCTGCATCTGTGATGCAGTGACGCCACATTTAGAAACTTCTTTACCTCTGTTAATATTTAGTTATAGTTTAACTGACAGCCTTTTGTTGTAGTTGGTTGCTAATTCTGTTACCACTTGAAGTGCAAAACATAATAGCAATTTTTTTTAATCAGTTTGTTAGAATGTCAGGAATATCCAATATTGTCTTAACCATATTTTTGACTTTTGGATTATCCTTTATCCTTTAGAATTGCTTTCCTTATTTCCTCATTATCTCTTAGGATAGGTTACCATGTTTCCTTATTATAACAGTGGTTTAACTGTTGTAATGTTGTGTGTCTTGGATGACCACACTAAGCCTCTATTTATAATGAGCAAATAGGATCAGTATTGATTACATTGTATTAATCTGATAATGAGTAATAAGGACTAAATCACAAATTTCTATCTAATCATAAATAAAAGAATAATATATAAATCTAAACACTCCCTCAAGCTTGAGCATATGTCATGAATTGAGCTTGTTATAAATGTGGTTAACCCGATAGAAAATGGAAGAGCTTGTGCTAGTGTTTAGGAGAGCTTATGAAAATAACTTACGATATATCCATAAGCTGTTTTCAGCTTATTTCAATAAGCTCTCCAAGATAGCTTACGAAAATAGCTTATAGCTTGTATGAAAACAATCTAACCCGATTTCCTCTTTCATTGTAGAAACTAATACACTATTGCTTATATGATGCGCACTTATGCAATAGGTTAACCCCCTATATGGAAATCATTCTCCCACTCTTAACCCTAACTCAATCGGGTGACCCTTCGAGCATCCTTTCTGTTGGTGCTTCCTGCGAGGCCTGTACCCACCCGTCTTTCTTCTCTGTTTTCTGTTTAGCTTTCTTTTTTCTTCTGAACTTTTGCTACAATGGCTTCATCTGGCCAGCCACCTCCACCTGTTCAGCCAACCTCTCAGCCTATTAAGCCACCATTAGCCTCTTCTTGTGGATTGGCTATTATTTTGCTGTTTTAGACATAGTAATTGGCTGTTATTTTACTGTTTTGGATTGGACCTATTGGTTAATCCGAATATAATATTTTTAATTTTAGGTTGTGTTCTTTATTTTTCAGCACATATATAATTATATATTATATACATGTAATATAAATTACTTAGTTATTCTTTTTATATTAAGTTGACTTTTCTGAAATTCATTTAAAAATATTATGATTTGAAATTTTTATATGAGCTGTGTTCTTTGTCAGACCATATTTTGGTCTTGGCCATGTGTCTAAGTTGTGTCTGTCATGTTTTGGTGGTGTGGAAAAAAATAAATGTTTTAATTGGACAGAGTGGAGTATCTGATGCATGTAGGGGTGTGGAAGGAGTCTGGTGGAATTGTGGCTGGTACTAATTTAAAAACACCCTGAGAAGGGGCCAGTGTTCATACTTCATATAGTTGTGTTGCCAGTGTATAGCAGTGGTTGGCTAGTACAAAAATAGTGGAAGGCATGGTAGTTGAATCGGGATACAAATCATGTAAAGGAAAGCTTCTGAATCAAATCGTGAATCGTAAGATTCATGATAAAAACACACACACACTCATTTATATATATACATATAAGCATTGTAGGAGCATTTGAACATAAAGAAACATGAAAAACGACATAGTAATCCATTTTGCAGTTAAACATCTATCAAAGTGACCTATATTAATAAAGATACAAACAGAAAAGGGGACCACCAGTAGCAAACAACAAAGACAGACTACTGGCCAGCAACAAAGAAACATGAACAGGGGACTATTATATCATATATTCTGCTTTATTTAGATTATTATATTACTGCTATACATTATACTTTAATTTTTTTTATATTTTTAATAATATTATATTTATTGTTAGTAGTATTAGTATTCTTTAGTTGATTATATCATGTTATAGAATGATTCCATATCAGGTAAATAATTTTATAGGAGAATAAAGCTAGCCTTAGTATTTATATCCAATTGATTACGAAATAATGTATTTTTGTAACTAAATATTAGTCTTTTTTTTTTGTAACTAAATATTAGCTAAATAATGTATTTACAAAATGTCTTAGTATTCTTTAGTTGATTACACTCAATTTTACATAAGAAAAAGAAAGCTATTGAACTCAAATTGAGGCCCAATCCATCGAAACATACAGGAGGGGGGGGGGGGGGTATCCTGAAATGGAACCCTAAGACTTGACCTATAAACAGCACTGTTAGTTTACGCAGCCCCTATGGAGGAGGAAGACAACGCAGATGGACGAGTGAAAGGTCAGCGGCGGCAAGATGGAGACTGCAGGAGTTGTCGCTGGTGTTGGTGAAGGTCACAAGGCCTTGTCCGTCGACAGCCCAAACAGAGGAGCGGCTGCGAAACTCGCAATTGGCTGCGATTTTTTGTAATTTTACCCAAATTGTTCTAGAATGTTGCGATTCAAACAGAAATCGTGATTCCAGCTATTCTCGTGCGATTCAGCTACAAGAAAAATACGCCATCCGATTTGCATCGCTGGACCTCCGAATTGCATCATATCGTATGAATCGTATTGCGATACTAGTGATACTTACTACCATGGTGGAAGGGTGGTCAAAGATGAGGCTTGTTATCTGCCAAACAGAAGAGGAAAAACTCTAAATGGTGCAAACATGTTGGTTGGCTCTACATGCTTGAGGAAGACTCAACACAAACCTTGAAGAGAGTGCTGGGTAAGTTGAAGAAGAACAAAGCCTTTGTTTTTTTTTTTTGATCAGCAAAACTAAATATATTATATATATAAATGATCAAAAGTACCAGAGGTACTAGTACATAGGGATATACATCCTGATATCTAGACACCGAAACTAAGGTATTCTAGATATTAGGAGAACATGTCTTTTGTTCTAATTGTAACACCCATTACATGAGAAAACCCTGACTAATATTGCTTGCCCATTGGTTTAGATGAGTTGAGAAATGTTTCTCAAAATGTCTAAGCCAAGTCCAAGTCCAGAAAACAACTTCATCAAACAATCTGTTAGCATCAAATTCTGCATTTGAAAATAGAACTCTGTTTCTGATTTTCTAAATAGCCCAAGTTACCGCCATCCACCAGTATCTCCATCTCTTAATCCTCAAACCTTCTACCTGGATGAAGATATGCTGTAGAAAATTTTGTTTAGGCCCAAGAGGAAAGGCAATTTGTAAATTCAACCAAGACATCGATTCCCACCAGATTGGTTGGATGAAGATGCAATGGAAGAACAAATGAGATGCCTCCTCTACAGCTTCTCTGCAGAATATGTGGCTAGAACAGTGATGGTGAGAGATGGTGAGAGAGAGAGGGAGAGAGATGGCGAGAGAGAGAGACATGGGGCGAGAGAGAGTGATGGTGAGTGGGTACGAGTTGTGTCCAAAAAAGCGAGACGGTAGGAGCGGGGTAGTGAGGATCCTAGGCGAAGCTACGCCGGCACCAAGCCTGTGCAACATTTCCACCATGCACGCACTACTTGGAGGGAGAGAACAGACGTTTCAACTTTTTACTTCACGAGGTTTCCTGAGGATGTTATGGAGAAGGATCTCTGGTTTCACTTCAAAAAATGGGGGGATGTTAGGGAGCTCTTTATTTCTAAGAAGAGAAACAAAATGGGCAGAAGGTATGGATTCGTGAGGTTCAAGGGGGTTTCCGATGTTCGTGCACTAGAGAGGCAGCTAGATAACCTCGTAGTGGGAGGTTTGAAGATATACGTGAATGTCCCGAAATATGCAAGAGAAATGGGGAGACCGGTGCCTAGAAAAACAGAGTCCAATCTCCAGGGGGAGGGTGGCAGCCAACGCCTGATACCACCTCAACCACCACTTTTTCAGCAAAGGGCCCTAGTGCCGTCGTACGCAACTGTCCTGCGCAGAGATACAAGACTTCCAAAGCAAACGCGAAACGTAGATAAGGCAAGCTCCGGACAAGATTGGTCTCAATCATCAGTTTACATCGACACCCTGGATGGAATTAAACCGTGGTTCTCCGAGGCGTGGGTGGGGTGATTAAAGAATATGTCCAGCTTCGACAAAGTTGAGGACGAGCTATCTTGGGAACTAGGAGCAGAAATAGTACCCAAGTACTTAGGGGACGATATGACCCTACTCCTTGGACTTTCAGATACCAAGGCAGAAGAAATGGTCAATGAAGAATCCCAGCGTGGAACGACGCCATTTTATTCTCTGGAGAAATGGAATCCCAATATCAGAACGGGCAACAGATTAATTTGGGCCCTCTGCTGGGGGATCCCTTTAGTCGTGTGGGACATTGCAAATATTCGCAAGATCGTAGCTGCGATAGGTGACCTAGTGGAGGTGGATGACGATGTGGAGGAGCTCTGACGGCTGGATCGGGCGAGGGTGCTCATCAGGACCCCATGGAGGCCCGCACTTCAGCACACGGTGAACCTGCATATCGGCGGGGAGGTATACCAGGTCCACATAGTTGAAGAAGCAACGCATAACTCTAGAAAGTGTTCCTGCTCTGGTCGTAGCAGTTTCGGCTCATCGGAGGAGATATCCTCGTTCGTCGGTGACACTGACGGCACTAACCTGAACGATGAGGGAGCGTCGGAAACCAATAAAGAACCACCAGGGGTTGACGGAAGCTTTGCCGCTGTGAGAGAGGTTAGGGGTAAACCACTTTTATCCGGTGGACAAACCCCCAACGGTCAGAATCCTGCTGATGAACCAGTGGATAATAACCCTGGAACTTGCTGCGCTGCCAACCATCAAGGCGCGTCAGTATCGGGAGCTCTAAATGGAAAGTTTTCAGAGGCAAGTCGCATTGTGGAGATAGCGGAGGATTGTGAGAAAAAGGAAATAGCCAGAGGGGTCAGGAAGTCAGATGTCGGGACGAGGGAGGAGTAGAACAAGGCAGAAGGTCCTCACCATTTGGATAAAGTTGACTATTTAGGAAGGGGCAGGCAATAGATGAGAGAGACTTCAGAGGGCCACAGCTGGCAACACCCTATGACTTGTGCAATACAAGTGTCACCCGAGGAGAGCAAGTTGGCCTTGACGAATGCAACGTCTCCCCCGCATCACGTGATGTTGATATTGGGCCTTTGAATGTGGGCTTATCTAATATCATTGAAACTAATGCTGATATATCACAATTCTGCCCTAGCCCAACTAAAAAGACGTTTGAAACCCCTGGAACATGGAAGGTGTACTCTAGAGGCAGGTGGTGCAAAAAGAAAATGTTTCTAAATAGTGTGGACCGGAATCTAGCGGAAGATAATGACACGAGTACCTTGGCTCCTCACGCTGCTGATACTGGACCTACGAACCTGGGCCTATCAAATTGCACAACTACAGTAACCCAGCAACCTAAAGTAGCATCAGATACTTCCTTGTCCCTATCTCGGATCACCTTCAGGAAGCTGAACACCATTGGAGCACGGTAAAGAAATTGGGGATGACCTGCGACCTGAATCATGACAGCATCATTGAAAGTTTCTGGGCCATGGAGAACAGAGACAAGAAAGAGGCAAAGAAGTTGGATAATAGGATACTTGCCTCATGAATATTCTCTCATTCAATGTAAGAGGACTCGGGAAGGGTGTTAAATGGAGTGCAATCAGGAGGCTGGTGAGGAAACACAATCTAGACCTATTGTGTCTTCAGGAGACGAAGAGAGATCGAATCGACAAACCACTTTGTCAAGCTCTATGGGGAGATGATGATGTAAACTGGGAATTGCATCCTGCAGAAAATACTGCAGGGGGCTTATTATGTATATGGTCTGACAAAAGATTTAAAGTCGAAAGAAAAGTAACAGGTAGGGGATTCATTATGTTGGAAGGCACATGGCTCAGCGAAGCCCAGAACGTGTGTATAATAAATGTCTATGCTCCCTGTGATTCTCAGAACAAAAGGCATCTCTGGGGGAATCCCTTAGGCAGCAAAAAATACTGCGCCCAAATGTCTTATGGTGTCTGATGGGTGACTTTAACAGTGTTAGAAACCCTTCAGAGAGGGTGGGCCTTTCTCTGAGAGGGGTGGATGATAGACTTATCAGCGAATTAAATGACTGGATAGCGGATCTTGAAGTCGAAGAGCCACCATGTGTGGGGAGAATACACCTGGTTTAGACCAAATGGTGTTGCCAGGAGTAAATTGGACAGAACATTCGTATCAGCTGAGTGGTTTTCCAAATGGCCAGCAAGCACACAATTTATTCTGGATAGGAACTTCTCTGATCACTGCCCTGTTCTGTTCACCTCCAAATGTGTGGATTGGGGACCCAAACCCTTCCGTGTTCTTGATTGCTGGCTCAAGGACTAGTCATTCTCGAAAATAGTTCATGATTTCTGGTCACAGATGCATCTAGGGGGGTGGGGAGGTTATGTTCTAAAAGAAAAGATCAAGCGGCTTAAAGTAAGGCTGAAATCCTGGAACAAGGAGCAGTTCGGCGACACATTTAAGAAGGTCCAGAACCTAGAGCTCGAATTGAATAAGCTGGAAAGTGATATTGCTGATAGGCAATTAACTGACCAAGAGAATATGCGAAGGAAACAGCTGCAACAGGACCTTTGGGCAGCAGCACAATCATATGAATCACTAGTGAGGCAGAAAGCAAGGTCAAAATGGATCAGAGAGGGGGATTGTAATTCCCGGTACTTCCACTTGGTGATTAACTCTAACCGTAGACACAATGCTGTCAACGGTTGACTATTGATGGCTCCTGGGTTGATGAACCAGCTAGAGTGAAAGAGGAGATTTATAGGTTCTTTCAGCAGAGATTCCAAGACCCCCTCCAGTGCAGACCACAACTGAATGGGATCAGCTTTAACACTGTCGGACAACAGGAATGTCAGCTACTGGTGGAAAGTTTCAAGGAGGAAGAAATAAGGAGGGCGGTTTGGGACTGTGGATGTGAGAAAAGTCCAGGCCCGGATGGACTTAATTTCAAATTTATCAAGCATTTCTGGCAACTTTTGAAACCGGACTTTCTCCGCTTCCTCGATGAATTCCATGCAAACGGGGTCTTCCCAAAGGGAAGTAATGCCTCTTTTATTTCCCTAGTCCCTAAGGTGCCCGAGCCTCAGAGCTTAAATGATTTTAGACCTATCTCTCTTATTGGCTGTGTCTAAGATTGTGTCTAAGCTGCTGTCAAATAGGCTGAAGAAAGTACTGCCAAGCATCATAGATGAAAGACAATCTGCTTTCACACAGGGTAGGCAGATGCTCCATAGTGTGATTACTGTTAATGAAGTGGTAGAGGAAGCAAAAAGGGGCCACAAACCGTGTTTGGTGTTCAAAGTTGATTTCGAAAGGGCTTATGATTCCGTTTCGTGGGATTACCTACTATATATGCTGCGCAGAATGGGTTTCTGCAACAAGTGGATCCAATGGATTCATGGCTGTCTCAAATCTGCTTCAATTTCGGTTTTGGTAAACGGAAGTCCTACCTCTGAATTTACTCCGCAAAGAGGTCTTCAACAAGGCGATCCACTAGCTCCTTTGTTGTTTAATATCGCAGTGGAAGGTCTAACTGGACTTATGAGAGAAGCAATCAATAAGAATCATTTCTCTGAATTTCTAGTAGGGAAAGACAGCGTCCCAGTCAGCATTCTTCAATATGCTGATGATACCATATTTTTTGGTGAGGCATCTCTGCAAAATGTCATCACCATCAAATCCATTCTGAGGGGATTCGAATTGGCGTCTGGTCTTAAAATCAATTTCGCGAAAAGCTGTTTTGGTGCAGTGGGAAAATCTGAACAATGGACGAGAGAGGTTGCTGAACTGTTGAACTGCAGAATTCTCCCCTTGCCTTTTAAATATTTGGGCATCCCCATTGGGGCAAACCCAAGGCGGAGTGAGCTGTGGGATCCGATAGTTAGGAAGTGCGAGAGGAAGTTAGCTAGATGGAAACAACGCCATCTATCCTTTGGGGGGAGAGTGACCCTAATTCAGTCTACCCTATCATCGATCCCCATTTATTTTCTCTCTTTTTTCAGGTTGCCCGGAAAAGTAGCGGATAAACTCATTGGAATCCAACGCAGGTTTTTATGGGGAGGAGGATCGGAGCAAAAGAAAATAGCTTGGGTTAAATGGGAAACTGTTTGCCTCCCAAAACAAAATGGGGGCCTGGGCATAAAAGACATAAGGACCTTCAACAAAGCTCTTCTTGGAAAGTGGAGATGGGATTTGTTTCACCAACACAAGGAGCTGTGGGCCAGAATACTTGCTTCTAAGTATGGTGGATGGAGATCATTGGTGGATGCTAAAAGAGTCAGCAACGAGTCAGTGTGGTGGCAGGATTTGCTGGTGGTGACCCATGACCAACAGTTCAATAATATACTTCAAGAGGGAACAATATGGAGGGTGGGGTGTAGGACAAAATCCGTTTATGGGAGGACTGCTGGACTGGCATTGGTCAACCACTAATGCTGAAATATCCCAGGCTATATCAGATTTCCCGCCAGCAACAAAAGTTAATTCTGCAAATGGGGAGCTTCACAGATTCAGCCTGGGAATGGAACCTTTCGTGGAGAAGGCCCCTATTTGACACCGAGGTAGCCTCGGCTGTTGGTTTCTTAGAAGACATATCTCACACCACACTCCAGCAACATGAAGCAGACAGCTGGATATGGAAACCTGAGTCCAATGGTTATTATTCTTCTAGGAGTGCCTACAGATTGCTGCAAGGGAACTCAGATGAGGGAAGCATGGATGATATATTCAAGGACTTATGGAAGCTGAAGATACCAACTAAAGCTTCAATCTTTGCTTGGAGTTTAATTCGAGATCGATTGCCGACTAAGTCTAATCTGCGGAGAAGGCAAATAGATATAAGTGACAGCCTCTGTCCTTTCTGCAGTATTAAGGAGGAAACTGCATCTCATCTCTTTTTTGACTGCAGCAAAACACAGCATCTTTGGTGGGAATCCCTATCATGGATAGGAACTTCGGGGGCATACCCTATAAATCCTAGGCACCACTTTTTGCAGCACAACAATGGGATGAATGGTGGGAAGAAATACAATAGATGGAAGTGTTGATGGGTTGCTCTAAATTGGTCCATTTGGCAGCATAGGAATAAGGTTATTTTTATGAATGCTCCATTCAATGGCAGTAAGTTGCTGGAAGATGCACTATTTTTGGCATGGACATGGTTCAGAGCAATGGAGGAAAACTTTACAATACATTTCAACTTTTGGTCTAGCAATCTTCCAGCTGGTTTTTTGTAAAGTAGGGAGACACCAGCTGTGGTTCTGTAATTTCAGTCGCTTTCTAGTAGGCTAGTAATCTCCTATCAGTCTGTATTCAGCCTGATATGAGGATTTACTAGCCTTACTTACATACTCTTGTATCTATAGTACCTCTGGTACTTCTTCATATATCAATATATATTATTTTTGCTGACCAAAAAAAAAAAAAAAAGCTTCTCTGCAGAAAGGACATCGCAGATCCTGCAGTTGCACATGTCTCCTATGCAGATTCATCCTTGTTGGTAGTCTGTCTTCTATTAGCCTGAAACAGACTATTTTATTTTTGAACATCTAAAACAGCAATATACCTAATATGGTGCTTCCAGGTGAGTTTTAAAGGTGATTTAGGGAATGTGGTATTTCTAGGTGAGTTTGTTGGGAAAATCAATCCAAATTTCCAGGGTTGAGAATTATGAGATGCATTTCAATTCGCAATAGGTAGTGAAATGTATGTTGACTCTTGGAGAACTCACTCCACTACCATAACAAGAGGGTAGGTGGCGAGGTGGGACAACTAAAGTCTTCTAGATCACATTTATGAAATGAGTGGAGGACTTTCACTCCAGCCCCCTTTGGTGCTTTATTGCTGCTATTTGACATGATTGATAACTGGTTATGTCAACATATCAAGACTTTCCTGCTAGTTGGTTAGCTACTTGGATCAAGTTGATACCATTGGACATTATAAAATATCAAAATTCCTGTAAAATCATTTATAGTGGTATATTTTAATTGTTTTTCGTAATATTTTCATAAGTTCTCCTCTACCATTTGGCCTATTTTTCTCACTGGAGCATCTCTGTTTTCTTATCATATGGCAAAACCTCCTTACACAAGTTTCCATCATCTTGTCTCCTGTAGTTCAACCCTAACTTTATCTTGAATACAATTATTCTTAATCTTACACTGTGTGTTCTCCCATCCACCTCTGAATTCTTGTCTTTGCCACACTCTGTTTTTGTTCTAGCTGGCACTTCACTGCCCATTGTCCAATATTCATTGCCATAGTTTATTGCTCTGTTGATATAGCAGAGAGGTAGAATTTCTAGAATTTGGTAGACACTTCTCAATCACAACTCATACCTGAGACTTGAAAATTTTCACATTCTGTATCCTGTAATTCAACCCCAACTTTCTCTTGAATACAATCATTCCTAATCTTATAGTATGTTCAGTCATCCACCTCTTCACTGCCCATTGCCCAATAGCCATTGCTGTAATTTATTGCTGCTCATATATATTGGAGTAATGTACAGAAGAGTTGCATTATTCAACTGCACTCTTAGTTAAAGGGAGCTAGTTAGAAGTTTGTTACAGACAGTTGCATTAACTAATCTATATATACCTCATTGTAACACAAAGTTCAGTGGCCAAATATATTTTTTCTTTCTTGATTCTGAAGTTTCTCTTTCTCTCAGATTCTCTCTTTATCTGCTTTTATGATACTTTAGAACTCTATTAATATAGCAGTGATGTAGAAATTTCTTGAATTTGGTAGACACTTCTCAATCACAACTCATACCCGAGACTTGAAATTTTACAATGTAGTACTGTAAGAAAGTGACAATTTTCACCTTTTTTGTGTAACATGAATTGTAGGATTTAATTTCTTTATATTTAGCTCTGTGGCTTCCAATATTATTATATTACTCAGAAATAATTTATTGTTGCAGCTCAAAACATTTTGTTTATTTGCTTCAAACAGTCTCTTGATATTTTGTTAAGTTGCTTGCTTGTATTTACTGTCTGAATGAAAAATTTAAGCAGTTTTATTTTTATTGAGCTTGATGCACAAACTAATTTACTTTTTAATCGTACATGGTTATTTCAGGATGCTAAGAAAGGTGTCCTATTTATTGATTTTCCTCCTGTCCTTCAACTCCAGCTAAAAAGATTTGAATATGACTTTATGCGGGATACTATGGTTAAGGTTGGCTGTCCAATGGATAAATTTCTTTATGCCTTATCTTGATATTTGTTTGACAGTTAGTACCTATCTATTTAGGTTGTAGAAATTTTACCACTTGATGTGTTGAAATAGAGCTTCAATTAGTCAAACTTTTGTAAGGAGTATGGTGTATCTGGTGTGCTTCAGCTCTACTATAAAAGGATGATGAAGATTATTATAAGTCATGCTTGACAATGTATAGTGCTACTCATTGTTGATTGCTAGTAGTGGTTCTTTCATGGTATTTTTACTGTTGCTGTTTTATTCTTGCAATAAAGTGATTTGGCGTTTATATTTTATTTCGAAGGCAACTTGAACTAAACTGGTTGGTGGTATTACAAAGAAGTGGCTTGTTGAGTGCTCAAGTTAGTTTTGGTGGAATTTAAAGGATAATGCTTTATGGAATTGAAATACACAGTGGACCCTAAGCCATTGTTTGTTAATATTTACTTATTTGAAAATTGTTTTTTATTAGTGCTGCTGGCAGGGGATGGGGGTTGTATGAATGAGTATTTACTTATTTGAGATTGTTACAAAGAAGGAAGATTTTCTGTCAGAGTGAGCATGGGGATTAACTATTATCATAAGTGTCTATGTTTCTGGCAATTTTCATTCACATTTGATAGATCCCACTTTTTCGATACATGAAAGATTAATTTTTTCTGCGATATCACTATATAGATTAATGACCGTTATGAGTTTCCCTTACAACTTGATCTTGATCGTGAGGATGGGAAATATCTATCACCTGATGCTGATAGGAGTGTCCGCAATCTTTACACACTTCACAGGTAATGTTATGGTAGTACCTGTAGTATTTGTTAGCACAGATTGCATGGGATACTTTATAGTCTGTTTATTTACTTTACGAGCATACATAACTGGTTATTTTGTGGTGTTATGCATGCGGTTGATGATTGTGTGTGCGATTCCCAGTTTTGTCTTTGGTTTATTTAGAGTATGATATGATTTGCTGAGCCTTGCATAGTTCTCCCCATGTGCAATTAGTTAGTTCATTTTATGTCTGAATGAAATAATTTGTTAATATACATTGGTCATCTTTTATCATTGAATGATTTCATTTTATATATGGTTTCCATGAATGTTGCTACTTAGAACATGTGAAAGTGGCTGGTATAAGCTTCATATCCAATATTATTTTATTGACCATAATTGGGGTTGTTTTTGTGATGCTTGCTATTGGAGCATGTAATTGCATAATTGTGAAAACAGTTTTCTATCATGTTTGTAAGGGCTGTTAGCTTTTGCTAACAGCACCCATCTAGTGTTAGTCGGCAGTATAGAAATTATAAGGGCTGTTAGTTTCCACTAACGGCACCTCCTAAAATTGAGCTTGTGTGTATGATATGGTCTTAGCAAAGGAAAACAGGCACACCCAAAGGCTTTAAGAAAGTGATAATCAGGCTCTTTATTGAACAAGGTAACAAAAGGAACAACAAATTTAAGAGTAGTAGTAGGTAGCCTATTTATTAGGTAAACGGCTGTAGTAAAGGCATAATCCCAAAACGTGGTCAAGAAGCGTGATGCAGCAAAGTCAAACCCAAATCAACTATGTGTCTGTGTTTTCTCTCAACCTCACCATTTTGATGATGAGTGTGAGGACGGATTAGTCTATGAGAGATGCCAAAGGAAGCTAGGAGATTAGAGAAAGGTCTGTATTCACCTCCCCAGTCTGACTAAATACTCTTGATCTTAGTATTAAGCTGAATTCAACCATGGACTTGAAGTTTTGGAAAACAGAGATGGTTTCAGCCTTGGACTTTATAGGAACAATCCATGTGTACCTAGAGAAAGCATCAATGAAGGAAGCGTAATATGTATAACCAGCATATGAGGTAACATGTGAAGGTCCCCACAAGTCAGCGAAAATAAGTTCTAAAGGTGATGAATACACAGAAGTAGAACTGTGAGAAGGTAATCTATGAGATTTACCCATACAACAAGAAGAACAAAATTATGTGAAGCTTTTATTCAAATGGGAAATGTTACAATGATTAAGAATAATTTTCATAACATGATCATGGGATGCCCTAACCTAGCATGCCAGAGATTAGTAACATTGGAAGAAGAAACAACAGATTTTGAGCCTATGCTAGAGCTATTATTGACAGTAGCAGTTGAATAAGAGAAGTGAACATTTGTAACAGGGGCAGAAGTAGACATCAGCAGGAAAGGATTGCCTAGAAGTTGGAGATTGTGAAACGAATAAAGGCCATCAGCACCCACAACTCCTTGAAGGAGGACCTTATGTGTCTCCTGAGATTTCACAAGACAGATATGAGGATGAAATTCAAAAAACACAAAATTATCTTTGGCAAACTGACTTACACTCAACACATTTTTCGAAATAGAAGGAAAATGTAACAATTTGTGAAGTTTAAAGGTTATACCAGTGTCATTAGGAGAAAGAAAGGTGGAGGAACCAGTTTTAGAGATACTTAAACCTTCACCATTGCCTATGAAGATCTGATCAGGTCCATCAAAATGAGTGAACTGCTTAATATTTTGAGAATCACCAATAACATGAAAACTGGCTCAGGAGGGAAGGTGTTTTCAAGGTGGGGTAAAGTGGAAGGTTGAGAGTGGAGATAAAGTGAGATTTTGGGAGGTCTGATGGAATGTAGATGGCGTGCCACTGAAGGCGAAATACCCCAGGCTATACCTTATATCTGACCAGCAGAATCGGTATATACAGCAATGGGGATGAGCTCAGACACAGGATGGGATTGGAGACTGAAATGGAGGCGCTTATTCTTTGATACTGAAATAGATATGGTTGCCAAGTTTATGTAGGATATAGAAGGGCTTTCAATCTGTCCATACAGACGTGATTCCATACACACCATGTTAGGGACACCCACCAAATGAGCCATCTCTGTGATTTGATACCAAGAGAGGTACTGCAGAATGAGTGCTGCATGAAGTGCTGTCTCGGATTCTGCAAAAACACTCCCACCATGTTTATCTAAGATAAGCATTCCCACCAGAGCGGCATAACTTTGTGGCAGCTGAAGAACAGATGGGCTGCCTCCTCATCCTTTTCCCTACGTAATGGGCATAATTTGTCAGTGATGTCCACATTCCTTCTAGACAAATTAGATTTAGTGGGCAGTCTATCACATATTAATCTCCAAGCGAAAAATGCTGCTTTACTTGGTATTTTTAGCTTCCATACGTCTTGAAATACCCCATCTATGTTCTCATCGCTTGATTCCCTGTCAAGCAGTTGATATGCACTGCTTACAGTTAATATTTGTGAGAGTAATGTGGTAGTAAAAATGAGAATGTTAAGATGGATTTTTGACCATACAAGAAAGAACAAGATACAAAATGATTGTATGTGAGTAGATATTGGTGAGGCTATTGAGGAAAGATTGTTTGGAAATTGGTTAAAATGGTTTGGATGTAGGCTTAAGAAGGTTACTAGAAGCACCAATGAGGAGAGTATAGTGCCTGATCTTTAGCCTTGTTAGAATGGGTAAATGGAGACTAAGAAAGACTTCAGAGGAAATTGTAAAAGAGATCTCATGGTAAATAATATTCCCAAGAATTTGGTTTTTAACCAACCCTAATGACATTATGTGATGAATGTAGCCGACTTTACCTTGTGGGATAATGCCTCACCTAGTGTTTAATTTGGTTTGTGTTGGATTGCCTGCAGTTGCTTTTTTAATTGCACAAAATCATCACCCTTAATTTTATAATTAAAAATTTAAAGAATATAAGAAAAAATTATACAAACCATTTGATTGCCACTGCACCACTCTACAGTTGCTTTTCAACTGCAGGGAATCCTAAAAAGAACTATTGCTTTTCTTTTCTTAAACTTTTGTGAAGAGAGAAAGAATAGCATTGATCTCACATGACTATTTTTTTTCTCATCCATCTCTTTAGTATCCCAGACGAAAGAAGATGGCATCACAATGTGTTTTCTTTCTTAGCTAATTCTTTCATGGTCATGGAAATGGGAATGTTGGTGGAATTTTTATTTTTTTTTGCTCAGCATGTTGGTGGAATAAAATCCACAAGATGGAAATGCTGGTGGGTTGCTTTAACATGGACCATATGGCAGCAAAGAAATAGGATAGTTTTCCAAAATGACACCTTCAATGGAAGCAAAGTGTTGGATGATGCAGTACTCCTAATTTGGACATGGCTCAAATCTATGGAGAAAGATTTTGCACTAGACTTTAACCAATGGTCCACTAATCTAAGAGCAGGTTTTTGTATTTAGGATGGGATAGTAGGTGCTGGATATTTGTAATATGTTATTGTGAGACTAGTGTGGTTCCTTGTAACAAACAAAGGAACCAGCTGGCTACATAATCCTCATTATGTATCTTTAGTACCACTGGTACTCCTCATATATAAAATATCTATTTTTGCTGAGCAAAAAAATAAAAATAAAAAAAAATAGGGAAGTTATGCGAATTGATATCATTGGCTGAATCATGTAATTGGTGTATGCAGTTACCTTCAAGACTATTTTTCTCTTTATCCATTCTAATGAAGGAATTGCTATCCAATTTGTTTTATGCATATTTAATCTATGAAGTTCTGCTTAACATACTTTAAAATTTTTCTCCAGTGTTTTGGTTCACAGTGGAGGTGTGCATGGTGGACATTATTATGCTTTTATCAGGCCAACCCTCTCTGAACAGTGGTATGTGTAATAGTGTTGGGAGATCTCTGCTGCTCATTGCCTGTTGATCTAGCATGTATTTTTACATTTATGTGATGCAAACATGAGACATAAATATCTAGATATGAAGAACAATAACTTGCTGTTGGGAATATGGTGTGAACAGAGATTTTTTTACAAGCATCATTTTGTTTATTGGGAAGGAGTTCTAGCAGGTGTTGTATAGGGATAGACAAAATGACACAATAAATATCTAGATATGCAGAACAATAGCTTGCTGTTGGGAATACAGTGTGATCACAGATTATTTTACAACTTACAAACATCTTTGTGTTTATTGGGAAGGAATTCTGGCAGGTTTTTTTTTTTTGTAGGATAGACAAGTGATCCTTAATCATTTTAGCTAACATGTAGATGTTAGATGCATAATCATTTTAGCTACTGGAAAACCTAAAATATAAGCCACCATAAGGTCGTGATGGTAGAAACAGATTCAACTGTTTGTGTTGTCATGCAGAGTTAAAATTAATTATCAATAAGGATATGACTTTTATCGGAGTTTCAGATAAAGGCCTTGTATGATGCAAAATTCAATTTTAAAACAACAAGCCTTTATTCTTTGCATGATAATTTACAAATTTACAGATCTCACTCTTTTCACCTAATTAATTATTGGGTCTCCTTCCAAGAGAAAGAGTTATCTTGTTAAACTAAAATTATTGCAACTCTTTCAAATCCTCACAGGAGAAAGAAAGAGTTTCTTGTTAATATATAACATTTATTGACTAAAAAAAATTTGTAAAGTAATTAAGGGTTTTTTAAAAAGAAATTTGATGCTAGAGACAATTTGGATTATAAAAGGGACAAAGAAAATTTCTCAAAAAGGTTATTATTTAAAGGGATGGAGGTAGTATGAGATTAGTTGCATGGAGTATGCTGTATATAATATTTGAAACCAGACTGTTGGAGTGCTAGATAATTTAAAGGATTCTGTTCTTTGGTACTTATTTGTTTGATTTAGTGACTGTAATTGCAGTAGTTATTGTGCATGAATGACTTCAATATGCAACTGGGAGTCACTTTACCTTCTTTTCACTGTTTTTAATTCCCTTTTGGCCCGTGTCCCTGCCATTCACTATTTGTGAATATCTGACTGGCACTCAGGTACAAATTTGATGATGAGAGGGTGACAAAAGAAGATAATAAAAGAGCATTGGAGGAGCAATATGGTGGTGAGGAAGAGGTAATTGTTTTATTGCCATTGACCATGCCATTTTTTCCTTTTGAATATGTCTTTTGATGACTGAATCTTGTGTTTAAACAGTTACCACAGACAAATCCTGGATTCAACAACACTCCATTTAAGTTCACCAAGTACTCAAATGCTTATATGCTTGTGTATATACGTGAAAGTGACAAGGACAAAATCATATGCAATGTGGATGAGAAAGACATTGCAGCACATTTAAGGGTAAGCATCTGTTCTTATTTACATTTAGGACTCCGAAAGATGCAAGCCCAGTTGAATACAAACATGTTTTTTAGAATATGGGTTTGGTGCTAACTCAACCCCAAAGCTAGCTCATAGAGTGAGGGTTACCCCCCACTTATATATTCTGTCTTTGCCATATATCTAGTCAATGTGGGACTTGGGTTTTCCCAGTACACTCCCTCACGCTCAATACTTTTGGGTTTGTTGTGTAAATAATATGGTGGGTGACCCATTTAATAGATCTAGGATAGGCTCTGATACCATCTTAGAATGTGGGTTTTGGATCGAACTCAACCCCAAAAGCTAGTACATAGGGTAAGGGTTGCCTCCCACTTATATGTTCTATCTTGGCCTTATATCTATCCAATGTGGGACTTGGATTTTTCCCAATAACGTTTTATGTTTTGTCATTTGCTTTAACTTTGAAACAAATTTAGATGGCTGTTTTATTTGAGAATAGGTCTAAGAACGGTGCTGATGACACACTGAATTTGTTTTCTAATGAAAAGCTGCTGGCTGTGTGAATGCATTGGGCCAAAATTAAGTCAAGTTCAATTTTCTGCTGTCCTCTACTTTTTTATTATTGTATTATTTCTGTTACTTCATTGAAATCGGGCATGATTTTGGTGCTCTGAAATAATGCAGGAGAGGTTGAAGAAAGAACAAGAAGAGAAAGAGCACAAAAAGAAAGAAAAGGCAGAAGCTCACCTTTATACTATTATAAAGGTTCTTAGTTTTGGATCTTGATTTCTTAAAGAATCAATTGAATATTGTTTGTCTTGCAGTTTTACCTAGGTTGTGAATTTAGCAATCAAATCATGTTTGTTATCACTGATAGCATGATATTCTTAGGTGGCAAGAGATGAAGAACTTAAAGAGCAGATTGGAAAGGATATATACTTTGATCTTGTAGACCATGACAAAGTGAGAAGTTTCAGAGTCCAAAAGCAGACATCTTTTAACCTTTTCAAGGTATCTTCTTCAGTCATGTTCTTTTGCTTGGTGGTGTGGTCTTGATACTGCATTTTTTTATAAAAGAAATCAGAGTGGAGGGCACATTGTTATTCTGACTAAAAGTGCCATAAAACATTCAGTTATGCTATTGAGATAAGTAATATAAAATAATCAAATACAGAGGACAATTAATGCCGCTGCCTGAAAATGCATAGGTATTGATTGATGAACAAATCTTGGCTTGACTCTTTATAATATTACTTTTTGCTTTTTTTTGTGTGTGTTGGGGGTGGGGGAGGGGCATTGTCATATACTTTCATCACATCATATAAGGCATTCCGTAGCCTATGTAGGTATTGATTGATGAAATAGATGCTTCTTGCCAATCTTTAATTATATCCAAAAAATGATATTTCTGCTTCATATATATAGAGCATTTTGTTGATTGATGGTTCAACATCTTAGTATTAGGTTTTGATTTTGATCATTTTACATGCCAAAACACATTTTAATAGCTGTTGTGTTGTATTGCTTGTTTTAGAAATTAGAACTAGGCATGTGTGCTATAGAGCTAGTAATCTGCCTGGACCAACTCATTTCATTCAACTAAATACTCCAAATTCTGATGGCCGTTTTGATTTTGATGCCTGTTTGCATATTCTGTAAATTGTAATATACAGGAAGAGGTTGCAAAAGAGTATGGCATACCTGTTCAATTTCAGCGCTATTGGCTATGGGCAAAGCGGCAAAACCATACCTATCGTCCTAATAGACCATTGACACATATTGAAGAAGCACAATCTGTAAATTCTCATCCTTGCTTTGAGATTTTCAATTTATTTTCTGCATTTCTTTTTGACTCTTTTCTTGATTCAATATGGAGATGTTCTGTATGATTATAATAAGCTCCTTCAACCTTGTTATGTTTTTTGTAGTATAGCTTTGTTTCATCTTATGAAAGCTTGTTAATTACGTGATTGTGGCTTGTTATATATTTATTCCATTTAGTGGGCTGGTCATATGGTGCATTCTCCGTTGGTTTATTTTTGTTTTTGTCGGAAAGTCCGCCTTAATTGTGCCTCCCTAGCCTGCCTTAGTTGCGGCCTCTTTGGGGGTTGCCTTAATTGCAGCCTTAAAAGTATGAGGATTAGTTGAGGAAGGATGAGGATCACGAGGAGAAGCTTCAGGTACTGGAGATCCAATTTGCCTTGTCCTGTGTTGATCTGTAATCAGAGGTGGAGAGGCAACTTTAGGTGAATTTGGTGGGGAAGATGGGACAACACTGACATTTTGGTTTGAGTTACCTAGAGGACAAGGAGAAGGAATAGGAAGAACTTCCTGGAGAGAAGAGGTATGGTCTATGGAGGGTGAGAAGAAGGATGTGTCTCAAAGAAGGTTACATCTCCAGACATGTAATATCGTCTTGTGGTTGGAGAGTAACACTTGTAACCTTTTTGAAGACGAGAATAACCCAAGAAGACACATTTGACTGACCTAGCAGAAAGTTTGTCTAAACCAAGAGACAAATCATGGACAAAACAGGTGCAACCAAACACTTTAGGAGAAACATGAAATAGTGGATCATGAGGGAAGACAATTGAGTGAGGGATTTGGTTTTCAAGGGAAGAAGAGGGCATCCTATTAATTAGGAAACAAGCAGTAAGCACTGCATCTCCCCAATGATGTGTAGGAACATTAGAATTTAGCATTAGGGAACATGCAGTTTCAAGAAGATGACGATTCTTCCTTTCTGCTATACCATTTTGTTGTGGTGTGTGAGGACATGTGGACTGATGCAGAATACCTTTGGAAGACAAAAAAGAAGATAGATCATGAGAGAAATACTCTTTAGCATTATCACTTCTGAAAATTTTAAATGTTTTTCAAATTGATTCTTAATCTCATTGTAGAATGACATTAATATAAGCAAAAGTTCAGATCTGTCTTTCATTAAATAAACCCAAGTACATTTGGAGAATTCATCAATGAAGGTTACAAAATATCGAAAACCAAAAAATGTAACACGACTTGGTCCCCAAATATCAGAATGAATAGTAGAGAAAGTCGAGTTACATCTTTGTACAGTTTGAGGAAATGATGGCCTGACATGTTTTCCTAGTTGACAAGACTCACACTTTAAGACTCGAAGATTCTTAAGACTAGGAACCATCATCTTCAGTTTTGGTAAACTTGGGTGACCCAGACGATCATGCAAAAGTTTGGGTTTTGAGATTGCAAAATAGGACCCAGGTGGACTAGATTCCAAGTAGTAAAGTCTTTGTGATTCATGTCCTTCTCCAATTAGTCGACCCGTCCCATGTTCCTGAATAACAAAAGAATTAGCAGTAAAGGTTACTGAACAATTTAACGAACGAGTTAACTGACTTAATGAGATTAGATTATAGGGACACTGAGGAATAAATAATACAAAATTTAATTTCAAAGAGGGAGACAATGAAACTTGACCACTTCCTTGAGACGCAACCTTGGAGTCATTAGCTACAGTAACAAGGTGAGGAATTTTTGGAAAGGAAAAGGATGAAAAAGAGGACTTACTACCAGAAATATGATCAAAGGCACCTGAGTCGAGTATCCAAGGACTAGAACCTTCAATGGATTGAGAGATACATGCTGTTGAAAAACATGGTACAAATGAGGATTGAGCTTGGTTGCTGGATTTCTTGGTTTTAAGCTTCAAATACCCCTGATACTTCTCATCAGAGAATCTAGACTCTGCTTTCTCTGATCTAGAAACCTGTGCAACCTTGTCAGGAAAGCCATGCAACGAATATCAATTCTCTTGGGTGTGACCCATCCTCTTGCAGTAGGTGTAATGAGGACATTCACCTCTTCCACTGCGACCTCCTCTATTGTTGCGGCCGCCTCTTTTACCACGAGATGCAACCATGACTGACGTCTCCACACCATCAGCAGGATTTTCATCCTTAAATACACGAGGCATGCGGAGAAGTCTAGTGATGAGGGAATCCATTGATGGAATCTGGTCCCCAGCAAGTACTTGATCACGCACATGATCAAAGTCTGAATGTAAGCTTCTCAAGATGAGGACCATGTAGAACTTTTCCAGTTTTCTGTTCACTTCTTCTAATGAATCAGCCACAAGAAACTTTCTCAGCTCTTCCACAACAGCCCGAGCCTTACCCACATGAGCGATCATGTCATGGATGGTTTGCTTGAAGGCTGTAACCTTCATGGTTGCATCAAACAAGCTTTGGATATCATTGGCAAAGATTTCCTGGGCCTTCTTCCAAAAAGAACGACACATTTTAAATGATCTAAGAATCTTCAAAATATCTGGCTCAACTGATTGCCATAACATAGCGCAGAAGGAGAAAACTACAGTTCCACAGATTTAGGTCTTTTGTCGTTTGGAACGGAATCAGAAGCTTTCTCCAAGTGGTCATGGTGCCCTTGACCGAGAAACTACAGTTCCACGGAAGCAAACCACGATAGGTAATTCTTCCAGTTTAGTTTTGCAGTCGTGATGGTTGGGGTCCCAGAGAAGGAGAAAACAGGTCCAGAGTAAGCCATTGCAGATCCCAAACAAAAAACCCCAACACAAAAGAGGGAGAACACAAAAGGGTTGACAAAAAAACTTGTTGGAAGCGAGAGGTAAGGCCTGAAACGAGCTTAGGGGCTGACGACGAAGCTGCCGGGACCAAACGGGTCAGCTTCCGACGGCGCGTGGGCTTCACGCGTTAGAAATCGCGCGAGATAAGGGCGGCACATGGAAGCTTCGTTGGCGGCGCAACTTCCAGGTGTGGGTTGCGCTTTTCGAGGCAAACCTAATGCTGGCCTCGATGGAAAAAATGGCCGGAGATGACGGCGGCCGGCGGCGGCGGACGGCGGACAAAACCCGCTTTGATGCCAACTTAAAGACTAAGGTGAGTTGAGAAATTTCTCACTTTCTATCTTAGCTTTATTGATTTCAAAATAACACATATACAAGATACAAGAGAGAGAGAGAAGGACAATTGACAGTGACAATACACTGCTGCCTTCTGAATAAAGCTAACCAACTAAGCTACCAAACATAGAGAAATACTTAAATATTCAACATGTATCAATTGGAGGAAATGTTTTTTCTTGGAAAAGCAAGAAACAAAGTGTTGATGCTCACTCCAGTGCTGAAGCAGAGTATTTGGCCTTGGCCCTGGCTCTGGCTGGATACTTGTGAACTTGTTTGGATCAAACTTCAAGAGTCGAAGTTGTGAAGTTCAAGTAATGAAGCTATATTGTGACAATCAAGCCGCTCTTCACATTGCCTCTAACCCAGTATTTCGTGAGAGGACTAAACGTAGAGATTAATTGTCATTTCATTTGTGAATAAGTGTTGTCCTAGGAGATCATTACTGAATCTGTCAGCTCAAATGATCAACTTTTAGATATCCTAACAAAGTCATTGAGAGGTCCAAGAATTCAGTTTATTCGTTTGAAGCTTGGTGCATTTAACCTATATGCTCCAGCTTGAGGAGGAGTGTTCAGTTCTTTGTTCAAAGGCTGTTTTCTTTCCTCTATTTTGTTGTTAGTCTACTGCCATAGGTGGCATAGTCTGTACATCTTTTCTGTTCTCTCAGTGTACTCAGTTTTACCTATATATATATATATGTAGGCTATGTTGGTTAACACACTCAAGCATTATTATTGAACATTTTAATCTCAAGTGACACTAAGAAGTTAGAATAGAAGATTGAAATCTGAATCTTTATCTTTTTTGACAATAAAGTGGAATAGAATGGTGTTGAGGTTCTGTTGTGGCTACATTGCGGATGCATTGCAGCATTTTGTATGATTAATATCATTACCGCCATTGGGGGCTGTTGCGGTTGTGGGCAGCTCCGCAACAACAATATTGTGGCTGCAATTGCGGTTGCGGACGGTAATTTAAAAAGTGGGAGTCAACCCTGACCTTACAAGCTGCCAGTTTTGTGGCGTTGAGTTAGGCGTTAAGGCTAAATTCTAAGAGTTTTCATTTTTCCACATCTTTTATTAAGTGTTTTCTGTCATGAAAAAGGAAAAAAAATGCAATCCGTTTTAGTAATGTCCATATTAATTGTTTTGGATGCTTTGGTTTGCATTCCTTGTCCCGTGACTGCATTGATGTTTGTGATTATTGTCTGTTTTGGTGCTTGGTTATGTGAAATGACAAATATATTGTTTGAAGTTTTTCTCAATCTACTTCACTGTATTGCAGGTTGGACAATTGAGAGAAGTGTCCAACAAGGTTCACAATGCAGAACTGAAATTGTTTTTGGAAGTGGAGCTGGGGATGGTAACATTTTTATTAGGGAAATTGAATACTAATTTAATAGCATGAAACTTTAATGCTCAATTAAAACACTGTCCTGTTGGAAATCTGCATTCATGTTTAGGATTCACGTCCCATCGCACCACCTGACAAGACCAAGGATGATATATTACTTTTCTTCAAGCTATATGATCCTGAAAAAGAGGAGCTGCGGTACTGAGTAATTTCTTTATTTTAACATTTTTATGTGAGGCCTAGGTTAACTTAAGATTTATTTCACTATAATTGCAGTTATGTTGGAAGGCTCTTTGTGAAGTGTACTGGCAAGCCATTGGAAATCTTAACGAGGTTAAATGAAATGGCTGGTTATGACCCTGAAGAAGATATTGCACTTTATGAGGTTTGTTTGTATTGTCTCCTTTTACTCAGTTGTAACTTAATGAAACTGCTTGATACCACTTTGTTAGAAAAATAGAAAAGGAGAATAGAGGAGATTCTCTTCCATTTGGTACTCAAGTTAAATGGATTGGTACTCTATTTATAGTAGAGCAACCCATAACCATTACATGACTCTTCAATTAATACACTAAATGGGCATGATGTCAATAACCCTTCTAATTCTTAGTGGTTAGATAAGAATAATGCCCCTTTATGCTTATTAACTCCTACCCCTTCATCTTGTAAACACTAATTCACAAAATATGTAGTCTTCAACGCTGAAATTCTAGCATTTGGGTTTCATATTACCTAAATAAATTATTGTCTGTCTTTTACTGTGTCTCTACCCCCACCCACCCACACATACAAACCACAGTAACTATTAAATCTTGAAACTTCTTACATTTCATTTTACTAATTTAGCCATAAATCTTTCGGTTTGTATTTTATGATTACATGTAACTGAGATATCAGTTGGCACTTGGTGTATAACTGGTGTTGACTAGCTCCTTATCTTTATAACCTGTTGGCGTAGATTTTGTAATAAATTTTCAATTTTGTTTTCTATTTCAGTGTTTTTGCAACTAAATTTATTGGTGAATGGTATTTTGGCATTAGCGGTTCATAACAGATCAGTGCTTTATGTTCTATAGAAAATTAATTATACACAACTGAGTTATCATTTGGCTCTTTCCATGTAACTGGTGTTAACTAGCTCCTTTCCATTTTAACCCTTGAGATTAGATTTCAGTAATATATTTTCAATTTTCTTTTCTATTTCAGTGTTTTAGCCACTAAATTTATTTGGGAATGGTATTGGAATTAGTGCTTCATAAAAGCTCGGTGCTTTATGTTATACAGAAAATTAATTGGTTCCTGCAACCTAAAAAAATGGGGGAGGACCTTAAGACAGACGAAAACCTTAAATGATAGCTGTGTTGTGTTGTAACCTTGTCGGATTCATATCAGTATTGAATACTGCACTAATACTTCTGTTAAAATAGGAGAAATGAGTTATAATGGACTGAAAACCGTGTGCTAGAGTACACAACGGATGCGTGTTTATATAGGTCAATTACATAAATTTCACATAAATAGAGGATATTCTGTTTCCTCTAAATGTGCCTATAAACCACTATTATTAATAGAATCAGAACCTAATATTCTGATTTTCAACACTCCCCCTCATGCTGAAGCTTACTAAGCTTTAGCTTGTTAAAAAGAAATAATATATTCCCCACAAATAAATAAAAAAATATAAAAATGAGCTCCACAAAAAGAAAATGTTTGAAAGACAACTCAGGGATGCTTGCAAAGTCAGGGAGTACTGCAGAAAGATAACATTGCCAGGGAGCTGGAATAACCATCAGCCTAAGAAAATTTATGGCAAACAGCAAAGCAAGCTTTGACCTTCTTAAGAACCACATTTGGAAGCTTCAAACCGATATTAGTGGAGACCCAAGATTATTTAAATTTGTAAGAGGAAATCATCACAAATAGTCATGGGCAAGGAAAACAATGGCAGAAATGGACAACCAGCGAAGCACAGAAAAGCCACCAAGAAACATGCCAAAAAAGGACAGCGTCAAGATAAGCGACCCAGAAAGTTCTTCGCTGGAAAATGAGTGGTGGTCAGAAAACACTCTGGAAAAGGATGATGGCAGGATAGGTGACCGGAAAATTCTTTGCCAGAAAATGAATGGCAAGCAGAAGGTGGTGGCATGTGGGAGCCATCATGGAGAGACAAGAATCGACAATGCAAAGCAAAACACGTCAATGTACTGTACGATGCCCAAAATCTTAAACCAACAGAACAAGGGTTAGCAAAAAAGAGACACCGTCGAGCAAGCTTCGATGGAGTTGAAACTCCAGGGGTAGAGGAGCAATCAGTGGGTGACTCTGATGGTTGAATCATGGTTGGAATAGAAGCCGTATGTGCCAGTAAAGGTGCTGTTTGGCTGACTTTTGGCACTCCAAATTGGGAGCGCATGGAGGTGTGTGAGACATCCGATGGGGGAGCAGTGGCTGGATCTGGACATGTTGACCTAAGACGCCCCAAATCCAGTGGTTGTCTACTGGAAAATTTGTCGGAGTTGCAATGGCAGCCAATGACAATGGTTGGAAAAGTTGTCGACAAAACTGAAAATCAGAAAATGTAGAAAAGAATAGGATCCACCAGGGACAACGGTGGACACATTTTCCCGGGTAAGGGACGATTGTCGTGATACCTCTGTAAGGCTTTGGATACCATGTTAAAATAAGAGAAAATAAAGGTATAATTGACTGAAAATCGTGTGAATAGAGTACACACAACGGATGCGTGTTTATATAGGTTAATTACATTAAGTACACACAAATAGAGGATATTCTGTTTCCTCTAAATCAATGATAATGTGCCTATAAACCACTATTATTAATAGAATCAGAATATAATATTCTGATTTTCAACAACTTCCAATACTTTTATTTTCATTTATTTGTTTTTCTAATTCCTTTACAAATATTGATTAGAATACCACAGCAATTAAATGGTTCCTGCATAAATCCTATCAAAAAGGCAAGGACCATAAGGACATTTAGAAAAGATATAAGAGAAGAAAGAGGATTTTTGTATGTGTTAGACATTAGAAAAGCCTCTTGAGTCTCTGTTTACAATTTAATATAGATAGACACAGACTCTAACTAACTGAGCTGTTGTCCAGCTGTATTAACTAACTAGGGGTAACTCTAAGTAGAGTTAACTAACAGAGTTGGAGTTATTCACTCTTATACACTTACAGGACAGAAAATTTAAAAGATAGTGCATGAATACTGCATGAGTACTTCATATACTTTATTTTAATTACATTTATAATTTTTCTCTTGTTTATTTTTCATTTCTTTTACCAATATTGATTGGAATACCACAGTTTAAATGATAGCACCTATGTCTATACTTTTTTTAATTTAATTTCAGATTAATTTTATATGGTGCATTATGAGTTTTTTTTAATATATATTAGCAAAACATTATAACTGTGTTGTGTCTTATCTTTTTTTTTTTTTTTTAATTTTCCTTCTGTGCCATATGAGCCCTGTATCGTTTCCATACTTACTATTCTTTTTCTGATCTTAGACTTTGAGGGATGCAATTAGTAAATTGACCGAGCTTTTTTGTTTTTGTAGGAAATTAAGTTTGAACCAAATGTCATGTGTGAACCTATTGACAAGAAAGTAACATTTCGAACAAGCCAGGTGAGTTATATCCATAATTGATGCACAATTTTGTTCAGATTTTAAAAATATTCCTGGGGATCTTGGGAATGATATTACTGGGAATAATGATTGCAATGTTTGGTTGACAAAAACATTCTGAGGGCTGACTCTGACTGCTAGAAGAGGTGGGGAGTGGCTGGATTCCAGTGATCTGTCATCAGCTGTCAACTTCTGATGAAGCAGAGGTTGGTGGGATTCTGGTGACCAGGGGCTGTTGGTAGTCCTGGTCAACTATCAATTATGGCAGACGGTGGTGGATTATGGTGATGTGGGCAAAAGGTGCCTCCCTCTGCCAGTCAATGGTAGTGGCATTGAGTTGCCGAGGTGTGGCAATTTGTGATTGCATAAGGTGGCCACTTCTGAAAATGGTAAAGTGTTTATGGACTGCTTGCATGGCAGAAATATTCACATGCCATGAGAATAGAGCAAACCCACCCCTCCTTCCTCGGTATTAGAGTATTGTATAGAGAGCTGCAGTATTCAACTGCACTCTCATTTAAGTGAGGATAGTTAGGATTAGAGTTAGTTCTCTACCTGAGTTAGTAAGTTAGTTATTGACAACTGTTGACAGCTGTCATAACTAACTATCCTAAACTATATATACTCTTTTGTAACTCAGTTCAGCGCCAATAACAATTACAATTTCTTGATTCTCAAGTTTTCTCTCGTTCAGATGTCTTTTTTATCTTCTTTTCTGGTCTGTTAAGAACTCTATTATGGTATCTATAGCTCGGTGAGTATTAGAGTATTGTACAGAGAGTTGCAGTATTCAACTGCACTCTCTCAGTTAGTAATTAGTAGTTAGTGAGTTAGCTGTGGTTAGTTAACACCACTGAAGTTAGTTTGTAAGTTAGTTATTGACAACTGGCATAACTAACTACCTAACTCTATAAATTCAGGATCGTAACACAGATCAGTATCGTTATAATATTTTCTCATTTCTTCACTGAATCTTCCTGGAAGTGGCATGTTACACCCATAGTCTTGGCCAAGTCCCAACACATTACTGCTTGTCTGGTATGCTCCAATGTTGTTGGGCTTTTATTTTTTGTTGAAAACCCCAAGTCCAACCTTTCACTACTCTGCTCTTCCCAGTCAATTAGTTCCTTCAATCCACTGCCCTTCGATATAATGGGGAAGTCTCAAATTGGCCTGACTCATCAATGGGCTGGCTTATTTTCACGCTATTTATTCCATCCTCCTTTCCATATTCGGGTGCAACAACATTTGAGTTGTCTTTTTGCTTTCTACACCATGTATGTCTGGAATATACCTTCCAGACAAGCCCATTTGTTTTAGGCCCAATATCATTATTTTGCTTTATGTGAGACTCCACATTAGTGTCATTAGCAAAGCCCATTGCTGACCTGTCCCTCTCCTCTGCATGTGGTGCAACATGTGATCCCCTCCCTTTTAACTCAATATTTGCTGATGCGGATGGGCCCACTTCAAGTTCATTTCTTCCACTTTTGACAGTGTTGTTCCTTTCCTCTTCCCTTATTCCAGCTGTGTTTCCCATTTCCACCATACCCGTACCTGCCTCCATCTCCTGGCTACCACCTATTCTGTCTTTCGATAACCTCTCAACATAGGTAGTCTGCTGTGATGATGTTTGACTTTGAGACATAGCTGCCCCGATTGCGTTTTTTTTACTGTCAGTAGTTGAGTAAGTGACTGTTGACAGGATCTGGAGGTTATTGTCCTTTGGTCCACACATGTTTCTTTGTCCATTGGTCTTCTGCCGCTCGCTGTCCCTTCCTGTCTGGTTTCCACCATCATCGTCCGGTTGTCGGTTTTCTAGACGGATCTTCGCCTCCGACGAGGCATATTTAGACCACGCCGACGTTGCCATGTCGCTCTCGACAAAGCTTACCTCGTCGGAGGACCCAAGTGAACACCCTATTTATTAGAGTATATGTAATTAACTGTAAAAACAGTTTGCAAGGGCTGTTAACAGCCCTACACTTGTATCAAGATGTTAGTTTACTAACTGAATTCTGTTATTCAGTATCCTGTTATAAACTGAATTCTGCTATTCAGTTATCCTGTTATAATAGTATTCTGTTATTCTGTTATGTGCTTAGGCTGAAGGCCTAGAGGTCTATAAATATCTCTTTTGTAACTAACTTCTTAACTAAGTTTCAGACTCAATAATATCAATATCATTTCTCAATATTTTTCTCTCTTTCTCTGTTCTCTAAATCTAAAATGGTATCTAGAGCCAGTTTTTCGTGAAAGCTCTTCTCTTCGATTTTTCCAGTTTCTTCTTCCACATCCATGGCTTCCGCGTCTCAAGGTTTTGCTTCCCACTCTTTTCCGACCTCCATAGCTAAGAAGCTAGATGATTCCCTACCTACACTAGAGACAACATGTCGAACCAGTAATCAAATCACACAAACTGCACCGTTTTGTGGTGAATCCGATTGTTCCACCTCGATATCTCACGGAAGAGGATCGAATTGCCTACCGCGTCAATCAAATATGAGGCTTGAGAAGTTCAGAACCAAACGCTCCTCGTTTGACTCCAATCCACTCTCTTGAAGTCTGTTCTCTTGTGTTTTAGGCTCAAATCACTCCTATCAGGTGTGGGAGAATTTCATGAGCATTTAAGTCTTCTCACCAAATCGAGAGCGTGCCAGCTGCGAACTGCGATGTGTGCAGTTTCACTTTAAGGAAAATCAATGGATGAATATCTCCATAAGATTAAAGGCTACGCCGATGAGCTTGTCGGTGTTGGTGTTCCGGTTCACCATGAGGAGTACGTTGATGCAATTCTGGAAGGTTTCCCTTCTAATTATGCGCCAATTATCTCAGTGATCGAAAGTAAGAAATGAACTCCATCCATTGCTGAGATTGAAGCTCTGCTTTACGGTCACGAGACTTGTCTTGTTCGTTACAACAAAGACACTCAATTGCTCACTTCTCCATCCTTGAATTATACTCAAGGTTATTGGCATTCAAGTTCATATAAATATGAGTATAGACCCTTGTCTGCTCTCCTAACCTCCTATGGTATCTCTCACAGATTGATTTGTCCTCACACACATCATCAAAATGGTGTGGTTGAGAGAAAACACAGGCACATAGTTGATCTAGGTCTCACTTTATTACATTATGTAGCTTTACCTCTATAATTTTGGGACTAGGCCTTTACTACTGCTGTCTACCTAATTAATAGACTGCCTACTGCATCTCTAAACTTTGCTATTCCCTTTGTCACTCTTTTCAACAAAGATCCTGACTTCCATTTCCTTAAAACCTTTAGCTGTGCCTGTTTTCCTTTGTTAAGACCTTATCATACTCAAACTCAATTTTCGTTCTCAGGAATGTGTGTTCTTGGGGTACTCCTCATCTCATAAAGGCTATAAATGTCTGTCTTCAACTGGCAGAATTTATATTTCTAAGGATGTGCTGTCTAATGAGCTGAGATTTCCTTCATCTTATAGCCCAGTACAAAACATTACCTCCTATTTCAGTCTTAACCCTAATCTGTCTCCTCCTTGTGTAACTCCTACACCTTCGTCTTATCCATTGCTCATAATCCTGTGTTCCACAGTCGCATGAAACATATGGAAATTGATGTATTGTTTGTTAGGGAAAAGGTTCTGGTCAAGCAGCTTAAAGTCTTACGCATACCAGCTCTGGATCAGTGGGCAGATGTGCTGACCAACCCTCTTTTGTCAGCAAGTTTTGAAGTTCTCAGGGGAAAACTCAATGTGAAGTTTCCTCTGAAAATTCTCCCCCTTGAGTTGGGGGGGGGGGGGGGGGGGGGGTATTAGAGTATATGTAAGAATAACTGAAAACAGTTTGCATGGGCTGCTAGCTTTTCCTAACAGCCCCAAGCTAACAACCCCTCACTAGTATTAGGCTGTTAGTCTATTAACAGAATTTCCCTCCTATTTGTTAATTCTGTTTTGTACTTAGTTCGAAGGATCAGAGGCCTATAAATATTCCTTTGTAACTACCTCTGGAACTGAATTTCAGATTGAATAATATCAGTTCTCTCTCTCTAAATTTTCTCTCACTCTGTCTAAAAGCCAATAACAATTACAATTTCTTGATTCTCAAGTTTTCTCTCGTTCAGATATCTTCTTTTCTGTTCGGCTAAGAGCTCTATTACTCGGGAATGATAACTAGTACTAGAATGTTCAGGAAAAATATTCCTGGCAATCATGTTTGATTTCAAATATTTTTGGTAGTTTTGCCAAACATTGGAATCCATTATTCTATGTAACAATGCACATTATTGGAAAACATTTGGCAAACCAAATGCCTCAATTGAGTTTATTGACTTATATTCTATATTTGCAGCTGGAAGATGGAGATATCATATGCTTTCAGAAGGCTTCCTCTATGGACAGTGAGGAAAATGCCCGGTATCCAGACGTGCCCTCATATTTAGAATATGTGCACAATCGCCAGGTACTTTTATTGTTTGGGTTTACTGAATGCAAATTTGTTTAGTTTTTGGTGATGTGGATGTGAAACCTCCCAAATTCAGCCATTTTTTAAGTAGATTATCTTGCCTTCTTTTCACTGTGTGCCTATGCTTGTGTATATCTTTGTAATTAATTAATCTTGGAAATTTCATGTTAATATTGAAATGTGAGCTAAAATTGCTTATATATGTGATTTACTCTTAGGTGGTTCACTTTCGATCTCTGGATAGACCGAAGGAAGATGACTTTTTCCTGGAGATGTAAGCATCTTGGAACTTATTGGGGGCAAATTGTTAAGTTTGATACTATATAGATTTTTTACTAACGTGCAGATGTAGTTATTTATAGATAATTATGCTTAGCATTTTGTCCTCAGTCTTATATTTTCCCATATATTAATTTCTAGGTCAAGGCTTTTTACGTATGATGATGTGGTGGAGAGAGTAGCCCAACAACTTGGTCTGGATGATCCATCCAAAATACGGCTTACACCACACAACTGCTACTCCCAACAACCAAAACCCCAGCCTATTAAATACCGAGGGGTAGAACATTTGTCTGATATGTTAGTTCATTACAATCAGGTAACTATTGTTATATTAATCTTAATATCTTTTCTTGAAAAGGCAATAGATCTTATTCCTTTTCTCAATGTCAGACGTCGGATATATTATACTATGAAGTACTTGACATCCCTCTACCAGAATTACAAGGGTTGAAAACTCTAAAAGTTGCATTTCATCATGCCACTAAGGAGGAAGTGAGTATGTTTACCAAATTCTCTTCCATTTTTATGTAGATTTTTCTCATAACAGTTTCTTTGTTTCTTTAAATATTCTTATCAGGTGGTTATTCATACTATCCGACTCCCAAAGCAGAGCACTGTTGGGGATGTCCTTGATGATCTTAAAACAAAGGTGAAATTGTTAAGCTTTCATTCATTAACATGCTTACATACAAAACACGCTCAAAAGTCACACTGACTATCAAAAGGGAAATAAGAAGTGCCAATTAACTCTGTTTGAGATACCACACTGACTAGTGATGTGGCCAAGATGGTTGGGTATTAGTATAATACACTTAGTGGTGTAAGAATACACTAATATTGGGGGAGGGGGGATCCTCACCCCATGAGCTAGTTTTTGGGCTTGAGTTAGGCCCAAACCAAAATTCCAAGACTCAGCCATATTTACCTGATGTGAGATGATTGCAATGTAGGGCAAATACCAAATTTTCCTAATAATATTGGAAAATTTTCTAACATGAATAAATTTTAAAAATAAGTATACTATATTTCTATATATCATGCCCACTTTTTACTATTGCTTAGGTAGAGTTATCTGATCCTGAAGCTGAACTTCGGTTGCTTGAAGTCTTCTATCACAAAATATACAAGGTATGAAATTACACGCGTTGATGACTTGTGGATGTATTACTATATTTTGTTATTGTTTAAAAAAGAAATCATCTGGGAATCTTGATTAAATTTACTATTCAATTATGATCCTGCCCTCTGCCTGTCTGTTTTTGCTTGTGCTATTGACTATCACAAAAAAACACATTTTTATTGTTGAAATCTTTTTTTCCCCACTTCCTGCCCTTTCTGTGCAGGTCTTCCCTCCCAATGAAAAGATTGAAAGCATTAATGATCAATACTGGACACTACGAGCAGAGGAGGTAGGAATCTCTTTCTGTATGTGGGGCTAGATCAAGGGAGATAGCATTTAGTGTAATGTTGTATTCTTGCTTTTATTTGTTCAAATGATGATAACACTGCCCGACTCTTGTAAATATATAATTATGTTCTATTTTTGTTCAATTCCTCACAAAATAATTGTTATTCTTACATGGTCATATTCAAATGTAACAGATTCCAGAAGAAGAGAAAAATCTTGGTTCTCATGATCGTCTAATTCATGTTTACCATTTCAATAAAGAGACAGCTCAAAACCAAATGGTAATTAGTTTTTAATTCTTGTTTTTAGTGAAGTTTTAAAATTTTTGATGTCTTTGATATTTTATGCTGATATTAATTGTTTTACAAAAGTATTTATTTTGTTTTTCCTTGAAAATTTACAGCAAATTCAAAACTTTGGGGAACCTTTTTTTCTGGTTATACATGAAGGTGAAACTCTTGACGAAATTAAAGTGCGAATACAAAAGAAACTTCAAGTTCCTGATGATGAATTCTGCAAGGTGATTTCTCGTGTTATTTTTTTGGTGACCATCTTTTTGATTAATTTTGTTTGCTTGATGTTTTAATTGAGAAAAAGTTCATATGTACATTTGATTTCAGTTCACCTAACTGTTTTTTTTTTTTTACTATTTCTTGTTTGGCCAGTGGAAGTTTGCATTTCTATCACTAGGGCGTCCTGAGTACCTTCAAGATTCTGACGTTGTTTCCAGTCGTTTTCAGGTTGAGACTTCATTGTAATTTTTTTTCTTAAAAAGATATCCGCTATATTCATGTTTGAATTTGTGATTACATTGTACTTGTTTTGGTATCCTATGATAGAGAAGAGATGTTTATGGTGCTTGGGAGCAATATCTTGGTTTGGAGCATACTGACAATGCTCCTAAAAGATCATATGCTGTCAACCAGGTTAGTGAATTTTCTGATGAGTAAGCCTTCTTTTGTTTTGGGGGTAAAAAACTTGCTTTTGTTTACACCATTCAAAATTATATGGCTTTTGTTTTCAGAATCGCCACACATTTGAGAAGCCAGTAAAGATTTATAATTAGGAAACTGCTATATTGATGAAGATGGCATTGTTATATTTCTATGGGCTTGTAAACATGGTGAAGATGGCAAAAGGCAACTATTTATAGGACTAATGAATCCAGCAATTCAGGTGGTGTCTGCAGACTTTAAGTTAATTTGTGGTATGTAATTCTTTGTCAATGGAGTAGCATTGCTCTCAACATCTTGTATCTGCCAACCGCAGCGCCTTGAGCTTTTTACTGCTTCCGTTTTTATATGGAGGTTCTACAAGTTGAGGTCATTGATCATCATCGCTGAAACTGTATCAGTACATAAGATTTTTGGAATAGTGAGTGTATACAGGGTATAGTTGGTTGACTTTTGTCATTTTCTTTGATTGCTTGCTGATTTTGTCCAGTTAGAAGAAGTGTTAATCTAAGTGAGGGCTGCATAATGGTGTAGCAGAGACAGCTTTTTTATGTAATGTAAAAGATTTACGAGCTTCCATATATCTATTTGGTCAGCATAAAATTTTCATATGATGTTTTTTCTTGTTCCCCCGTCACATTTAGCTATGAATAGAACATTGGAGAAAAAAAAATTGTAAGCGCTTTCTCACTTCAGCTATATGAATAATGGCTATTATATTGGATGTTGACATTTTCCTTCTAGTTGTGGAAAAAATGTAAACGCCAGTTAGGTGATTAGATGCTAGTAGGAAGAGAAATGCGTTTTTGTTATTTTATTTTCCTTGTCTCGAGCTTAATGAGAGAAATATCGATGCTGCATTGTATCCTCTCGAGTTTAATGTCAGAAACGATGCTGCTTCTTTGTTACTTCATTTCATTGCACTCGTAAGTGTAAATTATTGTGATTATTGAGCAAAATATATATGCAGTGGATACTGTACTGATGTTATTGTTAGCTTACGCAAATAAAACACGTATTCAGTAGGAGTAAGACACGTGACAAATAGTGAAATATTTTTGGTTTAAATTGTTAAGTTGATAAATTTTTGAATTTTGTTTTAGGTTTTTAAAGTGGGGAAAGTAATTTTCAAGGGGATTCGAAGTTCTATTGTTCTAAAATATATTGTTTGGATAGTTTGTTGGGAAGAATATAAAATTTGGGAATTTTAATGAGAAATTTTAATTAACTGAAATTTAAGAATTTTAAATTCCTTCTAAAAACAGAATTTGGGAATTCTTTTTACGTTCGCTCTACATCGTTCTTACATACCATTATTTCTCGTCAATGGTGATTTCAAATGTGCTCGAAAGCGTAGGCACTGCTTATTGCCACCATTCACGCTGACTCGGATCTCACATGGCCTTTTCTCTATGACGCAAATTTAGTGACACCTCCGCCAATGGTTTCTTTGACTACGACGATTCAGATTCCCATGATTCCTTCAATGCAAGAACAAAGATTCAGACTCCTGCGCCTCCTTCACCGGCAAGAGCAATGATCCGATTACTCCTTTATTAAGAGCAACAAAGAGGATAGAAATAGCAAGCAGAATCATGCAACCATTGTTTACCAATGATGTGATGAAGTTCTTCATCAAGAACTAGGATTAAAATCGACGAAAAATAAAATTAAAGGTGTATTTTAAAATCAGGTTTAAATTGTTTATAAAAACAATATTTTAAAATATAATAAATTTAAATAATACAATTAAGTTTTTATACATTTTAAATTTCTCGAAATTTTATATTTCCTTATCCAGATGCATCCTTCTTTTCTTTTGTGTTGGATCTTTGAATCCTGATATATTAATTTTGTTTTGAATCATCTCATGTGTTAAGTAATGCCGTGTTTTCTAAATTTTGGTTCTGACTGTTTAAAAATTGTTATAATTAACTAAAGCAAAAACAACCTGCACATGCATAGAAGTCACCTTCCATTGTTAAGTTGAAACAAGTATTCTTTTTACTGTTGCATATTTTGGTTAGATATTTTGAAAGATTAACATACTATTTAATTAATTTAATTACTTATTTTAATGTCAATTAATGTCATGTTTTAATTGTAATTATTATCTTTTTTAATTATATTAATTAGCCATTATTTCTAATTAATTATTATGAATATTTATATTGAAGAATGTTTAGAGAAAGAGCATCAGATCATTTCCTCCTTCCGTGAATTCTTGAGTTTGTCTTTATTCACAAAAGAATTTTTTAGTTCTTGTCCCAAATTAATTTTGGAAAGAATCTGTTATATGATTGGGGCTTGCACATATTATATCAGTCATTGAGGAGAGTGTAATTTTACATATTTCATGAATAAATCGATTTGTGATTCGTCATTGATCGTGATAATTCATCATAAGAACAACAATCTCAATTGCAATTCAAATTTTTGTGTTCTTCATAACAAAACTGGGGATTTTATGACGTGGACGTTCGAACCACCATCACGTTGCTATGACATTAATTTTTGAAGCCGACACAGGTCATTCTGGAGTTCCTCTTGACGTCTGTCGAGCCCTCCATCACTAGGAAGTCTAATGAATTTTTTTCCAAAATATAAAAATAATTACAAAAATATATAACCCCTCCTATTATTTGCCCCAATATTTTCGGGTCCAATTTGTAATTTTGTCTTGAGAATTTGGGTCTCCCAAATCCCAATTCTCAACATGTTTTTTTTAAAAAAATTATTTTTTAATTTTTTTATAAATATATATAGATAAAGAAAAATGATAAAATTGGAGAAAATTATTGTATAATTTTTTAGTTACGATGTGTATTTTTTAACTAAATTTATATGTCGTTGACGGTTTTATTTTGTTATGTATGAATAAATAATTAATACATCTTTCTTATATAATAGACATAAAATTAAAAAATGCGGTAACTAAGATGATAGACGATAATAACGAAACATACTAAAAAATATAATTGCAACACAATTACAACGAAACTAACGATAATCTGAGAAATGTTGGACAAGAGACATGTCTTCTTCCATTTTGATTACTGATTTGTTAAAAATAGCTAAAATTTCTATTGGGCAGAATCGTTTTCAATAGTTGGATTGTATTAATACCTTTAGCACGTCTTCGTCATTTTTCAATTATGTTGTTATTTCATATTCGATTATATTTTCTGAATACTTAGCATGACTTGGTTGTCGAAAGAACAATCGTCTTACCATCTGTGATTTGTGAATTCCATAAGGGGAAATCCCATAGGTGCAACTTGCTTGATTAAATCCTTGAGTTTATCCATGCTACATCCCGAAGGAATGTCAAATCTTATTGGATTTGTTTTAGTGAAGGAGTAACCCAAAAACCCACCTTGGCGTGGTATGTTCCACTTCCCGTTGTAATACAGAATTACATCATGAGTAGGAGTGATAGTGGATTGAAGCAAGTTGAGTATATCATCCGGTGTTCTATTGATGGTACATAATAATTCTATAGAGCCAACACACGAGTATTTCTTATTGCACATTAACATTGTGTAAACATCATCATCATTCTTCAATTATAGAGATTGAAAAACATATTGCTGACCTGCATCTATGAATGACAGTCGGTAGTAGATTTCAACCACTAATTGATCGTTGGTTAGCTGAAGGGTGTTGTGCATTTTACTCTTGAGTGTTTCAAAAGAAAAGTCATTAGGAACTCGCATTGGTTTTATAGTGGAACTTTGAAAATAAACACCAGTTTGGTTGTGAGTGATTGATCCATTTGGAAAAATGAAGGCTAATCTCAAGTTAGCAATGATCTGACTACTTGTTTCTCCCAAGAATGTCATAATATTAAGATTGATTTGGTTTGTAAAGGTATGTTGTGTGAAATTGTGTGGTTGTATTGAGGGTGTATAATGTTATTTATAGTTGTATGAGCATTTTGCCCTGTTGATATGTATTGAAATCTCATAAGGTTAGAATTGTAAAGTGTAAATTGCAAAGTGTTGTGAATTTCGATTGTTATGTTACCATACCACCTACTACAGTAGAAGTGGATAAACTGGAAATTGTTAACTTAAACAACAACCTTTAATTTATTTCATTACGTAAAGTGATCGCTGAACATGGACATAAGACACTACATGAAAACCTCATAGCAGAAACAACTAAGACATGAATCATTCCTAGATTACCAATCCTGTTTGAATATTGTTTCGTGGGATGGAGACATGTTACTTCCTTTGGGCCCGAAAGAGGAGTTAGTATCACTATCATGGTTATTAACCCAACAACTCTCATATTCATTCGATAGGTCCTCAAGATTGGAGGTTGAGTCATGTTGGTTGGTTGGTGGGTTATTATTGTCACAAAATATGACAAATAACTCCACAAATGGTAGTAGTGGGTTGTTGTAAAAAATGTTGGATATTTTTCGAGCATTAGCATCATCTCGCAAAATAAAAAATGTGTACATATAACGTTGTCCTGACTCAAATATGGGGCACCGAAAGTGGAGATGTTGGATATGTTGATGTGGTTCAATGTTTAGTTTTTGGTGAACAAGTTCAAGCAATTGTGTAAAGGTTATAGCCTTGTTGACCATGAAAGTTTTTGTGTTGTTACTAATGAAGGTGGTGCCCTCATTAATGTTGCAGATTTGCTTGTTGTTATAAACACAAACATATGCAATTGGGTGACACATTGTGGTAGGGGTTGAGATGAATATTTGACTACGAATGTATTTAGCTGTAGTGGTATTAATAGAATTTGCTTCTAGTTGGGTGAGTCACTAGTTAACTGTGCATTTAGATGAACTGGTAAATGAGCACTTCAGCATAGTTGCAAGGGTCCAAATCATAGTTTTTTTTTTATTTTGTGCTCCTATTTTGAGGTGGTTGTCCATGGAACTGATGCACAATATTTTTTTTGAGTTATTTGAAGTTCAAACTATGAAAAAAATGTGAAACAAATATCATTAATGTGTTGGACATAAATTGAAAAAAATGTAGAACATGGATACTTAAACATAGTTGCAAGGGTCCAAATCATAGTTTTTTTGATTTTGTGCTCCTACTTTTAGGTGGTTGTCCATGGAACTGGTGCACGATATATAATGTTTTTTTTGGATTCCTTGACGTTCAAACTATGGAAAAAATGTGTCATGGATATAATTAATGTGTTGGACATAAATGAACAAAAATGCAGAACATGCGCACTAAAGCATAGTTGCAAGGGTCCAAATCATAGTTTTATTTTATTTTATTTTGTGCTCCTATTTTGAGGTTGTTGTCCATGGATTTGGTGCACAATATATATTTTTTGGAGTCTTTGACGTTCAAACTACGGAAAAAATGTGTCATGGATATTATAAATGTGTTTGGACATAAATTAAAAAAATGCAGAACATGAACATTTAAGCATAGTTGCAAGGGTCTAAATCATAGTTTTTTTGATTTTGTGCTCCTATTTTTAGGTGGTTGTCCATCAAAATGATGCATGATATTTTTTTTTGGATTCCTTGACGTTCAAACTATGGAAAAAATGTGTCATGGATATCATTAATATGTTGGACATAAATTAGAAAAAATGTAGAACATGGGCACTAAAGCATAGTTGCAAGGGTCCAAATCATAGTTTTTTTTTTTTAAATTTTGTGCTCCTATTTTGAGGTAGTTGTCCATGGATTTGGTGCACGATATTTTTTTGGAGTCTTTGACCTTCAAACTACAGAAAAAATGTGTCGTGGATATTATAAATGTGTTTGGAAATAAATTAAAAAATGCAGAACATGGACACTTAAGCATAATTGCAAGGGTCCAAATCAAAGTTTTATTTTATTTTATTTTGTGCTATTATTTTGAGGTGGTTGTCCATGGAATTGGTGCATGATATATATTTTTTGGATTCTTTGACATTCAAACTATGGAAAAAATGTGTCACGAATATTATAAATGTGTTTGGACATAACTTAAAAAAAATGCAGAACATGGGCCCTTAAGCTTAATTGGGATTTTGTCCGTTGGTTGTGTGCAGTTGTTCACTATGCGGTCACATGCAATGATACTTGGCATGAGAGACTGTCTTGCACATGGCTTTTGTCTGAATGTGAGGCCTCGAGATTCCAAAGGCCATAAAATAAACAATGATATAATCATGCCTCGTGATTCCAATTTCCATTAAAACGAAAGCCTTATTGTAACACCTTAAGATTCCAAAACCCCTCTACACGATTGTCTTATTGTCATGCCTCTAGCTTCCAAAGCACGCCTGCCTCTATATTTAACTGCATGATATCACCCTATTGTTTGCACAGTTACATCAAAGTGTCAATGAGCCAGAAAACAATAGTGCATGAAAAATGAGTTCATGTCCAATTTGTGTGTTTGTTTATGTCAATGGTGATATCACCCGCAATTCAACTGGAAACACAATTTTCACCAGTGACAACACAAGATCGATGTTGTTGTAGCCAACGATGACGCTGACCGACATAACCAGTGTGATACAATCATCAATTACAGATGCCAATGTTTCTTCCACAATTAATTCAATTTGGTATCATTGTCTTATACATGAAATTAATGGACATGTTGAGTATACGACATGTCCAATTATTGATGAAGAAGATGTTTGGTGCATGTTTAATACATTCGCAAACATGCGAAGTGTAATATGTATGGAACTTAGAGTTGAAGTTTATACTTCCCAACACACATATCAAATATTCACTTAATGCATATGAAATTACAAAACTACCCCTAATACAAAAACTAGTCTAGGTGCCCTAAAATACAAGGGCTGAAAAATCCTACATTTCTAGGGTATCCTACCTACATTATGGAGCCCTAAATAAAAGGCCCAAAAATAATGAAACCTTAATCTAATACGTACAAAGATAAGTGGGCTCATACTTAGCTCATGGGCCCGAAATCTACCCTAAGGCTCATGAGAACCCTAGGGTCTTCTCTTGCATCTTTGACCCAATCTTCTTGGAGTCTTCTATCCAATGCCCTTCGGGGGTAGGATTGTATCATTCCCTCCCCCTTGAAAAGGATTTGACCTCAAATCCAGAGGTTCTTGAAACTATGGGCTTCTTCCCTCAACACCTGTAAAAAGAATAAAAACATATATATTAGTGGTGTTTGGTATGTTGCAGTATGGTAAGGTCTGAAAACCCATTTCCGGGGAATCTTCCCTTGAGGGAGCATGGTTCCTCACCAACTCAATGAGTGGTGCTACAAGTATAGAAAAATATAAGACAAACCATTTGTAAAAGTTTGTTAAGTCATGAAAGCCCCAAATTTTCCTTATACTTGGTGGATTGGGCCACTCAGGAATGACCTTTATTCTCTTAGGATTCATGGGAACCCCTTGATCACTATTTAAAAAATTAGGAAAAGTAATGCAATAAAACATACCTTTTTTGTATTTTCATGTTGATTATTCCTACCAAAAAATACGACAAACCTAAGGTGTCCTATATGAGTACCTAAGTTTGTATTGAAACTAAAAATAAGAACAAACCTACCTAATGAGTCCCTATGTACACAAATCATGAAGATGTTTGGTGCATGAGTGATTTTATAAAAGAGGGTTGCACCACTCAAAACATTCATCATACCACCTATTTTAGGGATCTGATACCTATTTTGGGCACCAAAAAAGCACAAGGATTTAAGCTCTTGCAAACCAAACCCTCATCCAACAACTCCTTTACTTGAGGAATAAACTCAAGCCCAAGAGGTGTGACAATGCTAACAAGTGTCTTTTTACAAAGGAGAAAATGTGGAGGTTTTCTAAGAGATAAAGTTTCTGTATTGTTTGTCTTTATTGTAAAATGATTTTCCTTCTTAGCTAACCTTTTGGAGGAGGCACTTACCACCTTACGTTCCTCCTTAACCATTAATGGTTGTCTTTCTTCTTGGGGGTAGTTTTCTTCATTAGATTCTTCCCCTTTTGCTTCTTCACTTTCAATAGAGGAAGGTGAAGTAGTAGCCTCATCTTGGCTACTATAAATGTCTTGGCCCCTCATAATCATGGTTTTCTTGGTGGGGCATTGAGAAGTAATGTGTCCTCTTCCAAGATATTTAAAGCACTTTATAGAGCTAGTCTTCTCTTGCATACTCGCCTTATGGGGTTGCATTTCTATTGTCTTCCCCTTATCATCTTTGGGTTTAGAAGGTGCTGCCCCTAAGATGCCTAGACCTTGGTCTTTCTTTAGATAAGAGTGAGAGCCATAAGATTTTAAAGTAGACTTTCTTTTAAGTTTTTGCTCTACCCTTATTTCCCAATCTAGGTAAGCCTCTACATTGTCCTTCCCATGGAAGTGTGGGAGGTTAATGTTAGCCTCTTGAGGCTTTCTTTCATTTTCTCTCCTATGGGAGTGAGGTCTAAGATGTGACCTATGCCTTCCTTCATAATAGTCACGAAGTTCTTCACTTAGGCTCTTGCAAGAGTTATGACTACTATAGGAGGCATGTTTTTCTTTTTTTTTTAACTCTTTTAGTATTTCCTTTTTTTCTTCTTCCCTTATTTGTTCCCTCTCATCTTGATTTATTTTTACCCTCTCTTTTCCTTTTTTTTTCTTTTTAGTTTTTCTTTCCATAACTTGAGGGAACTCAACTCATCTAAGATTCTAGATAAAGGGTCCTTATGACTAGTACCCTCACCATTAACACTAGATGAATGATGACTCATGTTGGTTCCTAAGTTGTGGTTCTTTCTTGTTGGGGGTTTGAAAATAAGGTAAAAGCTAGGGTTCCAAAAGAACTCAAGATAAGCGTGATAAGCAAGAATAAAGTATTGTGCAATAACAAGATAAGCTAGGTGTGACTAGTAAAGAAAATAAGCTATGAAAGTAAGCAACAAATTAAAGTGAAAGAAATGTAAACTAGGCGGTTCCTAAGAGTGTTTGGATGACCTCATTTAAGGTTCCCAACAAAACACTCACTATCCTAAGGAAAAATTACCTAAAATTATTACATACAAATGGAAGTAGGGTGACCTATTGGAGGCTCCCAACTTACTTCCAATGAAAGGCCTTTTTGTTACAAAATTTGAAAGCAAAGCAAATTGCCAATTACAGAATTACAAAAAAAAGTCCTCAATTTTGGTGGCTATTCTCTCTTTGGTGTTTCACTCAATTTGGAGTGCTTCTTAGTTCAATAGCTCTTAAGGTGGTTGGCCCCTTGCTTCTTGACTCAAATTCTTCAAGGGATGACACTAATCATCCTTTCCAATTCCCTATATGGCAACTCACAAACAAGGAAACAAAGAGACAAGCAATAACCAAAGACTAAGAAAATTAAATGAAATTTAAACAAATAGAGTTTTAACAAGACAAATTTTCAAGGATTATTCAACAATTAAAGCAATAAAAAGCACACAAAAGTAAGCTAGGACTCAAAGAGAAACCTAGAATGGATCTAGAGTAGAGTAATAAAAAACAAAAAAATAAGACTCAAGAAACCTCTAGTTTTGGAACTTGTTTTCACACTAATTTTCAATTGAAATTTCAGAACTAAGATTGGTATGAAATAGGCACCAATTATAGAACAAATTTCGAGCCAAAACAACAAGCACACTTCCCTTTCACTTTTTTTTCCTAGACACTGATTTTTCCTGCCAACTTATGTGATTTTTCGTATTTTTTCGTTTTATCCAAATCACTTGGTTATTTTTTTTTTAAATTTTGTTCCAAATGTCTAGAAAAGTCAGTAAACATTTCAGCTCAAACTTTGTAGTGACCAATTCTCAGTAATTTTTACAAGTTCGTATGTTCAAGCTGCCAGCACCAGCGATTTTAACCTAGAAGTCAAGAGTAGTGTTTATGTTGCTTAAGGCTTGGATTATTACAATTTGTGTTTGCTTATGCTCAAATTTCTTGAATTACAAAATTCAAGAGAGCTTAAGACTTATTTTGATTCACAAATCCAGCCACAACTCAGCACCACAACTCAATTTCTTCATAGGCATCAGATAGGAAACTCAGAAAACAAAACAAAGTTCAACAACAAGACTACTTCTAGGGATTGATTTAGAACATGTTATGAACTAAGTAACATGCATGAATTAGACTCACAATTCAAAAGATAGGCTAAGAATGATAAGTATACAAGAACAAATGTATCTAGAATTCAATCAATGAAATCAAAATTCAACACAAACTTAGAACACAATGTGACAATTATTATGACTAAACATGACTCTAAGACAACATGGATTAAGTGATTTACACTAAGATTTTTGTGTTTTTTTTTCTAATCAATATTTTGGAAGAAAATTTAGATCTAAAGGTTCAGCACAAGAAGATTATGACTGAAAAATGATAGAACCTAAAATCAATACAAAAACATGATTCAAGAGTAGATCTATAAAATTTAAACCATAGAAATGCAAGAACAGATTTAATCGGTTTATTTTTTTGAATCTACTCTAAACAACACCAAACCACAAAACAATGGAGGATATACATGGAGAATAGGATGAAGAATAAGGAATTAAAGTGAATTGACCAAACAAAAAGATAGAGGAAGCAAAAGAACATCATCTAGATGAAGATGCTCTAATACCACATGATGTAGCTCCATTGGAGCTTGTAGGCCTTGGATCTTCTTCATCAATGGAGTCCTTTGTTTCTTGAATTTTAATGGCAGCGGAATGTACAAGAAGAAGAGTTGAGAGGAGATGCCACTTCAAGGAGAAGATGAGTTAAGAAGAAGCTCACCACCATAGGAAGCCATGGATAAGAGCTTGAAGGTAGAAGAAGATGAGTGGAGGGAGAAGGAGAGAAGGGGCACAAAATTTTGTGCCTCAAAAGAGGTCTGAACTTTGAAGTGTAATTATCAAATGATCAAAGTTGGAAAATGCATACACATGGCCTCTATTTATAGCCTAAGTGTCACACAAAATTGGAAGGAAATTTGAATTTCTATTCAAATTTCACTTGAATTTGAAATTGAATTTGTCGAGCGAAATTTTGGAGCCAAAATTTCACTAATTATGATTAGTGAATTTTAACTATGGTTCAGCCCACTAATCCAAGATCAAGTCCAAGATTCTCCACTAAGTGTACTTATGTGTCAATGAGGCATGTAAAGCATGAAGGACATGCACAAAGTGTGACTATATGATGTGGCAATGGGGTGTAGCAAGCAAATGCTCACCTCCCCCTCTAAAATTTAATTGGATTGGGCTTCTCCCAATTCAATTAAATTTATTTTCCAACACACACATCAAATATTCACTTAATGCATGTGAAATTACAAAACTACCCCTAATACAACAACTAGTATAGGTGCCCTAAAATACAAGGGCTGAAAAATCTTACATTTCTAGGGTACCCTACCTACATTATGGAGCCCTAAATACAAGGCCCAAAAATAATGAAACCTTAATCTAGTATGTACAAAGATAAGTAGGCTTATACTTAGCGCAAGGGCCCAAAATCTACCATAAGGCTCATGAGAACCCTAGGGCCTTGTATCTCTGGCAATCTTCTTGCAGTCTTCTATCCAATGCCCTTCGGGGGTAGGATTGCATCAGAATCTCCTTGGGAAAGACATCTTTAAATTCCTGCAATAAGGGTTCAACACTAGGAGAAATAGAAATAGTTAACTCATTAGAATTTTCAATAGAAACTCTACTGCCTTTGCAGTATAGTAGATAGAGCAGCTCACGAGCAAGTAACACTTTCCTCACTTCACTCGCCTTTACTACACAATTAATTTTTCACGAGCAAGTTACACTTTCCTCTTTGGTGTTTCACTCTTTTCTTTCTCTTGTTCTATCTTTTCTCTTATTTTGATTTGGTCATCACACACTTTTCTAGGGGTTAGAGGTTTAAGAATAATTTTTTGGTCATGGTGCTGGAAAGAAATCTTGTTGGTGAAGCCATCATGCATTGCTTTGGTTTCATACTGCCATGATCTTCCTAACAATATATGTGTCACCCCCATTGGAACCACATCACACAACACCCTATCATTGTATCTTCCAATGGTGAGACACATCTCAACCTGCTGAGTCATTTTTACCTCTTCATCTTCACTAAGCCACTGAAGTTTGTTTGGCCTAGGATGGGGCTGAGTATCCAAATTCAGTTTGGACACCAACCTAGAACTTGCAACATTGGTACAACTTCCCATCAATAATTAAAGAGCAAAGATTACAATCAATTATACATTTGGTGTGGAAACTATTTTCTCTTTGGGTGTCGTCCAGTGGCTGTATTTGACTTCCCAAGAGCCTTCTCACCATTTGCATATCACCCTGCATAGCTTCCTCCTCAAGCTCTTCTTCCACTTTTTCTTCTTCATTGATTTCAAATTCATTGGTGATTTCTCCATCTGCCTTCATGATCATGGTCCTCCTGGTTGGATAGTCAGAAGCAATATGCCATCTACATAAGCATTTGAAGCATTTTTTGTTTCTGGTAGCAGTGTTGGATGATGAGGCAGAATTATGCTTGGTTCCAGTACTGGATGCTGCTGACTTTTCATGTGGAGACTGTGTTGATGGACTGGATGAGTTGCCTCCCTCTTTTTTGGATCTGTTGGTCTAGTTCTGGTTGAAAGTGTTGAGTGAGTTCCTTCTTGCTACAGTTTTCCTCTTCAGCTGTTGCTCAACCCGGACGAACTTATGTAGCAAGTCATCCAATTCCACGTACTCCTATAATTCAACAACATCTCTAGTGTCAAGATTTAGGCTACTCAGAAAACGAGCCATTGTGTCCTTAGTTTCCTCTTCTATGTTTGCCCTCACTAGTGCCATCTCCATCTCTTTGTAGTACTCCTCCATAGTCAGACTTTCCTGGGATAGCCTCTGGAGTTTCTGTTGCATGGTTCTACTATAGCTAGTTCGAACATACCTCTTTCGCATAACTCTTCTCATCTCAGTCCATGTATCTATCTCCCACCCTTCCTCTCTCATCATGTCTCTTTGATTTTTATTCCACCAGACAAAGGCATAGTCTGAGAATTCAACTGTTGCTAACTTCACCTTATGCTGTTCAGTATAATCATTGCAGGAGACTACATGCTCAATTTTCATCTCCCAGTCAAGGTAGGCATCTGGATCACTCCCTCCCTTGAAAGGAGGTACATTGAGTTTTAATCCCTCAATTCTGTTCTACCCCTCCTCCATTCAGTTTGGTCCATCATTGCCCCTTCTGTTCCCGCCATAAGGTTTTCCAGCATTCTTATTCATTTGGTGCTCTAGTCCTTCTATTTGTCCGTAGAGCTCTTCATTGGTACGGTTCAGCAAACGTTGCATTTGTGTAGTCATCACGTCAAGTAATAAGTGCTAAGATCCATCCAGTTGATGATATTCACCACCACCATCACCATCTCCTGCCATAATTAAGGGACAAACAATTCTACAATAATTTAAACAAGGTTACATGACCTTTCCACACTCTACTCACATGTTCCTCTCTTTGATGGTAGTTCACTCATGTTTGATGCTCTTAATAGGCTTTTATGTGATGTTTTTCACTCTTGCCTTTTACCACTCATTCCCTCTTAAGTTCCTGGATGAATCAAATTGGACGCACAAAGGTAATAGAACAGGAAAGACAACTTAATTATCGAATAACAGATTGGATAACAACCTTGGATAAAAAACAAACTAACATATTGAATAACAAACTATCAAACTCAATAACAAACTAATAGATAGAAGAAACAAAGAGTCAACGAAACTACTCAGTGACAGAGAACACGAAAAAAAACAGAAATAGCACAAATGACGTGTAAACTTCAAATAGGCATAACTTTTGACGGTTGTCCTTTTGAGGCCCACTATATGTCAAAATACTCAGAATTTAGAGGAGAATCCCTAGGCAAATCCCAATTGGCCTGAGATTTTTTCCAAAAAACGCCTCTAACTGCCTCAAATTCGCATTCAAAGATCAAACACCTTCTCTTTTTTTAATAATGCTTTCTTCTTCTTTTTTTTTCAAAATTCATCTAGGATAATAGACTGTTCATCAATCAATCAACCCCACTGGTCCAAATTCAATAGGCAATCAGGCAATTCATTCAATAGGCAAATTGATTCAAGAGCCTACTAAACCCTAAACCCCTAAATTCTTCCAGGAAGCCAAATTGTCCCCAAACTAAATTTGTAACAGAAGTTGAAACAGAATTTGTAACAGAATTTGTAATAGAATTCAAAAATAATTTCTGCGACACAGAATTTGAAAGAAACAAGAACAAGAGGAAGAACAAGAACAAAAATAAGAACACAACAAGACGCAAACAAGAACGTAATAAGACGCAAACAAGAATGCAACAAGACACAAACTAGAATGCAAACAAGAGCGCAAACAAGAATGCAAATAGCAGAACAAAACATGAACCTGAGACAAATTACAAAAAGAAAAAAATAAAAATTGGATAGGATAGAACCTGTAACAAGAGCCAAAGCTTTGATACCGGATGATGTGATCCTTATTAGGAGCGGATCACTTGATATAGGTTACAGAGTTTTGGATGACGCCACTTCCAGAGAGGGAAGATAAGTTAGGGTAGACGCCACAAGGATTACCTTGATAAGTCTGAGATTGATTTAGTGAGGAACCCGGAGAGAAGTTCTCACAAAGTTTTATCAAATGCCTAAAGTCCTTCTATTGAAAACGAAATCCATACATATAGTGTATTTGAACGGAACAAATAGAAATAGAAATCGGCCTTCAAAACAGTTTGGGCCAAAATTACAATGAAAAAAATTATAAATAAAAAAAGGACATATTTGGCATGGGCCTTCAACAATAATTAATATTCTTAGTAGTGCTTGTGCCTCTGACCCTTCATCTTTCTCCACTTGGGCCTTGTTAAGTATGTCTGCTACCATTTGTTGGAAGGTATCCATTAACTGTTTAGTCCTACTCTTGGTCATAGGTCCTTGTATTTGGGCAGTTTTAGAATTCTCATCAACTGGAAAGTAATCTTAGAATTTGAACTGAATGATTTTACTCTCTAAGTTTCACTGCTAATAATAAAGCATACCGTTTTGATTGTAAAAAGCACAAGAATATAATTGTAATGCTAAGATATTTACTGTATATGCAAGGGATCAATATTTAGTAAATGTTCTTAGGTTCCAAGTGTGAGGAATCGACTTGGGATAATTATGTGTGCATCAGTAATATTAGAAAATGATTTATACATGTTAATCTTATTAAGATACTAAGGGTATAAACGATGAAGTCCAATCCTATGTTTTCTTGAATTAATTTAAATTGTTTTCGCAATTTCCGTATTTCTGACACAATAAATTTTGTGATGGAAGCTTGCATGTGGAGCTTCTATGGAGGATGGATCTTTGAGATTCAATGAGGTCCTTCAATGGTGATTTTCCACCATGGAGATGCAGTGGAAGGCAAAGGAGAAGAGGAAAGGGGAGGCACCATCCACTAGGGAATAAGCCATGGAAGAAGGAGCTTCACCACCAAGACTGTGCCTTGGATAAGAAGCTTGAAGAGGATGCTTTAATGGAGGAAAAGAAAGAGAGAAGGGCGGAGCACAAAATTGAAGGAATAAAAGAGGGAGAGAAGTGGAACTTTGAAGTGTGTCTCATAAGACTTTCATTCATCAAAGTTACCACAAGTGTTACTCATACTTCTTTTAATAGCCTAGGTAGCTTCCTTGAGAAACTTCCTTGAGAAGATTTTTTGAGAAGCTTCCTTGAGAAACTAGAGCTTAACTACACACACCCTCTAATAACTAAGCTCACCTCCTTGAGAAGCTTCCTTGAAAAACTTCCTTGAGAAGATTCCTAGAGAAGCTAGAGCTTAGCTACACACACCTCTCTAATAGCTAAGCTCACCTCCTTGAGATGAGAAGCTAGAGCTTATCTACACACCCCCTATAATAGCCAAGTTCACCCCCATGCCAAAATACATGAAAATATAAAAAAAGTCCGTACTACAAAGACTACTAAATGCCTTGAAATACAAGACTAAAATCCTATACTACTAGAATTGCCAAAATACAAATCCCAAAAGAAGGAAAAACCTATTCTAATATTTACAAAGAAGAGTGGACCCAACCTTGGCCCATGGGTTTAGAAATCTACCCTGAGGTTCATGAGAATCCCAGGGCCTGCTTTAGCAGCTCTAACCCAATCCTCTTTGAGTCTTTTATCCTATACCCTTGCTGGGTAGGATTGCATCATCCCCTCCACGTTGGAAAGGATTTGACCTCAAATCCCGAGGTTCTTCATACTCTAGGCTCCTTCCCTCGACACCTGTAAAAAGAATAAAAACATATGTATTAGTGGTGTTGGGTATGTTAGAGTAGGGTAAGATCCGAAAACCCCTTTCATGGACATCTTCCCATGGGGAACATGGTTCCTCACCAACTCAATGAGTGGTGCTTCAAGTATAGAAAAATATGGGACAAACCTTTTGTAAAAGTTTGTTAAGTCATGGCAACCCCAGATTTCCCTTATACTTGGTGGAGTGGGCCAATCAGGAATGACCTTTATTCTCTTAGGGCCCGTGGGAACCCCTTGATCACTATTTAAAAAATTAAGGAAGGTAATACAATAAAGCGTACCTTTTTTCTGTATTTTCATGTTGATTATTTCTACAAAAAAATATGACAAACCTAAGGTGTCCCATATGAGCACCTAAGTTTGTATTAAAACCAAAAATAAGAACAAACCTACTTAATGAGTCCCTATGTACATGAATCATGAAGATATTGGGTGCATGACTGATTTTACAAAAGAGGGTTGCAACACTCAACATATTCATCATATAACTTATTTTAGGGATTTGGTGCCTAATAATACCTATTTTGGGCACCAACAAAGCACAAGGATTTAAGCTCTTACGAACCAAACCCTTATCCAACAACTCCTTGAGGAATAACCTCAAGCCCAAAACATATGGCAGTGCTAACAAGTGTCTTTTTAGAAAGGAGAAGATGTGGAGGTTGTCTAAGAGGGGAAGTTTCTTTAATATTTGTCTTTATTTCAAAATGACTTTCCTTCTTAGCTAACCTCTTGGAGGAGACACTTACCTCTTTACACTCCTCCTTAACCATTGAAGGTTGTCCTTCTTCTTGGGGGTAGATTTCTTCACTAGATTCTTCCCCTTTTGCTTCTTCACTTTCACTAGAAGAAGGTGAAGTAGTAGCCTCATCTTGGCTACTATAAAAGTCTTGGCCCCTCATAATCATGATTTTCTTGGTGGGGCATTGAGAAGTAATATGCCTTCTTCTAAGATATTTAAAGCACTTTATGGAGCTAGTCTTCTCTTGCATACTAGCCTTTTTTCTATTGTCTTCCCCTTATCATCTTTGGGCTTAGAAGGTGTCACCCCTAAGATGTGTTGACCTTGGTCTTTCTTTGGATAAGAGTAAGAGCCATAAGATTTTGAAGTAGACTTCCTTTTAAGTTGTTGCTCTACCCTTATTTCCCAATTTAAGTTAGCCTCTACATTGTGCTTCCTATGGAAGTATGAGAGGTTAATGTTAGCCTCTTGAGTCCTTCTATCCTTTTCTCTTCTTTGGGAGTGATGTTTAGTATGTGAACTATGGCGCCTTCCATAATAGTCGCTAAGTTCTTCACTTAAACTCTTGCAAGAGTTATGACTACTATAGGAGACATGTTTTTCTTTTCTTAACTCTTTTAGTATTTTCCTTTTTTCTTCCTTCCTTATTTTCTCTTTTTCATCTTGACTTATTTCTTCCACTCTTTTTTATTTCCTTTTTCTTTTCTCTCTTGTTTTTATTTCCACAACTTAAGGGATCTCAACTCATCTAATATCTTATACAAGTGGTCCTTAGGAGTAGAACCCTCACCATTAACACTAGATGAAGAATGAAGACTAATGTTGGTTTCTAAGTTGTGGTTCTTTCTTGTTGGGGCTTTGAAAACAAAAGGTAAAAGAAAATATGGTTGAAACTAGCCAAAATAAACACTAAAAGAGGTGTGAAAGATAAGGTAAAAAGTAATTGGTAAATGGTAAGCTATCTAGGCGGTTTGACAATGGAAGGTAAAGGAAATAAGCTATGAAAGTAAGCAAGAAATGTAAACTAGGTGAATGCTAAGAGTATTTGGATGACCACATTTAAGGTTCCCAACAAAACACTCACAATCCTAAGGGAAAAATTGCCTAAAATTATTACACTCAAATGGAAGTAGGGTGACCTATTGTGATGTGATCCTGACTAGGAGCGGATTGCTTGATACAGGCTACGGAGATTTGGATGACGCCACTTCCAGTGAAGGAAGATAAGTCAGGGTAGACGCCACAAGGATTACCTTGATAAGTCTGAGATTGGTTCAACAAGGAACCCAAAGAGAAGCTCTCACCAAATTTTATCAAATGCCAAAAGTCCTTTTTTGTTTTTTATTGAAAACAAAAACCAATACTTGTAGCGTATCTGAACAAAAAGATAAAAATAGACATGGGCCTTCTATACAGTTTGGGCCAAAATTACAATAAATAAAAATTATTAATAAAAATAGAACATATTTATTATGGGCATTCAAATTAATTTGGGCCTTCAGCAACAATTAATAGTATTGATAATGTCTCTTCCTCTAGGCCTTCATCCTTCTCCACTCGGGGGCTTTGTCCTTCTCCACTTAGGCCTTCGTCCTTCTCCACTTGGGCCTTTAGCCTGTATTTGGCCAGTTTCAGGATTCTCATCATTCCCTCCTTCTTGGAAAACATTTGCCCTTAAATGTCCAGGATCATCACCGGGTTCAAGTACCACTTCCTTCCTTTTCTTGTTGGCTTGCTTGGTATAGCTTTCATTCTTCTTTGCAATTTGCACCTTCACTTGGTCATACAATCTTTTCACATAATCAACTTTGGCTTGTGCATCCTTATGCTGAGTCTCTTGGGGCTTGCTGTTGTAAGTTGGCCTGTTAGGCAATGAAGCTTCTGGAAGGAGATCAACTTGATGTTCTATGCTTCTTGAAGGTGGCAGTCCATGAGGAATGTCCTTGGGAAAGACATCTTTAAATTCCTGCAATAAGGGTTGAACACTAGGAGAAACATAAATAGTTAACTGATTAGAATTATCACTCTCTCTCTTGTGTATCACTCCATCTCTCAAGTGTATCACTCTTCCTTTTTCTAATTCTCTGTGATGCCTCACTATTGTCTCTCTCTTGTTCTCTCTTTTCTCTCCTTCTGATTTGGTCATCACACACTTCTCTAAGGGATAAAGGTTTATGAATAATTTTCTGGTCATGGTGCTGGAAAGAAATCTTGTTGGTGAAGCCATCATGCACTGCTTTGGTGTCCTCTTCAATGTTGGCCCTCACTAGTGCCATCTCCATCTCCTTGTCCTCAACAATCAAATTTCCCTGGGATAACCTCTGGAGTTTCTGTCGCATAGTTCTACTGTAGCTAGTTGGAACATACCTCTTTCGCATAACCCTTCTCATCTCAGTCCATGTATCTATCTCTCGCCCTTCTTCTCTCTTCATCTCTCTTTGATTTTTCTTCCACCAAACAAGGGCATAGTCTGAGAATGTAGTTGCTGCTAACTTCACCTTCTGCTTTTCCAGATAATCATTGTAGGAGAATGCATGTTGAATCTTCATCTCCCAGGTAAGGTAGGTGTCTGGGTCACTCCTGCCTTTAAAAGAGGATACATTGAGTTTTACTCCCTCAATTCTGTCTTGCCCTTCTATTCGGTTCGATCCATCATTGACCCTTCTGTTGCCACCATAACGTCTCCCAGCATTTGGATTCATTTGGTGCTCTAGTCCTTCTATTTGCCTGTAGAGCTCTTTATTGTTACGTTTCAACAAACGTTGCATTTGTGTAGTCATCACGTCCAGTAATAAGCGCTGAAATCCGTCCAGTTGATGATATACACCACCATTGTCACCAGCTCCTGCCATGATTAAGGAACAAAGAATTTTGCAGTAATTAAAATAAAAATTCAGGACCTCACCACACTCTACTCACGTGTTTCTCTCTTTGATGGTAGTTCACTCGTGTTCCCTCTTAAGTTCCTGGATGAACCAAATTAGACACACAAGGTAATATCAAATAAAAGGAAAGACAATATAATTATCACAGACTGAGTAACATATTTGATTTGGGATAACAACTTCGACTTGATTTGGATAGCAGATTGGATTTGATTTAGATAAAAGATTAGATTTGATTTGGATAATATATTAGATTTGATTTGGATAACAGATATGATAACAAATAAGATAACAGATAGGATAATAGATAAGATAACAACTATGACCAGTAAACTTCAAATGCTCATAACTTTTGCTACGGTTGTCTGTTTGAGACCTACTATATATCAAAATGCTCAGAATTCAAAGGAGAATCCAGATAAGGGGATTTGGTACACGATTTTCCGCCCAAAAAAAAGCCTCTAACTGCCTCAATTTCGTGTTCAAAGATCAAACACCCACTTTTTTTTCTTTCTTCTTTTCTTCTCTTTTTTTTTTCAAAATTTCTTCAACTTTTTTTTTACTTGAAACAAAACTCAAGCATATTTATTTTTTTACACAAGTCTGAAAGACACAAGAAACAAGAACAAGAACACAAACGTGACAAGAACAAGAACAAGAATGAAACAAAGACACAAACAAGAACGCAACAAGACACAAACAAGAAAACAAATAACAGAACAAGGACAAAACACGAACCAGGACAAATTACAAAGAAAAAAAATAGGATAGGATAGAACCTGTATCAAGAGCCGAAGCTCTGATACCAGATGATGTGAACCTGACTAGGAGCAGATCGCTTGATACAGGTTATAGAGATTTGGATGACGCCACTTCCGGTGAAGGAAGATAAGTCAGGGTAGACGCCACTTCCGGTGAAGGAAGATAAGTCAGGGTAGACGCCACTTCCGGTGAAGGAAGATAAGTCAGGGTAGATGCCACAAGGATTACCTTGATAAGTCTGAGATTGGTTCAACAAGGAACCCAAATAGAAGCTCTCACCAAATTTTATAAAATGCCAAAAGTCCTTTTTTTTATTGAAAAAAAAAACCAATACTTATAGCATATCTGAACAAAAAGATAAAAATAGACATGGGCCTTCTATACAGTTTGGGCCAAAATTACAATAAATAAAAATTATTAATATAAATAGAACATATTTATTATGGGCCTTCAAATTAATCTGGGCCTTCAGCAACAATTAATAGTCTTGATAATGTCTCTGCCTCTAGGCCTTCATCCTTCTCCACTCGGGGGCTTTGTCCTTCTCCACTTGGGCCTTCGTCCTTCTCCACTTGGGCCTTTAGCCTGTATTTGGCCAGTTTTCAGGATTCTCATGATATTGGAGGCTCCCAACTTACCTCCAATGAAAGGCCTTTTTGTTACAAAATTTGAAAGTAAGTAAATTTTCAATTAGAAAATTACAAAAAGGTCCTCAATTTTGGTGGTTGTTCTCTCATTGGTGATTCACTCAATTTGGAGTGCATCTTAGTACAATAGCTCTTAAGGTGGTTGGCCCCTTACTTCTTGACTCAAATTCTTCAAGGGATGACACCAATCCTCCTTTCCAATTCCCTATATGGCAACTCACAAACAAGGAAACAAAGAGACAAGCAATAACCAAAGAAAAAAATGAAATGAAAGCTAAACCAATGGAGTTTTAACAAGACAATTTTTTCAAGGATTATTCAACAATTAAAGCAATGAAAAGGACATAGAAGCAAGGTAGGACTCAAAGAGAAACTTAGAATGGCTCTAGAGTAGAGTAAAAAAATTGAAAAAAAAAGACTCAACAAACCTCTAGTTTTGGAACTAGCTTTCACACTAATTTTCAATTGAAATTTAGGAACTAAGATTGGTATAAAATAGGCACCAATTATAGAATAAATTTTTAGCCAAAACAACAAGCACACTTCCCTTTCACTCTTTTTTTCTTGGATACTGATTTTTCTGCCAACTTGTGTGATTTTTAGTATTTTTTCCTTTTATGCAAATCACTTTGTTATTTTTTATAACTTTTTTACGGATGTCTAGAAAAGTAAGTAAAAAGTTCAGCTCAAAATTCGAAGTAACCAATTCTCAGTAATTTTTAAAAGTTTGTATGTCCAAGCTGTCAGCACCAGCGATTTCAGACTTTGAAATTTTTTTTAGCATGGAATATTGATTGCCTTGGGCTTACTGTCAACCTTCCTATGTATGTTTAACTCACTAGACTTGTTTACCACAGTTTTAGGAGTTCAATATTCACTTAGAATCAAAATTTCAGCCAGCAATTCATTCACCAAAACTCAAATTCACAATAGACACAATCATAAGGAAACCTAAAAGACCAAGAAAAGGATCACAATCAAAGACTCTAAGAATTTTACATGAACATGTTAAGGAATAATTAACATGAAAATATTTGACTCAAATCAATAATAGGCTAAAAGAATTTCATACACTCATGAACAAATGAGTTAGACAAAGAAACAAGAAAAATAAAATTCAGCACAACATAAGAAATCTTATGAGACAAGTTTCATGACTAGACATGACTTCTATGACAAAACTACAATAGGTGAACAAGTCACTCTATATTTTTGAGTTTTTCATGGACTTTAATGTTTTTGTAAGAATTTTATGGTTTAGGTTTCAGCCACAAAAAATAACAAGACAAAACTCAAAGGAACCTAAACTCAACACAATTCATGGTTCAAGAACAAGAACAAGAAATTTGAACCATAGAAAATCAAATCTAGCTTCTATAGCAAGTTTAATCGGTGGAAACTCTAAAGAATCTTGTTAAAAACATTTAGCACAAGACATGTGAGGAGATACATGGAGAAAAATTAAGAGACAACAATGGAAGAGAAGGTAAAGCAAAAAATTAATGGAGGTTTAAGGAGCACTTACTTGAAGCTCTTGTGCTCTGATTACCACTTGATGGAAGTTTGCTTGTGGAGCTTCTATGGAGCCTGGATATTTGAGCTTCAATGAGGTCTTTCAATGGTGATTTTCCATCATGGAGAAGCAGTGGAAGGCAAAGGAGTAGAGGATAGGGGAGGCACCATCCACTAGGGAATAAGCCATGGAAGAAGGAGAACCAAGAATGTGCCTTGGATAAGAAGCTTGATGAGGATGCTTTAATGGAGGAAAAAAAAGAGAGAATGGGGGAGCATGAAATTGAAGGAATAAAAGAGGGAGAGAAGTGGAACTTTGAAGTGTGTCTCATAAGACTTTCATTCATCAAAGTTACCACAAGTGTTACACATACTTCTATTTATAGCCTATGTAGCTTCCTTGAGAAACTTCCTTGAGAAGCTTTCTTGAGAAACTTCCTTGAGAAGCTTCTTTGAGAAGCTTCCTTGAGAAGCTAGAGCTTAACTACACATGCCCCTCTAATAACTAAGCTCACCTCCTTGAGAAACTTCCTTAAGAAGATTCCTAGAGAAGCTAGAGCTTAGCTACACACGCCTCTCTAATAGCTAAGCTCACCTCCTTGAGATGAGAAGCTAGAGCTTAGCTACACACACCTCTATAATAGCTAAGCTCACCTCCTTGAGATGAGAAGCTAGAGCTTAGCTACACACCCTCTATAATAGCTAAGTTCACTCCCATGCTAAAATACATGAAAATATAAAAAAAGCACCTACTGCAAAGACTACTCAAAATGCCTTGAAATACAAGGCTTAAACCCTATACTACTAGAATGGCCAAAATACAAGTTCCAAAAGAAGGAAAAACCTATTCTAATATTTACAAAGAAGAGTGGACCAAACCTTGGCCCATGGGCTCAGAAATCTACCCTGAGGTTCATGAGAATCCTAGGGCCTTCTTTAGCAGCTCTAGCCCAATCCTCTTGGAGTCTTCTATCCAATACCCTTGGGGGGTAGGATTGCATCATTCTGTTATTTTTACTATTCTTTTACTTTCAGTTAGTTAAACCAAAACCAAATGACATTTGATTGAATTTGTACATAACTATTAAACTAATAACCTTTATTCGAATGAATTAACTAACTCATGTCCCTGTGGAGACGAACTCTTTATTAATGTGAAACGTACAACTACAATTGGTATGCTTGCCAAAAGTGTTAACACTGGGCATGGCATTTCGCGTCGAGCAAATTGTCTCCTTTGTGTGGAATTTCACTTAGGCACTTGTCTCGCTAAATGAGCTATCCTAAGGTTTTATTTTACTAATCCCAATGGTCAAAGTGTGCAGATGTGGTTTAGGAACCGACAATCCAAATGTGACGGTGATCCAATGGTTAATGAGTCTGCAATCATGGTTTTAGCGAAACAAGTTTTGGGTGAATCTCAAAACCACACAATTTCAACATAGATCAATTAAATTCCATATAACTTGGCATCCACACCAAGAAATCTCACAAGGATAATTCACATAACACCTCAATTAATTCAAACTAATCAAATAACACAAGAAATACATCAAACATCTATTTTCAGTTATCAAAATTTCATGGCATTATGAGTTGCACCTAATTGGATCACTTTCCTACAAATTGATGGTGGAGTGTTGCTAGGTGCACCCAGAAAAATTTGTAAATGGCAAAAATGCCCCTGGTGTTTTATTTCATTATAAAAGCCTTTTTTTTCCTGCGTTTCACACAACTGCCATTTCTGTTCGCTGTTTTTTTTTTGTGTTTTTGTGGTTTTTGTGCGGCATTGTCTCCGGTTCGTTGGTTTGTTGTGAAAGGTTAGGTGCGGTGAAGGTGAAGGTGCATTGCGGTGGTCGGCGGCAGCAAATGAGGTACGCAGAAGGTGGTGGCTGTGTAACTATTTTTAAAATTTGATGTTTTTTGAATTTAGTTTCCATTTTTTTTAAAATTATTAATTTGTTTGTATGGCCATTTTTTGTTTGGGTTGGTTAGATGGACGAAGATGAGTGGATGTATGAAATAATGTCTGAACAAGTGGATATGGATTATGAAAATGAAGAAGCATGTGGTGTGAATGAACCACATGTTGATTGTTCGGATGCGTTCAATACTTTTCAGGTTATAATGTTAATGTTTGTCACAGATTTAATAAAATGAATACTGGTAGAAAACTTAAATTATGTGGATTGTTTTGTAGGTGTTTGAGTGTCGAGAGGATGTTTAGCGGTGGGCTCGATCCGTTGCTCATGAAAACGGATTTGTGGCGGTGATTTTAAGGTCGGATACAAACACAGGTAGTAGAGGAAGGACTACGTTTGTGTTAATTGGTTGTGAAAAGAGTGGCGAGTATAGGTGTAGGAAAAAAGAATTTATCTGAAGAGACACTGGGACTAGGAAATGTGGGTGTCCCTTCAAGCTTCGTTGCAAGCCAGTGGTTGGAGGAGAAGGCTGGATGGTGAAGTTGATTTGTGGAGTGCATAATCATGAATTGGCCAAGTCATTAGTTGGACATCCATATGCAGGGCGATTGACTAAAGTTGAAAAAACACTTATTGTTGATATGACGAAGTCCATGGTGAAGCCAAGAAACATTCTACTAACTCTGAAGGAACACAATGCCAATAGCTGTACGACCATTAAACAAATATACAATGCAAGAAGTGCATTCCGTTCTTCCATAAGAGGAAGCGATCTTGAAATGCAACATCTGATGAAGCTTCTTGAACGTGATCAGTATATTCATTGGCACAGAATAAAGTGTTGGATCAAGTGGCCTCAGAATAATTAAGAAGGGGGGGGTTGAATTAATTATTAATGTACCTTGGCTAATTAAAACTTATTCTTCTAGATTCAATTAGGCTTTACTACTAAGTTATGTAACTTAAACAAAAGTAAAGCGTAAAAGTAAAGTGCACAACGGAAATTAAAAAGTGTAGGGAAGAAGAAGACAAACACAAGAATTTTATACTGGTTCGGCAACAACCCATGCCTACATCCAGTCCCCAAGCAACCACCGGTTCTTGAGATTTCTTTCAACCTTGTAAAATTCTTTACAAGCAAAGATCCTCAAGGGATGTACCCTCCCTTGTTCTATTTGAACAAGCAAGTGGATGTACCCTCCACTTGAACTGATCCACAAGAGATGTACCCTCTCTTGTTCTCAGTTACAACAGCCCAAGTAGATGTACCCTCTACTTGTACCACAAAGGATGTACCCTCCAATGTGTTAAGACAAAGAATTCTCAGGCGTTTAGTCCTTTGAATCTTTGTAAGGGGAAACAAAAGATATCTCAGGCGGTTAGTCCTTTGAAATCTTTTGTTTAAGGGAAAGGGAAGAATCAAAAGAATTCTCAGACGGGGTCCTTTGAATTCTTTTGGAAAGGGAGAAGGGAGACACAAAAGAATTCAGGCGGTTAGTCCTTTGTTCTTTTGGAAAAGGGAGAAGAGAGACACAAAAAGAATTCAGGCGATTAGTCCTTGTTGAATTCTTTTTGGCAAAGGGAGAAGAGAATGAAAAGATATAGCACAGTTTTGTTTTCTGCAGAATTTTCACTTGGACAAGAACAAGGTTTAAAAAAGAAACTTTAGAAAGCTTTTTGGCAAAGGAAGAAGAAGAAGAAAGATGAGTAGGAAAGAATTGTAAAGATAGTAAAGGTTTAAAGGTTTCTCCAAAGTTGTTCAAGAAGATGTTCAAAAAGAAGAAAAGATTTTTTGAATGCAAGTCAAGGTCTTGCTTTTATAGACTCTTCATGTCTAGTCAAGAAAACCATTGGAAGAATTATAACCTTGAGAAAATCATGTCAAGAGTTACATCTCTTGACCTTTTATTCAAAACTTGTCACTGGTAATCGATTATCATAATCATGTAATCGATTACACAATGCATTTTATGAAAAGATGTGACTCTTCCCAATTGAATTTGAATTTCAACATTCAGATACACTGGTAATCAATTACCAATATATTGTAATCGATTACACCATTTAAAAAACATTTGGAACATTGAAAATTCAGTTAAAAGCTTTTTGAAATCAAATTCTAACATTGGTAATCGATTACAGGAAACTGCTACTCGATTACCAGAGAGTAAATACTTTGGTAACTTAGAAAAATTTGAAAAAACTCTTTTGTAAAAAAAAACTGTGCTATGTTTGGTTTTTGAAAAATGCTTTTCAATACTTTCCTTGTGAAGTCTTCTTGATTTCTTCTCTTGAATCTTGAATTCATCTTCTCTTGAATCTTGAAATCAACTTCTCTTGAATCTTGAATCTTCTTGATTTCTTCTAATGAATCTTGAAATTAATCTTGATCTTGAACTTGTTGACTCAATCTTGAAGTCATTCTTTTGGGCTTTTTGTCATCATCAAAACTACTTGATTCATACTTCAATCATCATCATGAAGCTTGCTTCTACATAAAGGATGAAGACGTGGTTCATGATATCTTTTGGTGTCACCCTGATGCAGTGAAGTTAGTCAACACATGTAATTTGGTGTTTTTGATAGACAACACCTACAAAACAAACCGGTACAGACTCCTATTGCTCAATTTTGTTGGGGTGACACCGACTGGGATGACATTCTCTGCCGATTTTGCATATGTGGAGGGTGAACGCGTTAATAATTTGGTCTGGGCTTTACAATGCTTTCAAGGCCTTTTTTTAAATTGTGATGCCCTCCCTCGAGTTATTGTGTCACTGACAGAGACCAAGCATTGATGAATGCAGTGAAGGCTGTATTCCCTGACTGTACAAATTTGTTGTGCAGCTTTCACATAAACAAGAATGTGAAGGCCAAATGTAAAGCACTAATTACGCAAAAAAATGCTTGGGATTATGTCATGGATTGCTGTGGATGTCTAACTGATTGTCCTTCAGAACAATAGTTTGATGAATGCCTGAAGAAGTTCAAAATGGCTTGCGCACCTTGGCCAATGTTTGTTGACTATGTCAAGGAAACATAGATAATACCACACAAGGAAAAATTTGTTTCCGTCTGGACTAATAAGGTGGTGTACTTAGAAAACACAACAAAAAACATGTATGAAACTGTTCAACTATTTCTATTAACGTTGATGAGTTGATGGAATTATATTATTGTATATGTTTATTTTTATTTGTGTATTTGAAATGTAGGGTTGAATATGCTCACTCGTCTTTAAAAAGACTGTTACAAAATAGCCTTGGAGACTTATGCAGTGTGTAGGATGCCATGAACAACATGATTACGTTGCAACACATGGAGATTAAAGCATCATTTGAAACAAGTACACATGTCGTTGGACATGTGTTCAAAAAAACCTTATACAGGAGGCTTCTTGGAATGGTTTCAAGGTATGCTTTAAATCAGATTGCTGCTGAATTAGAGCGTGTTGACTATGCTGGCAAGAATCCCTCAAGTTGTGGTTGCATGGTGAGAACCACACTTGGTCTTCCTTGTGCTTGTGAGCTATACAAATATGTTAGTGGTTGCATCCCACTGAATTCAATCCATATGTTCTGGAGGAGACTAAGTTTTTCAGACCAAGGGTTATCTGAGCCCGAGGTGAGCATCAAGGAAGTAATGGAAACAATATCCAAAAGATTCGAAGAACTTGATGTTTGTGGCAAGTTTAATCTGAACACTAAACTTTGGGAAATTGCATACCCTGATCAGAATTCGATGTGTCCTCCTCCAATAAAGGTTAACACAAAGGGGGAACCGAAGAAAGCTATGAGCAGGAACCCAAGGTCAACAAAGCGTGATCCATCTTACTGGGAGTATGTAGATGCTTTTGAATCTATGAAAAATAGCAATTCGCCGGTGAGGCATACTGCATCATCCTCTGAGCAACGGAATCGAAGAACGATGATGCCTATGTTGGACCAGTTTCAGCCATTTATGCATGACTTCATTGATAAGATTGTTGATGTCAAAGCTGATGGTAACTGTGGATATCGGTCGATTGCCGGTTTATTAGGTATGGGTCAAGACTCTTGGTCGGTGGTCTGCAACCATCTGCTTAAAGAACTTGCCAAATTCTCAGAAGACTATATCAAGCTCTTTGGTGGCACAGATAGATTTGAGAAATTAAGGATGTCACTACTTGTTGATGGGTTAACCAAGGTATGTAATTTATGTATTTGATTTTTAAGACTTAACTTTGAAATTAAGTTTGACGTGTATATTTGTTTCATTCAGGTGACTACGGATAAGTGGATGGATATAACGGACATGGGACATGTCATTGCATCAAGGTATAACGTAATCGTTGTATGCTTGTCTAAACAACAAAGCACGACATTCTTTCCTCTTAGAAGTCAACCGCTGGAAAATTCTTCATTGCATCGTACAATTTGTATCGGTCATGTGTATGACAATCATTTTGTTGAGGTACACTGTACATATGAAGTGTTTTTTTATTTATATTTATGCAATGAGTTTTGTAGGATTGAGTTAACACTTTTTTCGCATGTACCACAGGTTTATTTAAAGAACGTTGTCCCTTACCGCCTATAGCATTGTTATGGTCTAGCAATTGTCATCCACAGGCGAAGTCATGGCCAAATCCATATATTAGCAGAATGCAGCATTACAAGAGCTTCATAATGTTCAAGAGAGACTATGTTGACATAAATGATGATTGAACATGTAATTTATAATGACTGATCATTTTGAATTGGATATTCACATTTATGTGTCTTTGTATATTTGTTACGTCCACAACAAAATTATTACTTAATTCTAAAAAAGCATGTATGATATATCGTTGTCTGAGTTGACAACGCATTGTGAAAAAACGTGTATGATAAATTGTTGTCTGCATTAACATAAAGCGCGTGAAAGGACCTTGCACAATATGGCTACACATGCATATATGATGCAAGCTAAAGCATGTCACGTCATTGGTGTAGTTGACCACAGATACAGAAAGCATGTGCATGCGTATTTTTAATCTTTAAAAAATGTAGCACTGATATTAAAACTCATCTATATATATGACACAACCTAACACTGTAAAAAACCACAAGTTTCAGTCGTAACCCAACTCTTACAGAAACTATGGCATTCTTGGGAGAGACAAGCAGACAGACAGTTGTGAACTCCACATTAGGTTTTATTTTTCCAAATGGATCCATTGTTCACAACGACAGTGGCGTTTCCTTTCAAGCTTCCACTCCAGTTCCCATTCGAATGCCTAACAAGTGTGATTTTCAAACGCTAAAAACCAGAATACACAATACCCTTAAGCTAACCAACAAGCAATTTTTGGATGAAATTTACTACCGGCAGCCTTTCACATATGCAGGTAATGAATTTCAGTTTCAATGTATGCAACTGAAAGATGATACTAATGTTAACACAATGTTAATGTGTAATCATGAATTTTCGTTTGTTGGTCTGATTGAGTTATTATGTAGCATTGCTAGAACCCCAGATGGTATTTTAAACTTACTTCAAGTCACTATGACCCCTACTCATGATGCCCTGCTATATTACAATGGGAGGTGGAACATGTCATGCCAAAATGAGTTTGTTGGTTACTCGTTCATAGGAAAAAATCCCAAAAAGTTTGACATTCCCACTGGATGTACAATGGATGAACTGAAGGATTTGATCAAGCAAGTTGCGCCTCCTGGGATTCCCCCTTATGGTATTGATGAAATACAAATGGTAAGACGATTGTTTTTTCGGAAACCAAGTCACCATGAGTATTCAGAAAAAGTTATAAAATTTGAAATAATTGAACTCAAAACCAACGATGACGTGATGAAGGTGTTGATTGAGTCTAACTACTAGAAAAAGATTAGGCTAATAGAAATTTTAGTTGTTTTTAGTAAACCTGTATCAGAAATGAAAGACGAGTTGTCCTTGTCACAAAATTAGCATGAGTTAGTTGTAGTATTTGATGCAAATTTAATTTTGTTCGACTATGCTGAAGTTAATGTACTGTTTGAATTCATGTATCGCAAAATTAGCATGAGTTAGTTGTCGGTCTTGCAATTTTATTTTAAATATAAAAAAACAACTACAATAACCGAAAAATAACAATTAATTATTTAAACTCGAGTAGTTCATTTTTTTTTAATGAAACAACTATAAAATTAAAATTTAATTAAAACATATTTTGTCATCAATTAACAATAATTTAATGTTGAACTAATTAAAAATATTTAACAAAGTACATTTAACTCTGATGCAAAAAATGGATTTTTATTTTTTAGTCTCTTAAAATAAAATATAAATGTTACGCCTAATAATAAAATTATAAAATATAAATACGGATTTTTATCTTAGGAGGAAATAAAAAAACATTTTTTTAATTTGATAGAATAAAATTATAACATTTTTTTAATTAGAAGTTTTTTAAGCATGCGTGTCCATGTTTTCAACTTCTTTATTTCAATTTCCATTTTTTGTTTAATTTATTCTTTTCTACACCCTTTCCATTTTTTTATCTGATGAGAGAAATTAAAAAAAACATTTTTTTTTAATTTGATAGAATCAAATTATAAAATTTTATAAGCTAGATTAGGCAAAGTGAATACACAATCAATGGAAATAAATAAAACTAACATTACTAATGTAAATAAATAAAACCAACATTACTAATGAAATGGGTTCAAGTACAATATTTGTATATACATCGAATATCAATATAAAATGTGTAAATAAACTATGCCTAATTCGTGCGCCACCTGCATCGAGACCTAGCATATACTAGCTGGTCCTGTGTGACACTCCTGACCATCTTGAGGCATTCTTCGATCAGCTCAAGTGTCGATGAGCCTGGCGTGACCACCCCTAGGCTCAGATGGCGCTCCAACCTCTCAGCAATCCCATAGCAAACTTCTTGTTAAATATAAAACAAATAGATTACACAAATTATTATGAAAATATTGACGTAAATGACGTAAATTATTAGTATTACTTATCACTCCATGTCTAGGCTCCTCCACAACGGGCCTCGCAGATGTCGATGGTGCTCCTGGCTCCGACACGTGAGGGATATCTGTCTCTGGGGCCTGAGGGACGACTCGGGGTTACGGAGCATGACCATCTAGCAGAGGATCTGATGCCTGGCCTGGTGCCATGAAAAAATGGGAAATGCGGAAGAACCAGTCTATGTAGTCGTTGGCACACTGACTTGGCACATCGCACACCTCACCTGCTAGAACCATATGATCCGAATAGTGTATCCACTTGTCGTGTATATCATCATACGACACCCATGAGTCGGCAGGCGGAGTAGGAATGGTCTGGGTGTATCCAAACTGCCGCATGACCTTCTCTGGTCGATAATACACAACAACAGGCCCCCAGCGTAGGAGACCGGAATAACATGAAATCATATGGAAGTCCTGGACCGGTCGGTGCTCCCCATATGGGATGCAACAGACATCCAGAATCCGAAGTCGGTCCAGGCACTCCCTGTACGCCGGTGTATGTATGCTCTTCACGGTCTTCTTCGTGGCAATCCACCTACAGGCACGCAATGAATCCTCGTCGTAGTCCTGATCAGCAGTGGACTCCGTGACTGAGGGAAAGTGCTCGTATATCCAGCACTACAAAGGTAACATCAAAATGATAAACATTAAATTTGAAAGTCTAAAAAAATTTAAAGTTAAACATTTTTAAACCTCAACGAATGAAAAACATGTTTGCTACCTACAGCAGCGTGATGTAATCGCCAAGTTGTCGACTGCTGCTGATAGAGGCATCGTTCAGGTGGTCGTACATATGCACCAATGCAGCTACTCCCCAGGAGTACCTCCCAGTCTGACTGAGGTCATGAAGGGCCTCCAAATACACAACATGAACATTGGTTGCACTCTTGTTAGCAAACAGAGTGCAACCCAGAAGATGAAGAAGATAAGCGCGAGCCGCAACTGTCCAATGACCTGCCTGGCATTGGCGCTCGTAGATATCACATACAGATTGTAGGCGTACATACGGTCCACGACACTGCCCTGTCTCAGCCCTGGCAGCCTTTGCAGAGACCATCAATAAATCCACCAGCATCTGAACCGCATCATCCACATGCAAGGGCTGAAAGGCATGCAAGTTGCCAACCACGGGCAGATGCAAAAGTGACGAGATGTCATCCAGGATGATCGTCACCTCTCCCACAGGGAGATGAAAACTAGACGTCTCATGGTGCCACCGCTCGAAAAACAAGGACAAAAGTCCCCGATTGCCAGTGTTTACCGAACACGCGATAAGAGGACTTAGTCCTGTCCTAGCAACTAGTCCCTCGATGGCAGGGACAGGCCTTCCTAAACTATGGACCTTCCTCCCATGAGATGATAACTTCAACTCAGGACACTCCTGAATTGAAGTATAAAGGAAGACAAAATTCATTAAAATCATCATTTGAAAACTAATTTCAATCATAAAGTATAATTAACAAGTAACTAAAAATAAATATTATAAATACTTCTCCCGTCCATACGCTACAAGCAACGTGATCCGCATACTGGGTCAGCACGGATGGGTCGCTCGGACCACCCGGAAATCCCTCATGCTCATCCTCAGCATCCTGGGCGCCTGTGTCTGCAGGAATGTCTACCCCAGTGTCCTCTACATCAGCTGGTGCCATCGGGTCATTCGAAAATACGTCAGCCTCTACATCTGGCGCAGGGAGCACTGGCTCATCGTGCGTTGCAGTCACAGGTACTCGCTGCCTCCATGTGGATGCGGTAGGCCATCGACGCTGCGGAGCATCATCGGAATCATCACGATCTCCTTTGCCCACACATTTGTCAGTAACGTGACCTAAGGCACGACCTATTCCTCTGGTCCTAACCATGATCTACAAATGAGTACCGTAAATTCCATCACTGATTTCATTCTCTCAAATTTCATTGGTCTAACGCATATAGGCATTATCTTTTTTCAGGCACTACTTGATAGAAAAAGGATATTCACTTTGAAATTAAGATATATACATTGCTTAGAAGTGAGACTGATTTGGAAAGGTGAGAAATTTAGGAAGGAATATCCCCTTCAAAGTTAGAATCAGACAAGTTGAGATGCGTAAGTCTCACAAACCCACCAAAGACAGATGACAAATGAGAATGATTAAAATCATTGAAAGCAAGGTTGAGTGAGTGAAGATGAGAAAGATGGAATGAGAGGGTGTCATAGGGAGGAGTTTTTTAAGTGCAGCAAGGCAGAGGTGTCATGGTGAAAAACAAAGGATGAGAAAATGGGAACACAAAAGGAACCAATAGTGATGAGCAATTGCAACAAATGTGAGCCAATAGTTATGCCAATATTTGGATAATTTCAGACAAGCACTAGGTATCTTTTGGAATTTTTTAAATCAAGAATATTGTCATTATCATATGTTTGGAAAATATCTCTAATCATCAATTATGTGAACCAATAGTTATAACTTTGTTCCCAAGGGTGCAAGAAATCAATAATTTTCAAGGAATCCGAAGATTCGATTATTGCAACTAGTGGAATGCTCACAATTACCACCTTAATTTGGTCAGATTATCACCTCTCGCTGTAAATTAACATCAATTTACTTTGACAAAATAATAAGGTTTCCGTAGTGCTTGAATGATTAACCCCTTTATAATACCATAAATAATGTACATGCGTGAAGAACAAAGCAAAATGCAACATTTAGTATTAGTGACTTGATAGAGAGCAAAAAACTATGCTAATCTACTCCTAAGAAAAACACTATTAAAGACTATAAAAAAATAAAAGGAAAACAATATTTTATTAATTTCTCATTCATTCATTTCCCTGAAAGAGGATATATTTATATATAATCATAATTAATGCTAATCAATATATACTATTTATCTATATGTCAACATCTCATTATTTACAACCAAATTGTGACTAAGGTCAAAACAAATTGTGACAACAATCTGATAAGAATGATCCAAATTACAGGTAATATTTACTCTTCTGCCAAAGTAATATTAAACGTTGAAAAAAATATTCTATAATATATAAAGTACTCACGTTGTTCAGAGTTCAAATGAACACCTTGTGACAAAGAAATAGCCTTGATGAAGTAAGCTGCAAATTTCAGAAACAAAAACACATCAAATTCAGATTTAACAATTTTTAAAATGCATATTCAGACAATTTACAGATCAAGTTGATCTGTAAGGTTCTTTCAGATCAACATGATCCGAAAGAACCTTACGGATCAACTTGATCCGTAACGTTCACGTTCAATCTTATTTTTTTAAAAATGCTAAATATTACATAAATAACAAAGTTAAGTATACTCTAAGAAGACCAACTTCAAGCTCTTAGGCGTGAGTTCGCGAAAGCTCAAAACTATATAAAAATCTTTAATTGTCTTTCCAAGGCATGGAGCAAAAAACCATAATATAAACCTTACTTAAGAGATTGAGTCCACTACTACTCTAACCAATAATATTTTGTTTCTATATAGGATAGTTTAGTGTGCATTTGTTTGAAAGGAAAGAAATAATGTAAAAGGGAAAGTTTGTACTTTTTTTTGTGGGATGCACATCTCTCTACTTTAATTCAAAACAATTTCTTCTATTTCTGTCTTATTTATTTTTCTCCTGTAAATCAAATACACCCTTAAATTTATCCTTAAAAAAAGTTGTCTTTTAAAATTCAGTAAAATCTTAAGAGCCATGCTATATGGTACGAAGGGAAGGGAGTGAAATGCACAAAATTGCTTGGTATAACTTCATAATTAAAAGGGCTAACATATTATTGTTTATGATATGTAATTATTTTTAAAAATAATTAATTAAAATTTATCAAATAACTATTTTATCAAATGTCTATAATCAGGAGGTGGATGCATTACCAAAATGAGCCAAGGCTTTTCTTAATCATTCTAAACCATTTTAACTACTCACCAGTGTCTTGGAATGAGTCGAGGCTTTTCTTAATGGTTTTTTCTAACTACTAATTAAATTTGAATTTTAAAATGAGCCAAGGTTTTTTAAAATTTTCCTCATTTAAAATTTAATATATAAATTTCAATTTTCTCACAATTTATCTAATATTTAGCATTTTTAAAAAATTAAGATTGACTGTTACGGATCAACTTGATCTGTAAAGTGTGTAAACAAATGTTATGGATTAAGTTGATCCGTAACTTCCACTGCTACTAACGACACCGATGAACTCAGTGCAACGATGCTTACCTCGCCAATGCCGACACGCGGAGGCAGCAACACCACCGTCAACTTGGCTGGGATAGTCAACACCCACGGCGGCGCGGTCACAGAATGAAATGCCGACGAAGAAGACGACGACGACGCTCACGGGGAAAACAAATGCGGTGCGGATGATGACGATGGTGGGTCTAGCTTTTTTTAGACCAGCCTAGACTAAAAGGAAGAAGAACGAAGGTGACGTGAGGTGAGGGGTGAGGAAGGAGACCAAAAGCTTCAGTAAGGAAGAAGAAGAAAAAATGGTGAAGAAGAAGAAGCGAAACGCGGGAGGGAGGGAGAGAGACGAGAATGAACCATTTTTTTTAAATAATTAAGCTAGGGGTACAAATGTCTTTTCTCCTTAAGTGCTGGGTGCACCTAGCGGCACTCTTGATGGTGGTGCTTTGAGCCCAACGTGAAGATTCACTTTGGGAAGCCCAAATTACAAGTACAACTTTTGACATTTTATTTATAATTTTTGTTCTACTTTTAGGCTGAATTTTCTGATGACTTTTTATTTTCTCTTAGCCTTACTAAATGCTTCCTAGAAGTGCTCCAAATCATTTAGTGGCTAGTGGGAATAAATTTTCATGTTTATTGTCATTTTCCTAGGTAGTGGGCATGCAATTATGAATGCATGTTAGTGGGAATTTATTTAGCATTTCAAGATTAGCCTATAAATAGGGAACTCTTGTACTCTCCAAAGGAAAAATTTGAAGATTAATCAAATTTGAGATTTTCTCTATTATGAGAGTTTTTCCTTTGTTCTTTGGTTAAGAACTCGATAGTGTTGGTTCTACCGACAAGTCATGGTGAGAGTCATGCTCCTTTTGATAACTTTGATTTTACGGGTAAGTCGCGATTTGAGTCAAGTTTCTTTTTTTTTTTTTTTACTTTTTCAAGATAGTGCTATGTGTTCTCTTATTATAATATATTGAATTTAAATAACAACGCATATGTTAAATAAAAAATAGAGACAAAGAAAATCATTACATGTTATGAAAACACAGAACAAACAACGATGACAACCAAGACGGGTGAAATCATAACTTAAAAACAATAAACATCAATGACCATGGAAATAGGAAAAATGATAATCTAAAAACTACACAGACCACAACAACCAAGATACTTGTTTGATTAAAAGTTCCTTCTTACCTTGTCATTAAACAACACACAAAACATTACAAATTCATTGAACTTTGTCAATGAAAAAGATTGGGAAAATCCAAAGTTGTCACTATTCATTGAGCATGAAAGTTGCATCGATTTATTTTTTGCGATAAAGAATGGACTGAACAAGACTTTGTCAATCCATGTCAACGAAAAAGATCTTGCAAATTCAAAATTTGTTACTGTTTATGTGTGTCAAAATTTGCACAAATTCGTGTTTTTGGATCAGACAAAGGAGTGACCAACATTTCACCGATTTGTGTTAATGCTTGACATCGTGGGAATCCAAAGTTGTTACTATTCATTGAACACGAAAGTTACAATGAATTTATGTTACTATTCTATAGACCACAATTCACAACAACCTTTTAATAATAAAAAATGCAATGACATTTTAGTTAACTTTACAGTAATTTTATATTCTACAAATAATAGATGAAATAAAAATTTTCTAAAAATTAAGTTTATTATGAAACATTGAAAATTCAATATATAAAACATCACCTATTACACTTCCTTAAGACAAATTTTAATTTTAAATATTTTTAAAATATATTTTTAAATGATATTGTTACGTAATATTATTTCTTTTTTTAAATAATATTATTGCATATATTTTTAAAATATTTAAATGTATTATTGATTAAATATAAACCTAAAATTTTAATAAATTATTTAAAAGTATTTAAAATGTAGAATCATTTTACTTCGATTTTTTTTATAAAAAAATAGGATCATAGAAGAGGAAATTAACATTTTGTTTTGTCTAGCTGCAAAAAAATCATAAAAAGGTATTGGTTTAAGTTGGTTGACAATAGCTGAGAAACTTCCTTAAATAATGGAAATTGAGAGGAAAGGCAGTATAATTCTTTGTCAACAATTGCAGTACTCTTCCATCTGTAGATGCTTCTTACAAGTTACAACCTTAATACTTTCACAATTCAAATGTCTAAAATTTAATTTCATGTATGATCACAATTGAAATTTAAAGGTAAATAGGTCATCATCAAACCATAATAATATGAAAGAATTGAGGGCACTTTGTAGAAGAAAACAACACAAGAAGGAGAGTTAAATTCTGTTTTTAGAAATTTTATTTCTTTGACCAAAAACACGTTTATCGTCTTATACAAGTTTTAAATAAAAAATAAAGGATATTGAAAAGAGCTTTATTAGGAAATGGTTTTTTATATTAGATCAAAACAAATATAAGATCAAGTTTCCACTAACTTATCAAAAGTTACAAATATTTTTCATTGCCACTTCGTGCTCTTACAAAGACAAGCTCTACCTGAAGCTTGACTTCAACCTAATATTCTTTGTCCTATCAAGTTACTACTAGTTCTAAACAAATCAACTAGATTTGTTGGAAGTTTGCACAATGACTAAGTTTGTCACTTCGTGCTCTTACATGTTTATAGGTTGGCATGTTAGGCACTTTAGCAAAAAGTCATGTCTTCCATTAGAGTAGGTCTACATAGGTAGAGTGTGCCTTTTGATAAAGATCAACACTTCCAAAATTTGGACTTCATTTATTCTTAATAGGACTTTGATAGGTCCTAGGAGAATGTTTTCTACAAGAGAGAATCTCAGACATAGAGTATTAAATGAAGGTCATAAATGTACTACTTAATATTATGTTAGAGTGTCTTATATGGATGTATCGTCTGAAAGCACATCATACTCAACTTTTATCATTTGTATTTATTTGCATCTATTCAAAATAATTAAGAGTTTTGATTCATATTTAAGACATAAATGTCTTTAGACTTAACAATCTCCCTTTTTTTGATGACGTCAAACAAATGCATATGTAAAAGTTGAAGACATATATATGATATATGATATGATAGTTAAGTGCATATATATGACATATGATATGATAGTTAAGTACAATGTCAGTCTTATCAGATGCAACAAAACAATTATAAAACACAATATGCATCATAAGACATTGAGATAAAGTCCTTTCAATCAGAAAAGTCTCATTTTATTCATCAAAGATATATTACATAAACAATTAAGATGAATAAGAGTTTAAAGATTTTGGAAACCTCCCCCACAAATGATGCTTAGCTCCCTCTTAATATTTGCATCTTATGCTTCTGCTCTGCATAGCTCTCTGTCGCAACGTGCCCTTTTGCGGGCGAGCGAGGCGAGGCTCACGGGTGCGCTTTCCAAAGGAGGAAAAGATGCGCGGAGTCGCCACCAACGTTTATTTGTGGAAAACGTCGGGAAAACCGAAGGAAACCGGTCAAAATGAAAATTCTAAGTTTGGGAGTTGTATTTACGTTTGAGGAAGGTATTAGCACCTCTCACGTTTGTCTCAAAGGACAACAACCTATTTTTTAGAATTGTGGAAATTGTATTGCCTTAACTTTTATTTCTTTTTATTTTTTGAGGTCGACAAAAGCGGGGCTTTTGCTCCTATGTACCCTCCTTTGGAGAGGAAATCAGACCTACGTAGTTCTTTCTTAAGAGTGAATCAAGCGATTCTTTTTACTTGAATTTGTGATCATTTTTAAGGCGTTGGACCTTAAAAATGATCCTTTTTACTTGGTAAGAAACTGAAATGATAAACTTTCAAACCCTATTTTTTGTGGACGAGCTTGACTAGGCGAGTTGATTTTAGCCTTAGTTTCACTTTAGTTATTAGTCAATCCAATTAAGAATGAGAAATCCCAAAGAGAAAACGTCCGATTGATTTTTTCGCTTCATTTTACTAAAAGATATTTTTTATTATATTATTATTTTACCTCTTTTTTTATTTCCAACGTGGTTACGGCACGACCGAACGGTCGGAATTCATTTTAACCGAAATTAACGGATGATACAATTCAAATGATCGGTGGAAATTTATTTTATTTTTTGATTAGGCGAGAAATGACTTAAATAAATGACTGAAGCACGTCAAAAGGGGGTATAGAAAGCGAATGAAAACGAGAATAAAAATACATGAAACAAAATGTGGACCACCACGGGTACATAGAATGAATTGAAAAGCTCGGTTTGGGGTACTTACCAGTTGAAGACTGAAGAAAACGAAGAACGAACAATGAATGTCGAAGAACGGTTGAAAATCTTCGCGTAATTACTCACGGAAACGTTACGGAAGCGCCTCGGCTTGGATTTTCTTTACGGCAACAATTTTCCTCAGCAATTTCGAGAGAATAAGAAGTGCCAAGAAGGCTGAACCCTTCTCCCTTCACTCCTCCCCCTATTTATAGCAAAATAGGGGAGGAGCTTGCCACCCAGCTTGCCCAGGCGAGCAAGGTTGCTTCCTCCAGAAGCAACATCTTTCTGGAGGAAGAATCTGGAAGGCCCAAGTGGGCCTGATTGTCGTTTGTACCCCCCTTTTTACTAAATGCACCCCCCTTTACCTTTTTTGGTAATTCTTTTTCCGTAACGTTACGAAACTTTACGAATTTCGTAACGATACTCATTTTCCTTCCGCAAGGTTACGAATCCTTACGGATTATGTATTTACTCTTTTTTAGCTTTCGAAGAAGTTACGAAAACTCACGGATTGCAAAAAACACCTCCTTTCGATTTCCGTCACATTACGGAATTTTCATGGATCGCGTAAGCCTGCTTCCTTTTGATTTTCGGCACGTCTCGGGACTTCACATATTGTGCAACAAAGGGTGCCAAGTATCTCGAAGCGGCCAATCAAAGGTTGTATATCATCAAATAATAATCCTCGGACGAAATTAGGGTATGACACTCTCCTTCAACTATTACTTATTCTCCCCTTTTTGTTTGGCAACTTCTTCTTCCTCTTTAATCTTGTGAAAGAACTCATCTCAAGAGTCGTCATCAGAAGAGATATTTACTAGGGCACCTCTTGGCTTCTCTTTTAGATCTTAGACAGTTCTTTAATCAAATATTATTTTGGATAGTTTTGAAATATGTTGTAGGTTGACATGCCCAAGTCTTTTGTGCGAAAGCCATCTTTCATCCTCTCTAGACAACATACACGTTACATTATGTTGGCTAAGATTTATCACATCAATCTCATCCAAATTATTGTGTCGTATGGTAGTAAAGAAGGACTTGTCATCTTTTGTCTTGACTATGCACTTGTTTTTGTTGAAGGAGATAATATAACCACTATCACAAAATTGACTTATGCTAGGCTGGTTATACTTCAAAACTTTAACATATAAGAGGTCGTCTATGGAAGCTAGAGAGGAAATACCAATTTTACCTACACCGGAGATCTTTCCCTAACTTATGCCTCCAAAGGTAGCTACTCCTCCCTCATGTGGGTTTAGGTCTAGGAACATAGACCTTTCCCCCATCATATGTCGTGAGCATCCACTATCGAGGTATTGACTTAAACCTTGGCCTTTCACTACTAAGGATATTTGCAACAAGTACTATTGGAGATTTTGGTAACCATATCTTTTTGGGTCCAACATAGTTAGTCCCTTAGACATTTGTTTATTCTTATGGATGCATTTGAACTTAGAGTGTCCAAATTTACAACAAGTCACATTTGTCTGAGACCAAAATTATGGATGTTGTTCCCTTTCCAAAGCCAAGGCAAAATTTTTCATGGGGTGTTGATGGAATTTCAAAAGAGTGGTGAGAGTCTTTGAACTTTCCAAGAACATCCCAGAATCCTTAGTGAGATAGGCTACTTCCTCCCTTAGCTTTTCAACTATGGAAGTTTTGTCTGTCTTATTGGCCAAACTTAGACTCTCTTTTAGAGGGGATCTTCTTTTTCATATCTTCATTTCATTTCCTTAATTCAGTGTTTTTAGAAATAAAAGCTTTAAATTTTTCTTCAAAATTTTTTCAGTAAAGGGAAATGATGATAGTTCTAAAGAAGAACATCATAGGGCATGTTCTCTTCATTGTCTGATGAAGCACAAGAAGAAGTATTTGATTCAGAGAAAGATTTTACCTAAGTCTTATCATTTGTATCTGCCATGAGACAAATGTTGGCTTGTTCATCGTTTGAACTGCTACTCTTCTAACTATATGAGTTATCCCAGGTGACCATTAGACTTTTTCTTTTTGTTGTCATTATAGCATCTTCTTTTCTTCAATTTAGGACATTTAGCCTTCATATGTTTAGGCTTTCTACACTCAAAGCATATGCAAGAATTTTCAAGTCTCTTGCTTCTTGGATGACTGTGGTCTTTGGTTCCCACACCTTGGGAAAACTGTCCAACACCTTCAGGATTATCTAAGCCTTATAGTACGATTGTCCAAGGGCTTCCAAATTTTTAGAAGAACATGAAGTCTTCCAAAAATATCACCTATAGACTCTCCATCCTTCATTGTGAAGCTTTCATAATGCCTGGTTAGATTCTCAACCTTCCTCAGTCTGACATCCCCAGTGCCATCATAGTTTATGCTTAATGAGTCTCAGATCTCTTTGGTAGTTCTTAGTCTATAGATCTTGTTGTACTCGTTTTTGGATAGGGCACATGTCAGAGTGTATCTAGCTTTTGTGTTAAACTCCATAATTGTGAGATTGTCATTTTTCCATTCAACTTTAGGTTTGGGAATAGGAATATCACTATTGGTGATGATGAGCTAGGTTTTATACTAGGCAGACTTGATGCACATCTCCTTTCTGTCCTACTAGTAGGGGTAGTCTTCTTTAGCGAAGCCTGATGATCCTGTAAAAGATTTTCCCTTAGTGATGAAATGACTGTGATTATCTGCCTCTACATATTTTCCTCTAAACACTATTAGGTGCTCTAACCTTAGAGGTTGAGCTCTGATACCAAATATTAGAAGCAAATAACACAAAAGGAGTTGAATTATGTTTTTAGAAATTTTAAATTTTTTCTTTGACAAAAAACACATTTATCATTTGATACTAGTCTTACATATAACAAAAAAAAGGATATTAAAAAAATATTTATCAAACAATGGTTTTCTTTATCAAATCAAAAATAGATATAAGATCAAGTTTTCACTAACATATCAATTGTTACGAGTATTCTATATTTCCACTTCTGGCTCATAAAAAGGCAAGCTCTACCCCTAACTTGACTTCAACCCAGTATTTTTTGTCCTACGAAGCTACTGTTGGCTCTAAACAATCAATAAGATTTCTTGGAAGTTTGCATAACGACTAAGATATGATCGCCTTACAGACAGATATATCACTAAGCACTTTATTCTTTTCTCTCAAGGTTTATAAGGCGTTTTAAGAGCTTTGTATCTATGCAAAAAATTTACAGGAAGCTTTACCAGAAAAAAATGAATGAATGATTTGTGCAATTTGATTTGTATCTTGTATCTTATGAAGGTTCTTCTATTTATAGCCTTCATCTTCAAGTATTTGTTGTCTCTTAACGAATGGATTCTCCACTCTGGTTCTTCGTCTGAAGTCTTGTGGTCATTGAAGCATTTAATGTTGCATTAAATGCACATCCCTACTTCATGAGAGTCCATGTTGAGAAGGGAAGCAACATGAATAAGCAGAAGAGATTTGACTTTTACATGCTCAACTCCTTATTGAGTGGCATTTGTATTGCTTGTTTCTTTTTATCTTTAGTTTATCTTTAGAAGTAGGAAGATAGTTTCTAAGATAAGAAACATCTTCAGTGCTATATAACTCATTGCTTTAATCGATTACTGTCGCATGTAATCGATTACAAATGTTTTTGAGAAACTTGGAAAGAGTTCATAGTTCTAGCTTGATCGATTACCATATATTCGTAATCGATTACACAATTCTTTTTTAGACCATTTTTGTTTTCTTGGGTCTCTGGTTTAATCGATTATAGGGATATAGTAATCGATTACATCATTCTTGAAAGTGTTCCCGAAAGTGATCAATAACACTTTAATAGATTAAATCAAGATCGTAATGGATTACATTGTTCTTGAATGTTTTCTAGATTTTGGGGAAGAACACTTTAATAGATTAAATAGGAAATCTAATTGATTACTTTCTTGAAATAATCAATTACATTGTCAATTTAATCGATTACAGATGGTTATAATTGTTTTCTCTATATACATCCACCTTGTGTTTTCACTTTCAATGATTGAAAAACAAGTTTTTGAATAAACTTTTATGTCTCAAAAACTTCAGTTTTCATTTCTTGGATCTTTCAAAAGGAAAGTGAGTTGTAAACACATTCGAGATCAAGAGAGGTCTATTCAATCAAGTCTTTTGTTCTTGCATTTGAATGTAATAGTTGTATCTCTCCTTGACTCCGTTTCATATGGTTTTTATATATTGTTACCGCATGTACAAGAGTTTTTACAGCATGCTAGAATAGGTGTTTCTAGTTTGAAGCTAAGAGTAGGTTTCTCATAGGCTTAGATTCACAAATAACCCTAGGGTTTGGGTGCCTAAGTTTCATTTTCTAGGTAGAATTTGATATTACTTGTGATTGCTTGTAAAACTCATATTGCATAGTGAAAATCTAACTTGTGTTGATTAGATAAATGGATGAACTTCTTTAGAAATAGAGAGTGAAAAAGTATAAATCTTGTTATCTATCTTCTCTTTAACTCTCATCTCTCTCTATTGCATTCGTTATCAATTTGTTGAGTTTCAAGATATTTAAAATTATGTACCTTAACAAAAAGATACTATGTTCACGTGATTGATTCCATATTGTTTTAAAAGATATTTGTGATATGATCTTTGGGATACAAAACTTTTAAAACTCTTTTTTTTTCTTTCAATTTGATTTTAAACCAATTCACCCCCCTGCCTCTTGGTTTGGTTAGTCCCATTGTCTTTTTTAGTTTATAGGTTGGCAAGTTTGGCACTTTAGCAAAAAGTCACTTCTTCTATCAAAGCAGGTCTACACAAGTATAAATAAAGATCAACACATTCAAGCATTTGAATTCATTTATTATTCATAGGACTTTGACATATCCTAGGAGAATGTTTTCTACAAGAGAGAATATCAAACATAAAGTATTAAATGCACTACTTAATGCTATGCCAGATCATTTTAGAAGGATGTTGATGTAAGCTCCATTGGAGCTTGTAGGCCTAGGATCTTCTTCATCAATGGATTCCTTTGCTTCTTAGAAGATGAATGGCAGTGGAATGGAGAAGGAAGAGAGAGAGAGGATACGCCACTTCAAGGAGAAGATGAGTCTAGAAGAAACTCACCACCATAGGAGGCCATCGATAAGAGCTTGGAGGAAGAAGGAGATGAATGAAGGGAGAGGAAGAAAAGAGCATGGAATTTTGTGCTCTAAAAGAGCTCTGAAATCTAAAGTTTAATTTTCAAATGATCAAAGTTGAAAAAATGCACACACATAACCTCTATTTATAGCCTAAGTGTCACACAAAATTGGAGGGAAATTTGAATTTCAATTCAAATTTCACTTGAATTTGAAATTGAGTTTGTGGAGCCAAAATTTCACTAATTATGGTTAGTGAATTTAAGTTATGGTTCAGCCCACTAATACAAGATCAATTCCAAGATTCTCCACTAATTGAGCTTAGGTGTCATGAGGCATGTAAAGCATGAAGGACATGCACAAAGTGTGACTATATGATGTGGCAATGGAGTGTAGTAAGCAAATGCTCACCTCCCCCTCTAAAATTTAATTGGATTGGGCTTCTACCAATTCAATTAAATTTATTTCCCAACACACACATCAAATATTCACTTAATGCATGTGAAATTACAAAACTACCCCTAATACAAAAACTAGTCTAGGTGCCCTAAAATACAAGGGCTGAAAAATCCTATATTTCTAGGGTACCCTACCTACATTATGGAGCCTTAAATACAAGGACCAAATATAATAATATCCTAATCTAATATGTAAAAAGATAATTGGACCCAACCTTGGCCCATGGGCTCAGAAATCTACCCTAAGGTTCATGAGAACCCTAGGGCCTTCTTCAGCAACTCTAGCCCAATCCTCTTGGAGCCTCTTGCTCATGGCTCTAGTGACTGGTCCCTTCCTAGAGAGGATTGCATCATCCCCTCCTCCTTGAAGAGGATTTGACCTCAAATCTATTAGTTCCTCTTCCTAAATATCAGCTCCACCTGCAAAAGGAATTAAATCAGAAATGTTAAAAGTGGTGCTATCTCCATACTCTTTTGGGAGGTCCAACCTATAGGCATTGTTATTAATCCTCTCCAAAACCTGGAAAGGTCCATCCCTTCTAGGGCCAAGCTTGGATTTCCTTTTAGTAGGGAATCTATCCTTCCTAAGATGGAGCCAAACCCAGTCACCCTCATTAAGAATTAGCTCTTTTCTTCCTCTATTACCTTTAGTTGTATACACCTTTGTTTGGTTCTCTATTTGGTTCTTAACCCTCTTATTCAACTTCTTTACAAACTCTGACCTAGATTCCCTTTCTTTATGTATAAAGAAGTGTCCAGTGGAAGGGGAATGAGGTCTAACGGTGTTAGGGGATTGAACCCATAGACAACCTAAAAAGGGGATTGCTTGGTGGTTCTATGAACCCCCTTGTTGTAGGAAAATTCTACATGAGGAAGATACTCATCCCAAGACTTATGGTTGCCTTTCAGAAGAGCCCTTAAAAGGGTGGATAAAGACCTATTCACTACCTCTGTTTGCCCATCAGTTTGTGGATGACAAGTGGTAGAGAAAAGAAGTTTAGTTCCTAGCTTAGCCCATAAGGTTTTCTAGAAGTGGCTAAGGAACTTAGCATCTCTATCTGACAAAATGGTCCTAGGTAAACCATGGAGTCTCACAACTTCCCTGAAAAAGATTTTTGAGATGTGGGAAGCATCAATCCACCTTGTGGCAGGGTATAAAGTGTGCCATCTTGCTAAACCTATCCACCACCACAAAGATAAAGTCTACACCTCTTTGGGTTCTAGGAAGCCCAAAGACAAAGTCCATACTAATGTCTACCCAAGGTGCAGATGGGATGGGTAAGGGTGTGTATAGCCCATGAGGCTTCACCCTAGACTTGGCTTGTAAACAATCCACACACCTAGTGCAATGCTTATGGACATCTTTCTTCATATGAGGCCAATAAAAATTTTCTTTGAGGAAGACAAGGGTCTTGTCTATCCTAAAGTGGCCCATGAGTCCACCCTTATGGCTCTCTTTCATAAGTAATTTCCTAATGGATCCTTGGGGTATGCAAAAATTTCCCTCTTTGAACAAATACCCCTCAACCAAATAGAATCCATCTTGGGCCTTTTCCCCACAACTCTCATAAATGGGAGAGAAATGTTCATCTAAAGCACTCTAGTCCCTAATGTTATCAAATCCTAAAATTTGAGCTCCTAAGGAGCAAAACAATGTGTGTCTCCTAGAGAGGGCATCAGCTACCACATTTGTTTTTCCCTTTTTGTATTTGATAACATATGGAAATTGCTCTAGGTACTCTACCCATTTTGCATGCCTTTTGTTTAACTGACTTTGCCCTCTAATGTACTGAAGTGATTGATGATCACTATGAATGAAAAATTCCTTGGAAACAAGGTAATGTTCCCAAGTTTGGAGGGCTCTTATTAAGGCATAAAGCTCTTTATCATAGGTGGGGTAGTTGAGCGTCGCACTATGAATTTTTTCACTAAAATAAGTGTCGCAACATGCCCTTTTGCGGGCGAGCGAGGCGAGGCTCACGGGTGCGCTTTCCAAAGGAGGAAAGATGCGTGGAGTCGCCACCAACATTTATTTGTGGAAAACGTTGGAAAAACCGAAGGAAACCGGTCAAAATGAAAATTCTAAGTTTAGGAGTTGTATTTACGTTTGAGGAAGGTATTAGCACCCCTCACGTTTGTCTCAAAGGACAACAACCTATTTTTTAGAATTGTGAGATTGTGTTATCTTACCTTTTATTTCCTTTTTTATTTTTGAGGTCGACAAAAGCGGGGCTTTTGCTCCTACGTACCCTCCATCGAAGAGGAAATCAGACCTACGTAGTTCTTTCTTAAGAGTGAATCAAGCGATTCTTTTTACTTGAAAGGTAATCATTTTAAGGCGTTGGACCTTAAAAATGATCCATTTACTTGATAAGGAAAACTGAGATGATAACTTTCAAACCCTTTTTAGTGATTTTTTGTGGACGAGCTTGACTAGGCGAGTTGATTTTAGCCTTAACTTCACTTTGGTTATTAGTCAATTTGATTAAGAATGAAAAATCCCAAAGAGAAAACGTCTGATTGATTTTTTCGCTTCATTTTACTAAAAGGTATTTTTTGATTATTATATTGTTATTTTACCTCTTTTTTTTATTTCCAACGTAGTTACGACACGACCGAACGGTCAGAATTCATTTTAACAGAAATTAACGAATATTACAAATCAAATGATCGGTAGAAATTTATTTTATTTTTTGATTAGGCGAGAAATGACTTAAATAGATGACTGAAGCACGTCAAAACGGGGTACGGAAAGTAAATGAAAACGAGAATAAAAGTACATGAAACAAATGGGGACCACCACGGGTACATAGATGAATTGAAAAGCTCGGTTTGGGGTACTTACCAGTTGAAGACCGAAGAAAACGAAGAACGAACAATGGATGTCGAAGAACGGTCGAAAATCTTCGCGTAATTACTCACGGAAATGTTACGGAAGCGCCTCGGCTTGGATTTTCTTCACGGAAACAATTTTCCTCAGCAAATTTAAGAGAATACGAAGTGCTAAGAAGGCCGAACCTCTTTCCTCTTCACTCCTCCCCCTATTTATAGCAAAATAGGGGAGGAGCTTGCCACCCAGCTCGCTCAGGCGAGCAAGGTTGCTTCCTCTAGAAGCAACAGCTTTCTGGAGGAAGAATCTGGAAGGCCCAAGTGGGCCTGATTGCTATTTGTAACCCCCTTTTTACTAAATGCACCCCCTTCTATTTTTTTGGCGATTCTTTTTCCGTAACGTTACGAAACTTTACGAACTTCGTAACGATACTTATTTTCTTTCCGTAAGGTTACGAATCCTTATGGATCATGTATTTACTCTTTTTTAGCTTTCGATGAAGTTACGGAAACTCACGGATTGCGCAACAACACCTCCTTTTGGTTTCCGCCACATTACGAAATTTCACGGATCGCATAACACTGCTTCCTTTTGACTTCCGGCGCGTCTCGAGACTTACATATTGTGCAACAAAGGGTGCCAAGTATCTTGAAACGGCCAATCAAAGGTTGCATGTCGTCAAGTAATAATCCCCAGACGAAATTAGGGTATGACAATAAGCAATAGGGTGCTCACCTTGTAACAATACAGCTCCAACTCCCACTCCAGAGGCATCGCGTTCTAGCTCAAAAGTTTTAGAAAAGTCCGGAAGAGCTAGAACAGGTGCCTTAGTAAGCTTTTCTTTGAGAAAAGCAAAGGCTTACTCTTGTTTTTCACCCCAAGTAAATGCCACATCCTTCTTCACCAGCTCATTGAGAGGTGATGCAATTGTAGAGAAATTAGGAACAAACCTTCTATGGAAGCTTGCTAACCCATGGAAACTCCTAATATCTCCCACATTTTTTGGGGTGGGCCATTCTTGGATGGCCTTGATTTTCTCAGGGTCCACTTGGACCCCATTTCTACCAACTACAAACCCTAAGAAAACTATATTATCTACACAAAAGGTACACTTCTCTATATTTGCATAGAGGGTGTTTTTCCTAAGGACTGAAAGAACTTGCCTGAGATGTCCTAAGTGATCATCTAGGCTCCTACTGTACACTAAAATATCATCAAAATAAACAACTACAAATCGACCTATGAAATCCCTTAAGACATGATGCATAAGCCTCATAAAGGTGCTTGGTGCATTAGTGAGCCCAAAAGGCATCACTAGCCATTCATACAAACCAAACTTGGTCTTGAAAGCGGTTTTCCACTCATCACCCTTTTTCATCCTGATTTGGTGATAACAACTTTTAAGATCAATTTTTGAAAAGATATTGGCACCATGCAACTCATTAAGCAAATCATTAAGTCTAGGAATGGGGTGCCTATACTTTATAGTGATGTTGTTGTTGGCCTTGCAATCTGTACACATTCTCCATGTACCATCCTTTTTGGGCACCAACAACACTGGCACAACACATGGGCTTAGGCTCTCTTGGACCCAACCCTTCTCCAAATATTCTTTAACGTGAGATTCTATCTCCTTAGTCTCATGAGGGTTAGTCCTATAGGCTGGCCTATTAGGAAGGCTTGCTCCTGGGACTAAATCTATTTGATATTCTATTCCCCTTAAAGGAGGTAGCCCAGGGGGTATCTCTTTGGGAAATATATCACCAAATTCATGTAAGAGTTCTTGGACCTTTAGGGGTAAGGTCTCAAATGTAGGAATTGTGGCAGTGCTAAGGGATGTTTCCCTTGGTAGGAGAAGGTAGAAAGATTGTTTAAGAATGAGTGCTATTTTAATATCACCTTTTATTGCAAAATGATTTTCCTTCTTAACAATATTCTTGGAGGAATCCTTTCCCTCTTTTTCCTTTCCCTTGGCCTTTGAAGACAAGGCCTTACTATCCTTCTTGTTGGACCTTGTGGCCTCAATAACTTACGAAGGGGTGAATTAATTTTCCACTAACAAACTTTCAACCCCCTTCTAAAAGAGATAGGCTTAGAATGCAGAAGAAGCAACAATAAATTTAATAATGTTCTTTAAACATGCAAGACACAATTGATTGCAAAAAAATAAATAAGATATGGGAAGAGAGAATACAAACACAGTTTTATACTGGTTCGGCAAATTCCGTGCCTACATCCAGTACTCAAGCAACCCACTTGAGATTTTCCACTCCCTTTGTAAAAACCCTTTACAAAGTCTGAACCACATAGGGATAACCTCTCCCTTGTGTTCAGCATTCCATATAACTTAAGAGACCCTCGGTCCCTTAATCAATCTCTTTGAATGAGAAGAAAGAAAGAAGAATTCTCTCTTGAAGAGAATGATATTACAATTGAAGTCCATGGAGAAACTCTTAATGGATTTGCAAGTGTTTGCCCAAGAGTTTCTTTTGAGAGAGCATTTGGCAATGTAGTTCTCTTGGAATCTCTCTCATTTTCTTTTGAGAGGATAAGACATTCTGAGCAAGCAAAACTCTCTACAATTTCGTCCCAAGTCACACATATATATAGGCCTTTGATGGCCATTCAAAATCCAAATGATAAGATGTGACTGTTGGCGATATTCCTTGAAAATCCTCTCTAGTAATTGATTACAACATTAGTTTAATAGATTACACAGTTATTTTTCTTGAACAGTTGTGACTCTTCATTTAAAATTTGAATTCCCAACGTTCAGAGTCTTTGGTAATCGATTACATATGATGTGTAATCGATTACACACTTTCAAACCATTGGTAATCGATTACATGTGCCTTGGATGACTTGAAACCTTTTGTTTTGAGGCAAGGCTTGATCTTGAAGAAATCTTGAATCAAGGCTTTGTTTGTTGAAACAATCTTGTATTAATCTTGAAGCAAATGAGCCTTGTTTTGATTCTTCTTTTGACATAATCAAAATCATATATACATACATTCACACTTCTTTTTCTTTTATTTTTCTAGTTTTTCTTCCTCATCCCTCTTATCTTTCATAGTTAGTTGATCTTTGGCCACCTGTCAAGGTGTTTGAGGATGCAACACAAATTTAGTGCCAAGATGGGTGAGGGTAATCTCATTAGTTAGGCCATTGTAAATGATCTTCCTATCAAATTGCCATGGCCTTCCTAAAATAATATGTCCTGCCTCCATGGGAACTATATCACAATTAACTTCATCCTTCTATGTCCCAATGGAGAAAGGTACCTTCACTTGTTGGTTAACTATCATTTCCCCTTGCTCATTGAGCCATTGAAGTTTATAAGGTTTTGGGTGGGGAATGATAGTGAGGTTCAACTTGGAAACTAATCTTGTGCTACAACAATTGCAACACACTATCCACAATGAAAGAACAAGTTTTATCTAAAATTTTGCATCTTGTATGAAAGATGTTCTCTCTCTGGGATTGAGAGAGATCACAAGACTGACCTCTAAGGAGCCTTCTAACCATTAAGAGGTCACCTTCTTCATGGTGGTAGACTTCCTCACTAGACTCTTCACCCCTTACATCATCTTCACTTCCACTAGAGGAAGGGAAAGAAGTAGTCTCCTCTTGACTACTATAAATGTCTTGACCCCTCATGATCATGGTTTTCTTTGAGGGGCATTAAGAGGCAATGTTACCTCTCCCAAGACATTTGAAGCATCTAATGTTGCTAGTCCTTTCTTGGGAACTAGTCTTAGGGTGCATTTCTCTATGGTCTTACCCTTATCTTCCTTAGGTTTTGAAGGTGCAGCCCCCAAAATTCCATGGGCTTGGTCCTTCCTTGGATAAGAGTGAAAGCTATAAGATTTTGAAGAAGGCTTTCTTTTAAGTTGGTGCTCCATTCTTATACAAAGTTGAACTTGCTCATCTAGGTCCCTATATGGAAGGAGTTCAACCTTGTCCCTCACTTCTATAATAAGCCCACTAAGGAACCTAGCTATGCTTGTTCTTTCCTCCTCCCTAAGTCCAACTCTTAAAAAGAGTAGTTCCATTTGTTGTCTATATTCTTCAACACTCATACTCCCTTGTCTAAGCCTTTGGAGCTTGTCCATAAGCTCCCTTTCATAGTAGGAGGAAATGTGCCTCTTCCTAAGGGCACTCTTAAGATCATTCCAATACTCTACTGGAGAAGACTCCAAGAAGATTGGACCAAAGATGCAAGAGAAGGCCCAAGGGTTCTCATGAGCCTTAGGGTAGATTTCGGGCCCATGGGCTAAGTATGAGCCCACTTATCTTTGTACATATTAGATTAAGGTTTCATTAATTTTTGGTCTTGTATTTAGGGCTCCATAATGTAGGTAGGGTACCCTTGAAATATAGGATTTTTCAGCCCTTGTATTTTAGGGCACCTAGACTAGTTTTTGTATTAGGGGTAGTTCTATAATTTCACATGCACTAAGTGAATATTTGATGTGTGTGGTTGGAAATAAATTTAATTGAATTGGTAGAAGCCCAATCCAATTAAATTTTAGAGGGGGAGGTGAGCATTTGCTTACTACACCCCATTGCCACATCATATAGTCACACTTTGTGCATGTCCTTCATGCTTTACATGCCTCATGACACCTAAGCACACTTAGTGGAGAATCTTGGAATTGATCTTGGATTAGTGGGCTGAACCATAACTAAAATTCACTAATCATAATTAGTGAAATTTTGGCTCCACAAATTCAATTTCAAATTCAAGTGAAATTTGAATTGAAATTCAAATTTCCCTCCAAATTTGTGTGACACTTAGGCTATAAATAGAGGTCATGTGTGTGCATTTTTTTTAAAACTTTGATCATTTGAATATTAACTTCAGATTTAAGAGCTCTTTTAGAGCACAAAATTTCGTGCTCTTCTCTCCCTCTCCCTTCATTCATCTCCTTCTTCCTCCAAGCTCTTATCCATGGCCTCCTATGGTGGTGAGCTTCCTCTAGGCTCATCTTCTCCTTGAAGTGGCGTATCCTCTCTCTCTTCCTTCTCCATTCCGCTGCCATTTATCTTCCAAGAAGCAAAGGAATCCATTGATGAAGAAGATCCTAGGCCTACAAGCTCCAATGGAGCTTACATCAATCCCCATGAAACCTTTGTTCCCTAACAAGGGAAGTCCACCAATAGAGGGCATACCCTTGAAAGCTAAGGGTAGCCAATGGAACTTTTCTCTCTTCGCTAATATGATGGCAAGCAAAGAGTTGTTCAACCTTCATTTCCCAATCTAAGTAGGCCTCAACATTATCTTTTCCATGGAAATATGGGAGGCTAATGTTAACCTCTTGAGGCCTTCTATCCTTTTCTCTTCTTTGGGAGTGATGTTTAGTATGTGAACTATGGCGCCCTCCATAATAGTCGCTAAGTTCTTCACTTAAACTCTTGCAAGAGTCATGACTACTATAGGAGACATGTTTTTCTCTTTTCATTTCTTTCATTATTTTTCTTCTTTCTTTCTCTCTTATTTTGTCTCTTTCATCTTGACTTATTTCTTCCACTATTTTTTTACCTTTTTCTTTTCTCTCTTGTTTTTCTTTCCACAACTTAAGGGATCTCAACTCATCTAATATCATATACAAGGGGTCTTTAGGAGTAGAACCCTCACCATTAACACTAGATGAAGAATGAAGACTCATGTTGGTTCCTAAGTTATGGTTCATTCTTGTTGGGGGTTTGAAAACAAAAGGTAGAAGAAACTATGGTTCAAACTAGCCAAAATAAACACTAAAAGAGGTGTGAAAGATAAGGTAAAAACTAATTGGTAAAAGGTAAGCTATCTAGGCAGTTTGACAATGGAAGGTAAAGGAATTAATCTATGAAAGTAAGCAAGAAATGTAAACTAGGCGAATCCTAAGAGTGTTTGGATGACCACATTTAAGGTTCCCAACAAAACACTCACAATCCTAAGGGAAAATTGCCTAAAATTATTACACACAAATGGAAGTAGGGTGACCTATTGGAGGCTCCCAACTTACTTCCAATGAAAGGCCTTTTTGTTACAAAATTTGAAAGCAATGAAAGTAAGTAAATTGTCAATTACAAAATTACAAAAAGGTCCTCAATTTTGGTGGTTGTTCTCTCTTTGGTGATTCACTCAATTTGTAGTGCTTCTTAGTCCAATAGCTCTTAAGGTGGTATTCCCCTTGCTTCTTGACTCAAATTCTTCAAGGGATGGCACCAATCCTCCTTTCCAATTCCCTATATGGCAACTCACAAAAACAAAGAGACAAGCAATAACCAAAGAGCAAAAAAATGAAATGAAAGCTAAACCAATAGAGTTTTAACAAGACAATTTTTCAAGGATTATTCAACAATGAAAGCAATGAAAAGCACATAAAAGCAAGCTAGGACTCAAAGAGAAACTTAGAATGGCTCTAGAGTAAAGTAAAAAAACTAAAAAAAAGACTCAAGAAACCTCTAGTTTTGGAACTTGTATTCACAGTAATTTTCAATTGAAATTTCAGAACTAGGATTGGTATAAAATACGCACCAATTATAGAACAAATTTTGAGCCAAAACAACAAGCACACTTCCCTTTCACTTTTTTTTTCCTAGACACTGATTTTTTTGCCAACTTGTGTGATTTTTCTTATTTTTTCCTTTAATCCAAATCACTTGTTTATTTTTTCATAATTTTGTTCCAGATGTCTAGAAAATTCATTAAAAATTTCAGCTCAAAAACGTAGTGACTTATTCCCAGTAATTTATACAAGTTCATATGTTCAAGCTGCCAGCACCAGCGATTTCAACCTAGAAATCAATAGTAGTGTTTATGTTGCTTAAGGCTTGGATAGTTACATTTTGTGTTTTCTTATGCTTAGTTATCTTGGATAACACAATTTAAGAGAGCTTAAGACTTATTTTGATTCACAAATCCAGCCACAACTCAGCACCACAACTCAACTTCATCATAGGTGTCATACCTTAATTTCGTCCAGGAGTACTTGCGGTCGGTCCTTGAACCTTGTTTGCTCCCTTCAGAACCCTCGAAACAAGCATCGTTGCATAATCCATAAAGTTTCGCAACATTCCGAAAGGAAAAATGTGCATTGTTACATAATCCGTAAAATTTCGCAACATTCCGGAAGGAAAACAGCTGTCGTTGCGTAATCCGAAAAGTTCCGCAACGTTTCAGAAAGAAATCAATAAAAAAAAACACAAAGGGGGTGTATTTAGGGAAAATGGGGGTGCAAATAGCAACCAAGCCCACTTTGGCCTTCTTGAGGGTTCCAAAAGAAGGCGATGCCTTCTGGTGGAAGCAACCCAGCTCGCTTGGGCAAGCTGGGCGGCAACCATCTCCCTCTTTTCTCCTATAAATAGGGGAAGGAGGGCAGAGCAAATGGGTTCAGCCTTTCTGGTATTGATAAATCTCTCAAAATTAGTGAGAAAAATTGTTTCCGTGAAAAAAATCCAAGCCGAGGTGCTTCCGTAACACTTTTGAGACGTTTTCGTAAGCGATTTCGTGGAGATTCTTCGTCGTTCTTCATCGTTCTTCACCGTTCTTTGTTCCTTCTTCAGTCTTCAACCAGTAAGTTCCCGAAATCGAATCTTTCAATTCATTCTATACACCCTTAGTGGTCCCTACTTATTTTGTGTACTTTTATTTTCATTACGTTTATTTTCCGTACCCCTTTTAACGAGCTTTTAACCGTTTAATTAAGCCGTTTCTCACCTAATAAATGATAAAATGAATTTCAACTGATCATTTGTGTTGTAATGTCGTTTAATCACTGTTAAAGCAAAATCTAACCGATCGTTCACGCTGTAACCTCGGTTAAACCAAAAAAAGCAAAATAATAATAAAATAATCAAAATATCTTTGAATAAAATAATAAAAAAATGAATCGGACGTTTTTCTTTGGAAGTTTCCTTGAATGAATTGACTAATAACCAAAGTGAAACTAAGGCTAAAATCAACTCACAAATCAAGCTTTGTCCGCAAAAATCACTAAAAACCGTTTTAAGGTCTAACGCCTTAAACAGTCCTTTTTGCTTTTATCGATTAACATGGACCGTTCAAAAGCATAAAATCAACATGTAACTTTACCACTTTTGCAAGAACTTTGTCGGTCTGATTTCCTCATCGCAATTGAGGATACGTAGGAGCAAAAGCCCCACTTTTGTCGACCACCCCAAGAGATCGTTAATGGTCCAACGCCTTAATGTTTCTCTACTTTCAAAAACAAGAGATCGTTAATGGTCCAATGCCTTAACGTTTTTCTCCTTTCAAAATCAAAAGATCGTTTAATGGTCCAACGCCTTAAATGACCTTTTGTTCGGTTAAAATATATCTTGCGAAAAAAGATAAAAACAACTTAACCAACGTTTAGTTTTGAAAGAACTACGTAGGTCTGATTTCCTCTTCGCAATTGAGGATACGTAGGAGTGAGGGAAACACCTTTGTCGACCACACCAAAATTAAAAACATAAAAAGCATAAAAACACAAAAAGACATAAAAAAAAGGGAAAATAAAACATTTTGAAGTCATATTTGCACACTTGATTAAAGGTTGTCGTCCCTTGTGATGGATGCGTGGGGTGCTAATACATTTCCCGTGCGTAAAAACAACTCCCAAACCTTTCACGATTAAAGTTCGTGGACCACACCTTTCCGGTTTTTCCGATGTTTTCCTCAAATAAACGTTGGTGGCGACTCCACGCATTTTCCTTTCTTGGAAGACGCACCCGTGAGCCCCTCGTCGCCCTTCAGACGAGGGGTAGGTTGCGACAGTTGGCGACTCCACTAGAGACTGTTTTTAGAGAGTTAGGCCTTCTAATATCATAGCAGGGTTTTTGCTCCTACGTATCCTCAATTTGTGATGAGGAACTCAGACCTATGTAGTTCTTGATAACTGTGAGACTAAAAATAGTCTCGGTGTTTTCTTCACTAAAATGCGAACATGCTTTAGTAAAGAGACAAAACTTCCAACTGATCAGAACAACATATGCTTTTTTTTTAAAAAAAATGATGTGTTTATCGGGGAAGGAGAGTATGCTGATGAAATTTTCTCATAACCGTAAATGAGATTTTGGATGTTATCATTTCGTTTCTAAATGACCATTTAGAGGAAACACTGGGTCCAACAAAGATAGGAGAAAATCACTCAAAGTGTATCAATCTCACACAGGTAAGTGTTTTATCCTAATTCCGAACCATAGATATGTCATGACTTGATTTTGCAAATCATTTCCTATCAAATCAAAGATTACATGCGTGATCATGGATCAATAGGACTTATTTTGGGAATGGTTTTTAGGTGGGGAATTTGGCTTTGAGTGTTTTTGCCTTTTCCTCTTCTGTTTTTGTTTAGTGCGTGGCGAGAAAGTCGCTAGCGCACAGGATTTTGTCGGCAATCAAAGGGAGAGTACCACTTTAGGTCGTGGTTTCCTTTTTCTTGTTTGCTTGGTGACAATTTTGTATTGTTCAAATATTGTCTGGTCCAAAGACCTTTCTGGATGTTTCTTCTGTTTTCTTCCGATCCTTGATCGGGAATTTTCTTTCCTTTTTTTTGCTTTCTCCCACTCTTTGATTGGGAATTTTTCTTTTCTTTTTTTTTTTGTTGTTTTCCGAGGGCAAGGATTGACATTCTCACCCTGGGTCAAGGTTTATGATAAGTTGGGATTTTGGCTCAAGGCTTGTAGAATGGCTGGTCATGATATATGTCAGGGTTTGGCCAGCAGTTCGGGGATAAAGGGGATGTCCTACATTATTTCCATGATACACATGCAACAATGATGATTAGAAAATTTTCTGCAAAACTGGTCATGCATGCACCCATGTGGACACTCAAGCATCAAGTTTTTATGGTCATGTGACACTAGGGCTCAGGATTCATTTTCCCTAGTTTAAGTCAACCCAGTGTTTCCAAAATATGTTCTTTTATCAAATCATGCCTTCATCCGAGTCCATTTTGGGCGTTTGGAAAATTTTCACAGCATTCACTCTTCAGGTGTATACACATTTTTTTCAAAAACTGGTTAAGATCAGTAAAATCTTTCAAAGAAAAGTTGGAAATTATCTCTTTTCACAAGCATGTTGTTTTTTAGCTAGACAACTTTTTATTATTTTTTTCCTTCTTTTTCTTTTCTTGTTCGCTCTCTTTTTTTTTCATGAGATATTTTGCTACCTAAACATACGTATATTTTTGTGAGGTATTTTGTTATATACATGCGTGTCCAAGGTATCTTGCTACCTAAACATACATATATATGTTTTGTGAGATATTTTTGCTATATACATGCATACCCAAGGTATCTTGCTATCTAAACATACATATATATATTTTGTGAAGTATTTTTGCTACATACATGCATATCCAAGGTATCTTTCTACCTAAACATACATATATATATTTTGTGAAGTATTTTTTGCTACATACATGCATATCCAAGGTATCTTTCTACCTAAACATACATACATACATATATATATATATATATATATTTTTGTGAGGTATGACTACCTTCCGAGCTTGTGCTTGTTTTATTTAAATTCCTAGGATCATGAGCAACTAGGTGTGTCTTGCTATGACTTGAGAAACAAAAGTGATCAAATAACAAGCAGAGATTTAAAAGGTACTAGGTTGCCTCCTAATAGCGCTTCTTTAACGTCTTGAGCTGGACGCATGATAACTTGTCGGCCACGGACCTAGCACCTTGCTTACCTTTGGCTTTGGACTTGGTCGCCTATTGGTCAGCCATGGGTCGTAAGCAACGCTCTAACATTTTTGTGGATGAGCTGAGGTGAACTCTAGAGGTGATGGCGGTGCGTCTGTTGCCCGCTGCCGGCCATCCCCAAGCTGTTGTGGTGTTCCGCCCTGCGCCTACCTGGGGACGCAGTACTTCTTGATGAAAACTCGATTAGTAGGGGGCCTGATGACTTTGCTGGGGGTGACAGGCACTCCGTAGAACTGACAGAGGCCCGTAATTAGAGCTTGGCAACTCCAAGACCCTGTTGGACTTCTTCGGGTCCACTGGGTGTCTTGCGGGCGCGATCCCTGCAAACAATAGATGACATCAGAAATCAGTTGAGCGATGTGCATACTTACCTATGTCATGATGACGTGACCTTGCCGAGGGGGAACGGGCACCCTGTAGGACTACAGAGGCCCGTAACCAGAGCTGGAAACCTCAGGGCCCTGTTGGACTTCTCCGGGTCCACTGGGTGTCTTTGTGGGTGCGATTCCTGCAAACAATAGATGGTATCAGAAATCAGTTGAACCATATGTATACTTACCTATGTCATGATGGCATGACCTTGCTGGGGGAACGGGCACCCTGTAGGACTTACAGAGGCCCGTAACCAGAGCTGGAAACCCCAGGGCCCTGTTGGACTTCTTCAGGTCCATTGGGCGTCTTGTGGGTGCGGTCCCTGCAAACAATAGATGACATCAGAAATCAATTGAGCCATGTGCATACTTACCTATGTCATGACGGCACAAACCAACTGATACATCTGCAGGGGGAGATTGGCATTGTGGTCGCTGGGCAGAATGTTGCTAAGTAGCAACGTCATCCATATCCATGTAAGAGTGGTCATGTTGGTGCACATGATCCGCACTCGTCTTTTTGTAGCGGCACGGGTGAAATCTTGCCCCGGTATGCATAGTAAATGCATGATAGCCTCCCTCTCTGGATGTGCTCGCACAGTTGGTCACCTTCCAATATCAGGGGGTGGCCCAGGAACTGATAAAAGGAAACTACTGGCCCCTTAACCGGGAGTGCAAGTCTCGGTGAAGCATCTAAGGGCAAAGGACCTTATATTCTCTTAAGTTGTGGATATGGAGCACACTGAAAATGAGGACGCGTTGCCCTCTAAAGGCGAGGGCGTGCAGCCCTCTGCAAGCGAGGATGTGCAGTCCTCTGATGGCGAGGACATATAGTCCTCTAAAGGTGATAGGTACTAGTACCCAAGGGTCCACCTTTATGAGAAAGCAAGATATCGACTCATCGAGAGGGTCGGTCATCCAAAAAGATTGGACACGAGATGTAGGAAATCTATGCAGTTAACATGATTTTTAGGGATGCAGACGCATGCAACCTTTGTCGTGAAATTTGGTAATGCTGACCTCCTATGAAACAATGCAATGCAATGGAAAGTTGTACAATGTTTATGACATTCTTTCCCTATTTTGTGATTTTGATTTTGATTTAATTTTTTTGGAAAACACAGATTGACTATCCTTTTGAAAAAGGTGATAATTCATGCAACCTTATCCTATCTTTTGCAAATCTCTCCGGGAACTCCCTCAGAGTGTATGTTTTGTTTGATTTAGTCACTTGACCATTTTGGAGTGACGGCAATGGAGCCGTTTGACGTTTAATCAATCTATTGAAATTCCAGGGTTTGTCTCCCCTTTTTTTCTTGTTTAAAAACATCGACGGGTGAGAACTTCTGATCTGCCCCTATGTTCACTTGAGGCTCATGCACGATGCCCCTCATTGCCCCAGTGTAAGGCTTTGAGGTACCAATTGTTATCTTCGTCATGACCTTGTAGCTGGGAACCTATTGGGTGAGAACTTCTAATCTGCCCCTAGGTTCGCTTGAGGTTTTTGCATGGTGCCTTTCATTGCCCCAGTGTAAGGCTTTGAGGTACAATCGTTGTCTTTCATCATGACCTTGTAGCAAGGAACCTATTGGGTGAGAACTTCTAATCTGCCCCTAGGTTCGTTTGAGGTTTATGCATGGTGCCTTTCATTGCCCCAGTGTAGGGCTTTGAGGTACAATCGTTGTCTTTCATCATGACCTTGTAGCAAGGAACCTATTGGGTGAGAACTTCTAATCTGCCCTTAGGTTCGTTTGAGGTTTATGCATGGTGCCTTTCATTGCCCCAGTGTAGGGCTTAGAGGTACCAATTGTTGTTTTGTTTTCACAACCTCGTAGTGAGAAAGAATGAAAGAAGCAGTTGATTCTTGCAAAAAGAATTTTCCAAGGACGAGAAATAGTTGAAGGATTTTTCAGTTGATGGATTAAGTCAAATGACTCCTATGTAGAAGCAAGATGTTTTGATGTCTTGATGATGCTAAAGGATCAAGTTCTTCTAAGTTTTATTCAAGACAAGAATCCAAGAAAATCAAGATATACGATCAATTTGATCTCTAGAATCTTTAGGAATAAGTTTCCAAATTGAAAAAAACAAAAAGAATTCTATCATTTCAAATTGAGATTTGCTCTCTGGTAATCGATTACCAGCAACTGAAAATGTTTATAACAGTCACTAGAAATTTGAATTCAAAATTTATAACGTGTAATTGATTACACATGGATGGTAATTGATTACCAGCAGTTTATTGAACGTTTCAATTCAAATTTTTAAAACCTGTAATCGATTACACAAGTCTTGTAATTGATTACCAGAGGGGATTTTCAGAATATAATTTCCAAGAGTCACATCTATTCAAATGGTTTATGAATGGCCATCAAAGGTCTATTTATATGTGACTTGGAAACACGAATTTAAAGAGAGTTTTCACTGCCCAAAAAGTTTTATCCTCTCAAAAGATTAAGAGTTTTTCTGAGTTGAAATGTCTTATCCTCTCAAAAAGATTCCTTGGTCAACCACTTGCATATTTAATAAGGAATTTTGATTGATCTTCATTGTACAATCTATCTCTTTTAAGAGAGATATCTTCTTCTCTTCTTCTTATTTCTGAAAAGGGATTAAGAGACTGTGGGTCTCTTGTTGTAGAGGATTCCTGAACACAAGGGAAGAGTTGTCCCTATGTGGTTCAGACTTTGTAATAGGAATTTTACAAAGAGAGTGGAAAATCTCAAGTGGGTTGCTTGAGGACTGGACGTATGCACGGGAAGTGGCCGAACCAATATAAATCAAGTTTCCATTCCTCTCTTTAAACTTCTTTTATTTATTGCCATCTATCTTTTGCTTTAAAGAAGTTTATTTTGAATGGTTTTTTGAGTAATTCATGTTAAGGGTGCATTGTTAATCCAAAACAAAGAGAGTGAAAGTTTAATTGGGGAATATTCTTTGTATCTTATTTAACCCCCCCCCCCCCTTCTTAAGATAACTGAGGCCATTTGTCCAACATCCTATTCTTGGTAACTCAATTCTCTCTAAAAAGACAAACTTTTTGGAATGATAAAATGAGGTTACATGAACGTCTTGAAAGCACAGTTAATCAAATGCTCCTTTTTTTTCTCTTTTTCTTTTTGAACCTTTTTTTTATTTTGAAACTTATTTGTTTTGAACTTTACTCGTTGTTTTATGGCACCCCCACCAACATGCAAGATGAGTAATCTCTGATTGAATGGTCTTGGAAGTCAACACTCAGGAGCGCAGGTCGCTTGAGCAAACAGACCAATGGCTTGCATCCACATTCCGATGAAAGTTGAATAAGCAAAGATGCGTTTGTGAGAGGATGAGGGACAAAGATATCAGATTTATCAATTTTATTTAGCTTTGTAATTGTGGTTTACAATAATGGTATAAACTTTAAAATCTTGATGAGTCATTAGAGACATCTAACAACAGCTTTCAAAATTGCCCCATGTGTGGTGTCGCTTGTCAATGTTAGGATTCAACAAGTGATTCTCCTCAAATTTTAGCTAGCCCACATCAATTGGACCTTGCACCTTACGCTTCAGGGTCCTACAATGCTCAAGGGAACGCCTCGGGGCTTCTCCATGACAAGCACACGCTGCGTTTGAGTCGTATTTTCGGAGAAATGGAGGTTGAGAAACCTTGGTTGGGGTTATGGCTATCATTGAATTATCGAGTGGATATGGGAGCAAGTCATCATAGGACACCAGAATTGGGGTGAATTCTACAGGCTTTTTCGCTGCAAAATTCATTTCTTGGTTGGTGTTTTGGTTTGTGCTAAAGGTGGTGTTTAGCATTGGTTGTGTGGTAGGTGGGTTTTGTGGTTTGATTTGGGGATGGCCTTTGTGGATAACTGGGTGGTGGGTAAGGAAATGGATTGTTATTGGCTGAGTAATGACAATGTTGGGTTGGTGGGAAACTTGGCCAAATAGGAATGACAGTCACAGCATGGGCTTCTCCCTCATTCTCACCCTTTTCATTTGCCCCAGTTTTTTTGCATTTATCAAAGCATGATGATCAGATTTGCCTCTTTTTAGACCCACTTTGATCCTCTCGTCGGTAAAGACCATATCCGCAAAGCTTGAAGGTGTGTAACCCACCATTTTCATAGTAGAATACTGGTAATGTGTCTACCATCACGATTACCATCTCCCTTTCCATCATTGGGGGTGCCACTTGGGCGGCCAGATCCCTCCACCTTTGGGCGTATTCTTTAAAAGATCCATGCCCCCTTTTTTGCACATGTTCTGTAGTTGCATCCTATCCGGAGCCATATCAGAATTGTACTGATACTGCCTAATGAAAGCAACCATTAGGTCTTTCCAAGAATGGACTCGGGAAGGTTCCAAGTTAGTGTACTAGGTAGCAATTACCCCCGTAAGACTTTCCTAGAAGAAATGTATCAACAGTAGTCCTCATCTTTTGTGTATGCCCCCATTTTCCGACAATACATCTTTGGATGGTTCTTGGGGCAAGTAGTCCCCTTGTACTTGTCAAAGTCCAGCACCTTGCACTTGGGAAGGGTGATGATATTGGGTACTAGGAACAACTCTTCTAGGCACAATCTTCACTTCCTTCAATGGCCCTGAGCCTTTCCTCTACATGATCCAACTTTTCCATTTCTGCCATAGCATGAGGGTTTTTAATCGCTGTGGAATGCAAGGGGTGTGGTTGTGGGTGATACTGAGGGCCCTCCAAAGTGTTTTGCAGGGGTATATCACCAACTGCTTGCCCTTCAGTGGCATATCCGAGGCAAGGCTCGGAGTCGGCTGGATTGTGGTGGGGAATTTCATGTGTCTCCCCCACTATTTAAGAGACATGTGCATGATCATTTTGGGGTTGCTGGCTCTCAATGGGTATAGGAGTTATTGACATTCTTATTGGGAGTGTACGCCACATTGGGTGACGTATAGTTAAGAGGCAAGCCATATGGCGGGAAGGCGTGCTCGTTTTGAATTTGCACATCATGGGGGCCGCCCGTACTTCCCAAATCTTTGCCTACCATAGCTGAGGTTGGATGATTCATTTGGTTGAGGCCAGATGAGGGCATCGGGTTCACCTTAGCAACAGTGCTGGTAGCGGCAACTACAACTGCATTGGCTTCCATTATCTTCCTCATGCTCATCATGGCCATCATCGTGGCCATTTGCTCTTTCATGGCCTCCATGTCGGCCTTCATCTTCTCTTGTACCTCCTCTACTTCACCCATTACTCTAGCTCTAGCACAGGTTCGGTGAGGGCACCGTAAAGCATGTTTTTTTTTATAACAATGATTAAGTTCATTTTATTTTATTTTATTTTTCAAGGAAAGAATGTAATGAGCAATGCAACCAATGAAAAGCATGGATGTATGCAAATGATGCATAGTTGAAGTATTGCGAATTTTTACGCAGGACATAGGGTTGAATCAATTTAGATTTTCAACATGGTCCATGACATCTTTGTCAAGGTGAAGCTGGAAGTAACAAGGATATCAACAATCCTAAACGTGTTTGGCAGTAGACGAAGCAATGATGTAACACGATCCATCTTTTGCCCCAATTTTGCAAGATGGTTACTTCCTTACTTCAACTTGACTCGATGAACCTTTTCGTAAAAGCACGAGCTTGGTTCAACCCCATAACCCAGGGAATGGCAATTTTGATCGCCAATACTTCAACAACATTTCATAGGGATGAAAGACTCGGGAATACGCATGCTATGCATGGAAAATGTAATTATGAGATTGAGATGCCCGAAGAGACATCCTTTCTTAGTTAACCACGCATTAGGTACCATGCTCAATCATTTTGTTTTGTTGTTTGTGTTTTTTTTATTTTAGAAATGGGTTTATGATCCCAACATGGTTGGCTCATGGTACCTAACACATGCAACTAAGAATGCATCATGAATTTTCATGCTTCCCTTTTTTTGTTTTTGTTTTGTAGAGGAAAACACAAGGATCATGTATGAGCAAACTTGTAGAACAAAAAGTATGTTGAACGCATATGCATGATGATGAAATGACTCATGCAAAATGTGAGGCTAGAATGTGATAACGGACAAATGCAGGAACGATATGTTCATTATGATGATGGAGAGATGTTTATGCGATGCATGATATGAATGCATTTACGGACACGAGAGCCCGAAAAATCATTTCTCCTTACTTGCGCATTTGGGGGCGCAGTGCCCCATGTGTGCATGTAAGAAGACGATATGGATATTCCGACTTCCCACGACAAAAGACGAGACCCACATACAACACATGTGTGACGGCATGATGCAGATGCGCAAAAGCGCAACAGAGGGATTTACACAGCATGGCAATATCCTCAAATAATCATACAACAAAGGCGTACATGACATTTAGGTTATATGCATGACAGTGTTTAAAAGGCACGCAGCGTGTTCGCTTCGTGCCCCTATTTTAGGGACCTATAGGATAATATCTAGGAGTCTCTAATAACTACTCCCAACGATCCATATCTCACATGGCTGTTTTCTAGAGGTATCATCACTCAAGATAATAATATTGCGGCGGTATGGAATACCAGCGACAACACATTATAAAGAGAGAAAGCTCTAGACGAGGTTTCACTATTATCAAGCAAGTCGGAGACCTAGCATGACCATAGATTCACCTCCACTCCTTAAATTCCCATGGACTCGGGTAGAGGGCCGCTTTTTTACTCAAACCCGTGGGTGCTTAGAATGCGGTGTAAAAATGTGGAAAAGATAGCATTTATTATATTTACACATTTCAAAAATGCACACACAAAGTTTCACAATTCCACAATTTCCTAAAATAGGCCTAACTCACAAAAACAGTCCCCGGTGGAGTCGCCAACTGTCGCAACATGCCCTTTTGCGTGCGAGCGAGGCGAGGCTCACGGGCGCGTTTTCCAAAGGAGGAAAATGCGCGGAGTCGCCACCAACGTTTATTTGTGGAAAACATCGGAAAAAACCGAAGGAAACCGGTCATGAAGAATATTCCAGATTCGGGAGTTGTATTTACGTTTGAGGAAGGTATTAACACCTCTCACGATTGTCCCAAAAGACAACAGCCTTAGATTAGAATTGTGTGAAATTGTGTATCTAAACTTTTATTTCTTTTTTATTTTTGAGGTTGACAATAGCAGGGCTCTTGCTCCTACGTACCCTCCATCGAAGAGGAAATCAGACCTACGTAGTTCTTTTTTAAGGGTGAATCAAGCGATTCTTTTTACTTGGAAGATGATCATTTTAAGGCGTTGGACCTTAAAAATGATCCATTTACTTGGTAAGAAAAACTGAGATATTGAATTTTCAAATCCTTTTTTAGTGATTTTTTTGTGGACGAGCTTGACTTTGCGAGTTGATTTTAGCCTTAGTTTCACTTTAGTTATTAGTCAATTCAATTAAGAAAGAGAAATCCCAAAGAGAAACGTTCGATTGATTTTTTTGCTTTATTTTACTAAAAGGTATTTTTTTATTATTATATTATTATTTTACCTCTTTTTTTATTTCCAATGTAGCTACGGCACAACCGAACGGTCGGATTTCATTTTAACAGAAATTAACGGATATTACAAATCAAATGATCGGTGGAAATTTATTTTATTTTTTTATTAGGCGAGAAATGACTTAAATAAATGACTGAAGCACGTCAAAAGGGGATACGGAAAGTAAATGAAATGAGAATAAAAATACACGAAACAAATGGGAACCACCACGGGTACATAGAATGAATTGAAAAGCTCGATTTGGGGTACTTACCGGTTGAAGACCGAAGAACAGCGAAGAACGAACGATGAATGTCGAAGAACGGTTAAAAATCTTCGCGTAATTACCCACGGAAACGTTATGGAAACGTTACGGAAGCGCCTCGGCTTGAATTTTCTTCACGGAAACAATTTTCCTCAGCAATTTCAACTGAATACGAAGTGCCAAGAAGGCTGAACCCTTTTCTTCTTCACTCCTCCCCCTATTTATAGCAAAATAGGGGAAGAGCTTGCCACCCAGCTCGCCCAGGCAAGCCAGGTTGCTTCCTCCAGAAGAAACCGCCTTCTGGAGGAAGAATCTGGAAGGCCCAAGTGGGCCTGGTTACTGTTTGCACCCCATTTTTTACTAAATACACCCCCTTTGCTTTTTGTGGTGATTCTTTTTCTGTAACGTTACGAAACTTTACAAATTTTGTAACGATACCTGTTTTCTTTCTGTAAGGTTACGGGACCTTACGGATCATGTAATTACTCCTTTTTTAACTTTCGAAAAGTAACGGAAACTCACGGATTGCGTAACAATACTTCCTTTTGATTTTCGACACGTTACGGAATTTCACGGATCGCGTAACAACGCTTCTTTTTGATTTCCGGCACATGTCGGGACTTCACATATTGTGCAACAAAGGGTGCCAAGTACCTTGAAGCGGTCAATGAAAGGTTGCATGCCATCAAGCAATAGTTCCCAGACGAAATTAGGGTATGACACATGAGATTGACTCAGTCCTGCAATTTTGTCATTCTTCCGCACCAGGTGGCCATCTTGGCATACAGAGGACAGCTCGCAAGGTGCTTGACTGCGGTTTCTATTGGCCCACCATCTTCAAGGATGCGTGGAGAATCTGTAGCACTTGTGAGCCTTGTCAGAGAGTAGGCGACTCACTTTCATGGAGACAGCAAATGCCTCAACAATCCATGTTATTCTGTGAGGTGTTTGATGTTTAGGGTATAGATTTTATGGGGCCTTTCCCTGTCTCTTTTGGTTTTGTTTATATTCTCATTGCTGTTGATTATGTTTCAAAATGGGTGGAAGCCAAACCCACCAGAACTAACGATGCTAAGGTTATTGTAGATTTTTTTAGATCTAATTTGTTTTGCAGGTTTGGAGTCTCGAGAGCCATCGTTAGTGATCAAGGCACCATTTTTGTAATAGGTCCATGTATGCCTTGCTCAAAAAGTATGGGGTCGTGCACAGAATTTCCACACCTTACCACCCCCAAACTAATGGGTAGGCTGAGATTTCAAACAGGGAGATAAAAAGGATCTTGGAGAAGATTGTGCAGCCGAACAGAAATGATTGGAGCACCAGGATGGATGATGCTCTTTGGGCGCATAGGACTGCCTACAAAGCACCCATAGGAATGTCACCTTATCGGGTTGTCTTTGGCAAGGCATGTCATCTTCCTGTAGAGATAGAGCACAAAGCCTACTAGGCTGTAAAAACCTACAACTTCTCTATGGATCAGGCTAGAGAGGAAAGGAAGTTGTAACTAAGTGAGCTAGATGAGATTCGTTTAGAAGCCTATGAGAATTCCAAATTCTACAAGGAGAAGACCATGAAGCTTCATGATAGTTTGATAGCTAAGAAGGACTTTGTGGTTGGACAAAAAGTTTTATTGTATAACTTTAGACTCGGACTCATGAGTGGTAAGTTGAGGTCAAAGTGGATTGGTCCTTTTGTGGTGACTAATGTTTTTCCTTATGGTACAGTTGAGATCAAAAGTGAATCCACAGATAAGAGCTTCAAGGTCAATGGACACCGACTGTAACCATTCCTCACAAATCTCTGCTTAGTGGATGTAGTGGTAGAGGAGACCTCCTTACTTCACCCTACTTCTCTTCCGCCATGACTTAGAGAGTTTTCTTTTTCTGTCTCCTTCTTTACTTTTATTGCACTTGTCCAAATTTATTGATTGTTTTAATTGTTCTTGATCTTATGATAGTGCTACATTGAGGACAATGTGTTGTTTAAGTGTGGGGGGGGGGGGGGAGATTGTTCTTTAAATTTTTTGGGTATTCTAGTTTAATTTTATTAGGTTTTTCTAGGTTAATTTTGTTATTTTGGTTTTATGTTTTGTGTACAACATTGCATGTTTCTCTTTGAATTTTGGGTTATGTACAGGTAATGGGTAATTGTTTTCGAAATAGGAGTTTCTTGGCATTTTGTGAATTGAAATCCTTGTTTTTCTCTACATGTCAAGTTAGTTTTGAAAGTTCGAATTGAAAGTGATAGGTTTATCCTTGGTGAGAATTTGAGCAATCATCATTTATTTTATTCGGTGTGTTTTGCCCCATTGATTGCTTGCACAATAGCCTTGGCTTGACTCTTGTTGATACTTCTTGCTTCACATGCATGTTGGGAGATGATTTAGGCATTTTGTTCTTATAAGCCTCTAGCCAAATGAGCCTACCTTGAATTAATTCCTTTGATAGCCCCTTTGAGTCTATGTTCCCCTTTCTTTGTTTTGAAGATCATTACAAGCCTTAAGTGAAAAACCATGATCTCATCCTACCCTTAAGGAATTTTGGAGCTTTGGAATTATTTTGGGAATAAGTGTGGGGGGGTATGTTTCATTGGATGATATGTTTTTGTTGGCCATGCTTGATGATGTATTTTGGCCATGCTTGATGTATATACATATATTGCCTAATTGTTGCTTTAATTTTCAAATACTTTCAATTGCTACTGTTCACAATATATATATATATATATATATATATACAAAAAAAGAAAAAAAAAAGAGAGAATGAAGATGAATAAATAAGGTCTTAGTTTGAAGACTTGGATTGGTTTGAGGACTTGGTTGATTTTGTTTTGGGTTTACTTTTTATGCTTAATTTTTAATTTTGGTTTTGGGGTTTACTACTTTTTCTTACTTCCCACTTATTCCCCATTGCTCCTCTATTCCTTTGGGTTTTAGCTACTATCCCATACTTTCCTCTACCTTGTCCTTGGCCCCATTACAACCTTAAAAAACCTTTTGATCCTCATGTGCATGTGTTTGTGATGTGGTTGTCAATTTTAGAGTCTTGCCAAGTCTATGTGGTGTTTGTTTTCATGGGTGCTCTGAGAGTAAACACTAGCCTAGACACTTGAGAGATAGAGTGCATATCTTGTGAGGCTTTATCACTTTTCATTCTTGAGCTGATTGACTATCTTGCCATGTTTGAGATGCTTGGATGATTTTCATGACGACCTTAATTCTTTAACTCTTTACGTGTTGGATGTTACCCATTATTTTCATTCCTTGAGATTCATTGAGAAATATGTAATTATTTTTGTGTCTGTTTGTTTCTCTTTAATGTCTCTGGATTTGTCCCTTGCTTTGCTTTTTTATTTTGCCCAGGAGTACAAAAGGCTAAGTGTGGGGGAATTTGATGTGTCATTATTTTCTCTTATTTCTTAACCCTTTTTGTCACCATTTTAATTACTGATTAGCCTTAATTGTAAAATTAATTATGCAGTTTAATCATTTGGGCCTACTGGACTAATTTTGTGTTTTTAATTTAATTTTAGGAGAATTATAAGCAATTGGGTTTGAATTCGGAATTGGGCTTGGACTTGAAGAGAGCAGACAATTTTATTTTATCAAATCTTATCTTATCTAGATTTTATTTAATCTAGATATTATTTCATCCAATCTTATCTTATCTTATCTAGATTTTATTTCATCTAATCTTATCTTATCTTGTCCAAATTTTATTTTATTTATGGGCTTGGACTTAAAACAGATTTGTAAGCTTTGGGGTTGAGAACCTATATAACAGCACCAAGGTTTTAGTTTTGGGAGTTTTTTTCGAAGAGGAGAATAATTCTAGGATTTTAGAATTCCAGTTTTTACTGTTCATGCACACTGTTCACGTAGAATAAAATTTGTTTTCTGCAATTTCGTTTCTACTTCAATCTACAATTTCGTTTTCTGCTGATTAATGGAAGGCTAAGTCTCCAACATTGTTTTCTCTTGAGGATCAAGCACAACTTTCTTTGAGGTTTTGTTATTACTATTGAATTCTGATCAGTTTTTCCTCTTCATCAATTACTCTGTATTTGTTGCTATTAATTCATGCATGCTTAGTGCTTGATTAATTGCCTCTGCGCTTAATTTACGTTCATGCTTAATGATCAGTTTCATTCATGACTAATTGGTGTATGTGTTGTTTAATCACATAATGACAACCTTATGTTAATTTTCGCTTAGTAATTTAATTTAGGGTTGGATTAAGTGGTTGAACTGGTTAGGGATAAATCCTCGTAACCTAGGATAAGAGACTTGCTTGTGAATCATGGGGAAACAACACGTTTTAAGTCTGTTATTTTGTAATTAAAATTTGCTTGCCGCTTAAATTACAAAAACAAACAACCCTCCCCCCCCCCCCCCCCCCCAATTCGTTACTATTTTATCACTATCTATTATGAACGTTGGTTGACCATTGCTCATTGGGAGACGACCTAGGATCACTTCCTAGATACTGTATTTTTAATGTTTATTTGATTTGATTCGGATACGGCCTCGATCATTGATCCCGTTCAATAAGCTTCATTAGATGTTGCATTTTAGTATCACTTCCTCTAATGGAAGAACGGTATGCACTTCTTGCATTGTATATTTGTTTGATGGTTTTACAACTACTGACATTGTGCTCCTTCAAAGTTAGCAGGATGTTTCTTGGTTTCACCATTGACTTGGTCATATCAGCAATAAGTGTCTTTTCAGCTTTAGTCAATCGTCCAGCGTATGGATGTCCAACTAATGACTTGGACAATTCATGATTATGAATCCCACACATTAACTTCACCATCCAACCTTGCCCTCCAACCACTGGTTTGTCACAAAGCTTGAAGGGACACTCACATTTCCTAGTCCCAGTATCTCTTCTAACAAATTCTTTCTTCCTACACCTATACTCACCACTCCTTTCAGAGCCAATTAACACAAACGAAGTCCTTCCTCTACTACTAGTGTTTGTGTCAGACCTTATAATGACCGCCACAAATCCGCTTTCATGAGCAATGGATCGAGCCCATTGCAAAACATCATCTCGGCTGCCAAACACCTACAATGCAACCCAGACAATTTTAGTTTTCTACAACACATTCATTTTATTAAATCACTCACAATAATGAACATTATTACCTGAGAAGTATTGAATGTTACATGTGGTTCATTCACACCACATTCTTGTTGATTTTGATCATCCATATCAACTTCTTCAGACATTATAGTGTCATATACATCCATTGATATTTGTCCATCTTAACAATAAATCATAAATTTCAACACAGACATACAACACCTAACCGCACTATACATATCATACAAAACTCTACATAATATTTTACTATCAGTCACAATAACTCATGATTAGTAAAATGCAAAAACCCTATATCATTTTACATACGATTTTAATCAATTACACGTATAAACAATTAAATTATTTTTTTAAAATGAAAATACAAACATAGTAATAATTAAAAAAATTTAAAACTTAAATAAATGTTACAAATTCAAAATCCGTAAAAGCCTTACGGATCAAATTGATCTATATGATTTATGAACCACCCCACTCACGCACACCCAACAGAAATGCATACCTCGTATGCCACCGTCGACGAACCAACCACTGCAACAATGAACATCGATCCCTTCACCTTCACCGAAGCTCACCTATCGCAAGAAAAAATCACACGAAAGAGAGAAACGGAAGAAAAAAAAGCTTCGCAGCGAAAAGCACTGTGCACCCACCTTTTTAACGAAGAAGATAGGAAGAGGGACATTTCTGGCATTTTTAAAAAATGCTGAGTGCACCTAGCATCACCCTAATTGTAGCGAAATCATGGGCCAATCAAGGTGTAAAAGTCACGGGAATTAGTTGGACAGATAGGTTGTGTATAATGTTGACCCTATTAATGTAGCACAAATTATGCTGATAAAAAAAAAGGATTTAATTCTAGAACATCAAAACTCGGGTACAATATTTAATTTCAACTTATCTCCTTCAAATTGATCAAATTAGGTTTAGATTCATGTACAACTGCGATCAATTATGAAATAGGTATTATGTACATAGAAATATTTCTTAACACCCATAAACCATTACCAATAATCAAATAGGTCTCAAATAGAATTTATTATACAAATTTACAAGGATAAATGTAACTGGGTAGAAAAACATGCATCTCTCAAAACAAAACACTATTCATACTTTGTGCATTGGTTATGAATTATCATAAAATTGTTAAACTAGACACTCTTTCTACTGAGTCCTGACTAGTAAAAATCTACAAATTCCTTATTCCTATGTCCATTTTACACACATCATTCGCTTCAACAATTTTTTGTGTTGCCCAAAATTGGTCCAAAACATATAATTGTAAATGCAAAACAATTAATCTGGTATCATCCTATCTTCCGGACATAAGATTCACAAGATTTTGATTTTCGTAGAAGGAACCAACATCCCAATCGTCGGTAGTTGAAGAAAGTGTCATAAGAGCAACCACAATAGATCTCATACTTGGACGGAGTTGGGGATTGTCTTGTGTACATGCTTTGGCTAGTTGTGCCATCTGCAAGCCAAAACAACGACCATGCATAGACTGACTAATGTTGAAATCATAAAATCAAAATGTTCAAAGGGTCTCTAATAAGTGTTCTCACCTTGCGAACTGAATCAATTGGGTAGTTATCCCCAAGCCTTGGATCAACTAGTTTGCAGAGCTCTTCCGTAGGATCTGGCTGACTAAGAACTCCATCAAACTGCATTACATAATAAAAGTCAAGAAGAAACCCTAATTTAGATTGATGAAGAAGCATGACCATGGTTCACTTGAAAACATTAACATTGACTAAATGATAAAAATTCTTGAGTAGAGAAATCAAGATCGACCAAAGCTACGAGGCCCTTTGAGTCGGCAACAGAATCGTTCGTCTTGACAATTGCTTCCTTAGCCGAAATAAGTTCATAAAGAACAACTCCAAAAGCATACACGTCTACTTTGGGAGAAACATCTCCATATTGAGCATACCTTCAAACAAAGCCATGGTAATCACTAAACAAATCCACATGCACAGAAACGTGAACTTCTCATTTAACTGAATTTCAATGAAAGCAAATCTTAGATATACAGCTTATTTAACAGAACAATAGACAAAATTATTAGCACCTATTAGAATCTAAAACTCAATGCCTAACAGAACAGGCCAAAAGACTTGATCAGTCACTATATGATATGCACAAAAAATCAACTCTAGATTTTAGTTAAATTTTTCATTCTACCTAAAAAGAGGGTCTTCTTGGTCATATGTGCTTGTTTTTGGCTCAAAATGCACTCATCAATTTCAAGACAGATGGACAGCTAGAAACATATAGACATCAGTTAACCTTATTAAAGATTATTTTGAACGGAGTTCAGGTACATTATCCAGTGAAAGTTTCCAGAACAAAAGCTACATCTTTAGGATTTGTGGTAAAATTAGCCACAGGGAATCATGCTTTCATTTTTCGGGAATGCCAATAAGTTGCCAGCTGCAGTAGTAGCATTCATTCTAGCATTAAAAAAACTGACTGTGAACTTGGAAAATAAATTTGATTAAATATTCAATATGAATAGCAACACTCTTAATTAAAAGAACATTAAGTTATCCATACTCCGGTGGCATGTATCCAAATGTTCCAACAAGACGACCAGTGGGAAGCGATGAGCTTCCAACTTCTGTCAGTTTGGTCAAACCAAAATCAGCAACCTGTGTGTATCAGCATTTTATGAGCTCCCATAGTGATTCAAATAATAAAAGTAAAGTTAAGATCTCAAAACATATTCAACCTTGCCCCGGAAGTTTTTGTCTATTAATATATTTGCTGACTTTATATCACGATGAATATATACAGGCACTGTGTGCTCGTGAATATATTCAAGACCTCTGGCAGAATCCAAAGCAATCTGCACCCGAGTAGCCCATGGCAGAGGTTCTCTACTACCTGGCACCATTATCACTTCACTGTCAACCCAGGACAATTACAATACATCAGAGGTAAATAAAAACTAAACTATAGGTTAATATAACCTGAACCACGCAGATGTTGACTTAAGTTTCCATTCTCAATGTATTCATAGACAAGGAAAAGAGAGCCCTCAATACTATATCCAATCAACCGCACCTGCATAGTTATTAAGAGTTTAAGCCATAACCAAAAAAAAATGTAAGAATTTATGTATAACGAAGCATGTCCAGTGAATTGTAAACAGATAACATATAAGTGGAATAACCAAGCATGTGACAAAAGTTCTCCCAGCAATATATCTCAAAAGCTGGTAGCTTAAAAACTTTGTTTACAAACTGTTAAGCATTGTATATTGGTTTCAACATCTTACGCATACAAGTTTTAATTGAATTTTTAGATTCCAAGACCAATCCATTGACAGTTTTGTCTGAAATTTTCTTCGAGTAAAACATGGGAGACAGAAGGAAATGGATGGGCTGTGGCTTGATTATGTAGTAAATTTCAGCAATATCTATAAAAAAACAAGTTAATTGTTTGAATTTTTAGATTCCAAGACCAATCCATTGACAATTTTGTCTGAAATTTTCTTCAAGTAATAAGTGGGAGACAGAAGGAGATGGATGGGCTGTGGCTTGATTATGTGGTAAATTTCAGCAATATCTACAAATGATGTTAATTCTAATAGTTGGATAGTTAGTTAGAAAGGAAGAGATAACAGACAGGGCACAAATAAGAATAGGAAGGAAAGAATAGAGAATAGTCTCTGGTTTGAGAATGGAAATTGGGAAGGAGAGTCCAGGTCTCTTGAATAACTGGACTATGGAGAGGGGGATTCATTTCTATTCTACATGCACAATCACATTGATACTTGTCAGAGAACATTCTATTGAAATAAAAATGGCTGTTTTCCCTAATTTCTAACTAGATCTGTCAGAGTTTGTTGAATCCTTAATCAAAATAGTAGCTTTGCAAGTATTAAATGATATTCAACACTCATGCTATTCAAGTCAGAGCTTGATGGCTACAAAGCATTTTTTCAGCTAATGGAAACATGCAAAAAGTATGCACCAACTTAAATGACTAATAAATTCCCAATGCTACTCTAATCTCAAAATGACTAATTATGCCTGAGCTAATGCTAGATCCCATAATTGAAATCACAAAATCCTCTCAGAAAAAACTCCACCGGCTGGTATGTGATTAAATATAATAGTACCAGATTAAGATGGTGAACACGTGTCAAGACGTTCAATTCAGCAAGAAATTCTTTTGATGCTTGCATATCCATCTTCTTGATTGCGGCTTTCTGCATGGGAAAAATTTTGGCTTATATAATGAGTATATTGATTCTAAAAAGAACAAGATGAATGGCTCTTAAGAACAAATACAATCTGATCCATCATGTAGCATTATCAAGCATTATGCAATGAAAGAATATAGCTTAGTTCAATAACTGATATGCATTATGCAATAATTTCAACTTTCTGCATTTTCTTCATTTCCTCTTGTTAGAGATATAGTGTTAGCTGTCATTTAACTTTGTTTTATTATCTATGTAAAAGCTGTTTTACTCTTCTCTAACCTATTTGTAGCCTGCTGCAGCAGGTCGTAAAGATGTACTTTTTGCTTCTTGCTCAAGTATTGTCAAGATATAAATGTAATAGAACTTAGTCTGTAAGGTTAACACACACTAAGAACCTTTCACTAAAATATTGTGTTGTTCTGACTTCCTCTTATCCAGAGTAGTTGTTCAAGTCTCCGAATACATCATTGTAAAACCATTTGAAGCAGTTGTCAATCCTTCCTCACAAGAAAGGATGTCAACAAGAAAATAATGCAACTGGAACAGCTAAGAAATGACATTTAGAAGGATGGCATTCACCCATACAAGTTTGTAGAGCATATATTGTCATCTTCAGTCCCAAATACGGTGAGAAAAATATACTGATCTGAATTGTGATCAATCATTAATTATCAAGGTTTTCATCCCCTCCTCTTTCCTTTTCATTCAATGTTTCAGTTGTATTGTATAATAACTTACCATATTAGATAAAATGTCACATAGTATCTTTAAAGTTATTCTATAATCTTTTATTTCAGTTTGTCTTCATTCAGCTGACAATCAGTAAAAAATATAAAACCTTGATAATTCAACAACGTCAGACTCCTAAAAGAAATAACAAAATGAAACTTTTCTTTAGAAAAGCTTCCAATAATAGAAAGTTATAAATGTGATTACTAACCTCTCCCCTCAGTTCTGCATAATAGACTGACCCAAAACCACCTTGACCTATTTTATTAGCCAAACTGAAGTTATCCGTGGCGGTTGCCAGTTCCTCATATGAAAATTCCACTGATTTGTTCACTGTTATGTCTGTGATGATGGCAGGTCCACCAGGTCCTGAAGTTTCATTTGCACTACTACGAGAAGTTTCATCTGAAAAATGAAGCATCAAATCATGTACTTAGATATTTTAGAACATGCAAGAGATAGAGGCACTGAATGTTGGGCAGGATTCCAACAAGAGCAAAAAAGCAGTAGGAGAGATCAGATTGTAGTGCGTGATTCCTGAAACAGGAAAAGAAGAGGAACAAATGTACTTGGGAGAAAGTCAGAGTAGGTAGCACCTATTGAGAATGCTATAATAGACTCCAAGATGTTGTCACCCAAGTCAGAACAAGACT